>NC_058130.1:521287495-521308584 GCF_016433145.1 Gracilinanus agilis | reverse complement strand
TTGCAAGATTCTACCTTTTAAACTGTTATTTTCTTGCCAGATCTCTTCCATTTTCCTCAGAATCTCAGTTTTGAACTCTTCCATAGCTTGTGAGGAGTTTTCCTTATTTGAGGAGGGTCCGGATGCTTGTTTGTTCTCCTCCTCTGTTTGCTTGGTTGTCTGGATTTTCTCTGTGTAAAAGCTGTCGAGTGTTAAAGACTTCTTCTTTTTGTTATTATTCTTTCTCTTCTGAACCTCCTGATGCTGATGCTGAGTAGCCATCATTAGCCCAGCAGCTTCTCAGCTTTATCCTCGGGCTCAGTGTCTGTTCCCAATCTATTGGCTCCTGAGGTCTGAATTCTGGTTTTTTCCAAGGTCAAGCCCCCTGGTGGGCCCTCTTGCTTGGTCCTCTGCTGGAGGTTTCTTTACAAGTCTCAGGGCGCTGCTTCCACAGTCGTATACCCGTCTGCACTGGTTCCCCACTTAGGCTTAGTTCTGCCTCCACCCACGCCTCTACTCAGCCGGCTCTCTGCGCCCAGCGTCCTGCTCCGGCGCGCGCGCTCAGATTTCGCGTGGTTTTTTTGACTTAATGGGGTCCTAAGTCTTGCTGCTGTCAGGAACAGGTCCCGGAGCTGCTGATGACTCGATGGGTGCCCCAAACTTGCTCTATTTCTTTTTAGCTGGGTTCGGAGCTATAGGTGAGTGTGGAGGGGGTGGGGGTGGGGCGGTTGCTCAGCTCGCGATTGAGTGAGTGAGAGCCCTTTTTAGCTTGGAAATGTCTCGATTCCACGTACCTTCCACGCTGTGTCCTGTTGTGGGGTTCCTCCGTTCGTCTGGACTTGTTTTTATGTCCCCTTGAGGAGTTTTGTATGTTTCGGTCAGGAGAGGTTAAGAGCTGCTTCTTACTCTGCCACCATCTTAACCCGGAAGTCCACACACTTCTTTTTTATTAACATTGACTTTAGCTTTGTGAGAATCTAGTCCACAACAGCAGTATATTTTCTTACTTCCTCATCATTTGGAAGAATTAATTGATTATCATGGAAAATGTATTAGTTACCATATTTTGGCAAAACATGAACTTCAGTGAGATAACTGCATACCTGAAGTACCCTCTCAGTATCACTATGTGTGTTTTATGCCTCTATGCTTCATCTGTGAACCTCACTGAATTAAACATGAAATTACCACTTCTGTGACAACTAAGTTCATGAACTGAGTTTAGGGTTGATTTTATACATGAACAATTGCAGTGGTAGGAGGGATATTTAGACTCACAGTCAGAGCTAGATAAAGCATTTTGCATAGAATTTATTAATTTTGGTTATTTCAACACAATCTGTTAGCCACTCTGTCTTCAACTCTCTCTAAATTGCATTACCTACAATTAGAACCAGCCTTTATATATAATCTCACTCTTTTTTTCTGCTCGATATAGCGATATACTTTTGTGCTTTAAAGAATGTCCAATTATATAAAAATGAAGCATTGTTGAAGCATTTATATGCCAGGTATTATAATAAACACTGGGAGTACCAATAAAAGATAAAGTAAAGGGCAGCTGGGTAGCTCAGTGGAGTGAGAGTCAGGCCTAGAGACAGGAGGTCCTAGGTTCAAACCCGGCCTCAGCCACTTCCCAGCTGTGTGACCCTGGGCAAGTCACTTGACCCCCATTGCCCACCCTTACCACTCTTCCACCTATGAGACAATACACCGAAGTACAAGGGTTAAAAAAAAGATAAAGTAAGGAGTAACTATGATAAAGATGTTTACACTCTAAGGAAATAATATGTAAAAGTTAGCTAGAATAGAGAAGCAAAGAGAAGCTACTAGTATGGAGCTCAAGTGGAAAAGGCAAAGGAGTCAGGAGGACAGTCTGAATCTGAATTGAGAACGGTTGGCTTGGACACTTTTCTATATGGACTTACTGGCAAAAATGTACCAGGCAGAGTTTGGGGGCTGAAGTAGCTGAGATGGGAAATCTTATAGAGTAATAAGGAAAAGCACATTTAAAGGGAAATGTAATTGACCTTTAAAAGAGGTTATTCTCTGGCCTTCAAAACAAGTATTCTTAAGTGAAAAAAAACAGGTCATGCACCCTACAAAATTGGATATGTGAAACAAAGCTATGGTGATGGAGAGGACAGTGAATAAACGTTAGTCCATGTCTACTGACAAGAATCAGTATATGACAGCAGTGTATACATATGTGCTTAGACTCTACTCACCTACTCATTTTACCTCTTTTTCAACAGTTTATCGATAGCTTTTGTAATAATAAAAAGAGCCATAATGAATGTTTGATAGAAGGGAGAGAGAGAGAGAGAGAGAGAGAGAGAGAGAGAGAGAGAGAGAGAGTCTATGTGGTGAGTCTCTTCTAACTCTCCCCTGGTGCCAAATATACACTGGGAGACTTTCAGGGGGTGTCACCCAGAAACTGGGTGACCTGGATGGTTGTGTCACCCCTCGGGAGTTGGGGGCATGGCTTCCCTATAAGGTGAGGTATGTGGTACCCCAATCTGATTCTGAATAAGGACGGGGTTCACACAAACCTCCCTGCAATCAGTTAAATTCACAACAGGGGGTCTGGCTTCAAGATAGAGGCAGCCAGACCAAGCTGTGGTTCCCCTCTCCCTTGTTGTCTCTCAGGCACTCTGGAAAGGAATGCTATCTGACTGATGAATGGCTTTTATTATTCACAATTCAGGAATTGGGGGAAAAGGTGATGGGCAGAGGGATTTTGGGGTGCCCTCTTCACTATTCCTATGGGGTCCATCACTTGGGTGGGGTCCATCACTTGGTTGGGATCCCTAGTGGTTCCCACTCCTAAGCTTCTTCCCTCACTCCTCCTTCTGTTTTTCTGTTTCTACCCTTTTCTATAATTGTAAGTTTTGACTGAAAGGGGGTCTCTCAGCAAAATTGGGTAATGGGAGAAGGAGACTAAGAGAGTGCTCCCAAAATGGAGTTCAAAAACTTAGCTGTCTAGATGGTTGAAGTCTTGATGGGTGAGATGTGATGGAATGGCTTTGACAAGGGAATCAGGATTTCATTTTCCAAAGAAAGATCCTCAGGAAGCCCTCAAGACTGGATCTGAGCTGGGATGTCCTCTTCCTCTCTCTTCACAGTCCTCCATCCGAAGACCCCTCCTCCTCCTCCTCCTTCTGAGTAAATCCCAGAATTCTCATTGGTCTTAAGTGTCTGCAACTCCTTTTCTGGCTCCTTTTGTCCCATTCTCCTTGCACAAATCCCATCCTTACACCTCCCAATCTTCAAATGCACTGGAAGAACTGCTACCCATACTAATATTGCAAATATGGAATCCAATGTGTTTGGACTCCTTTCACCAAAACTTCTTACTTATTCTAGAACAACAGTTTGCCTAAGGGTTTATGCCAGGATGGAGGCTTTCAATTTTATACCTGAAAATAGAAACTAGATCAGAAAGTTATTTCTATGAGAACGTAAACATCATCTCTATAACTCAATCCCAGTAAGATAATATATAGATATTCATTATTTAGTGCTTGTAATTCTAAACACTGTATCTTTAAGAAGACAACATGTACTTCCAATTATGCTATTTTGGTTTGCCAAAAGCATATACTTTCTATATGTTATTTTCCTCAACATTATGTGAGAAAACTGTTGACAGGAGGATGTTAGACAATATGATAAAGTATTAATCAGCTTGGCTTCTATCCCTTCAAAAAAATAGAGAGGGCAAAACTTATCCTTTCTTTTAATATCCTATCCAACATTTACTTAATCTATTATGTTGTACATTATTTAAACATCATTTATTTGTAGTTGCTAGAGAGCCAGGGAACTTCCTTGATTAGATAGTATTTAACTTTTTTACTTAGAAACCTATCTTCAATGGAAACAAACATTTGGCAAATGGAATTCTCAAATGAAGCCATTTTATAACACTCTTGAAATGGCTATCTATGACTATATTGGTTTATTCCCATACAAGTTTTCATTATCATCCTGTATACTTGGATTATAAGAATAATTCCAGTGTTCATCTCAAAGGATCATGAGATTTACCATTTTCCCATGTATTTTGGTAATTTTTAGACTTGTTAAAAAAGTATCAAAGTCAACTATGGAATTTTCAGTTTTACATTCAGAAATAATTAGTAACAATTCTTTCCACAGATAGTTTTCTGTTAAGACATTGATCTATAGTATAGTAGCATTAGATTTGTTGAAACATTTTAATTTGAACAATTTCTTAATCATTTGCTAACTTCTGCCTTGAGTTCACCATGAAAAAATAGTTTCAGTGTTAGTAAGGCCTGGCTATTCTTTAAAAAACCAAAACAAACAAAACAAAACCCTTATCTGCTGTCTTGGGATAAATATCAGATACTGGTTCCAAGTCAGAAGACTTGTAAGGGATAGGCGATTGGGGCCCAGGGTCACACAGTTAGTAAGTGACTAAGGCCATATGTAAACCCAGGACCTCCCATTTCCAGGCCTGGATCTCAATGCACTGGATCACCTAGGTGCCACTAGGCCTAACTACTCTAAAACTATACCATTTGGCTACAGTTCCTCTTATATTTTCAAGCACATCCATCAATAATTTTTTTCATTTAACAGTTAATTAGACCAATTCATTTTCTTCTATATATAGATATGGAGAGGAAAGGAATATAATGCATTCATGATTAAAACTTAAATTGTAATTTGTCAATCAACAAGCATGTAGTAAATGTCTACTATATGACAGGCACTGTACTAAACAATATAGGTTCATAGAAAAGCAAAAAAAAAACCCAACCCATAGTTCTTACTCTTAATATGTTCAGAGTCTGAGGACAAAATAGTTATGTAACAGGATTAAATGGAGGGCACCAACAAAAGCAAGGACCCACTTTTGAGAGGGATCTGGAAAGTCATCTTGTGTAAAGATGAATTTTCAGCAAATATTTGAAGGGAACCAGGGAGTCCAGGACACAGGGATAAAGATGGAGATAATTCCAGTCATGGGGAATGACAAGTGAAAATTATATATAAATATACATATACATGTATATATATATGCATATATATTTCTTAAAATTACTACTTCTAATTTTAGAAGAAAAAATCATTCAGTTTAGCTTTCACTCACTTACAAGGTCCTCAGAGTAGTTAATTTGTTTTTCTGACTGTATCTCTGGACTTTTTCAGTTACTCTTAAGAGTTCCTGAGAAATCAGGGCATTTACACATGGTTCTTTTGTTGTATCAGAACAAAAGACAATACAATTATAAATAACCTCTTTTTTCCTCTCTTCTGTCTTCTTCCTTTCACAATTTGGTCCGCATAAAAGGTTCTGCTAACCTGGATTTCTTCAAATGAACAAAAGATATCCTCTTCCATCCTCATGCTTTTTGTTATCTATCTTCTATTATAAATAATAACTTTCCTCTTCCAAGAGTGAAATCAGTTCTAGGAAATCTTGCCTGAGACTTTACCTTAAACTGCTTAGTGGTTCAAATTTTTAGTTGTGGGCACTTTGGGTTGTTGCTAAAAAATGCAGACAAAATTGTTTTCTCCACCTGAAATTCTGTTCCAAGTGATAAGATTATAGATAGCTGCATGGAAAATGCTTTCCCTAGAGCAGTGATGGCAAACCTTTGGCATGGGTGCCAAAGGTGGCACACAGAGCACTTTTCATGGACACTCAGCTGCCCTCCCACCTTTAGGAATGAGATTACAGAGAGTTGAATTTTGATAAGACCAAGTTTGAGAGGATTGGAAATTATCTCTAAAGTGCGGGGCTCAAGCCAGGAATCCTAGAGAGAATTCTGAAATTCAGAGAGCTGTCTAGGAAGGAGTTTGAGGGGAAAACTGCCACTTCTTGTTCCTGAGCTGGAAGAGGAAGGTACAGCTTTCCTTGGCTAATTTACCTTAGCCTGTTTGTGGAAGTTTGAAGGTTCCTTTTCAACTGAAATGCATCTTAAGGAAGATATAGTCATACCTGCTGTGCTTACCAACTAGTCTGAAGTTTTATCTGGGTCAGACCCAACTTTGGGTGGACTCAGCCATCTTGAGGCCAGATTTTGGAGATAATTTCTTAGAGAAA
The DNA here is from genome assembly GCF_016433145.1 of Gracilinanus agilis. NCBI lineage: Eukaryota > Metazoa > Chordata > Mammalia > Didelphimorphia > Didelphidae > Gracilinanus > Gracilinanus agilis. The sequence continues at coordinate 521,302,526 of NC_058130.1, read as the reverse complement.
CAGTTAAACTAAAGATTGAGGATTATAGCCAGAGAAACAACTAAACTAAAGATTGAGGATTATAGCTAGGTAGATAAGTGAGCTTTTGGGGAAAACCTAGCTAGAACAGGGAGCTGGTAGTATAGCCAGAAGAAGTGAGGCATCCTTCATGAGAGGGACTTAGATTGGTTGGGTGAAGTATAAGCAATTAGAGTCAGTGTATCCTTTTTGTTTAATCCCTACAGTCTACTTTGATTTCTAATAAATATAGATACTATTTTCTAATAATATAGTCTCCGAGACTTTTATGCCCACTGGTCCAGTGGAGGGAAGTGAACTTTGTTTCCTTTCTCTAAAAGGGAATTATGATACTCAGCAGCCAAATAAGTATCCAAACCAGTTCTATAGTGTGAATAACACCATCTATTCACATTATTCCTTCAATTAAGAACATTATTTCTTAACAGCCCACCTCCCACCCACAGTGTTCATTACCAGAAAGGTAGAGAGACTCAGGCAGAACTGTTCTCTTCCCTCTCTCCACCACACCTGATGACATTTTTTCAAATCACCTGCCCCTCTTCCCAGAAGCCAGGCAGCAGACCTGGAAGGGAACAGAGTGCTTGGGAGACTCCCCTCCCCACCTCTACATTGCTGAGGACATTCCTCATTTCACCTATCCTTCCATCCAGCAGCTCAATGGAATCAGCTTTCTCCCTCCCCTGTGTGGGGTAAGGTGGGGAGGGAAGTTCTCAGCATATGGTGTTATGGCATGTCACTCTCGGTCTCGTGGTGGGGTGGGAACTGCACTTGTTCCAGGGGACTGGGTGAGTGTAGGGCCTGGCACTCCATCTCTAAAAGGTTCACCATCACTGGCCTAGAGAATTTTTCCATCATTATGCCACTGTCATCATACTTCTTCATTTCATTTTCCTAAGTTTTCATTTCAACAATAAGGATACATTCATGAAGCATGAATTATTTAAAAGACTATGCACTTTTTATTACATGGAATGGTTCACTGGCAGGAGGATATTTTAAAATACATAGGAAAATTAAGACAATGCATATACCTAAACTTTTAATAAAATATATTTTAAGAAGATATCAAGTTAAAATTAGGGATAAAAAGTACATTCTTTGCCTTTAAGGAATTTATAATTTATTGAATTAATGATTTCTAAGGTCATTTCCAGTTCTAAATATATCATAAATGTGATATAAGTTCCTATATCAGTGCTCTTTATTGACAGAAGAAAAGAATATAAGCATAGAGGAGAATGTAAAACCATCTTGGATTGCAATAATTTTATTTTTCAATTTCAGCTAAAAGATGACTGGCAAAAACAAATTTAGCTATTTCATGAAAAACAAATATTAAGTTTAAAAATTGTTTGATAATTTTACAATTTTGATTTTAAGTTTAATGCTAGCAGAAATGCAAGTATCAAATATTTACATAACTTTTGGGACTGCCTTAAATTAAACTATTTTGGAGACTAATTAGAGTTGTAATACATGCAACTTTATCTTGTTTTATACCATCAGAACCAATATATCAAGTACAGGGAAAGAGCCAAGGGGCTATAAATTTCAGTAGAGATGAGAAATTGTTCATAATAATAATAATGTCCCAGAAAAATATTTATTTCTAGAGTATGGTTCCAAACATATTCCTTTAGATAAATTATATAACCATATTGCAGTACATCCTTCCTAACAGAGTCATAAACCAAATTAGCACAGTCATTATTCTTTTTGATGGAAAATAAAGTAATTTAGATGTACTTTGAATTTCATTTCAAATGTCATAACTATTTATTTGATATGTTGGAATGCTCTTTCTATCTTTTTTTAATATCCTTATCTTCTGTGTATTGACCCCTAGGTGGAAGAGTAGTAAGATTGGGCAAGGGGGTCAAGTGACTTGCCCAGGGTCACACAGCTAGGAAGTTTCTGAGGCCAGATTTGAACCTAGGACCTCCAATCTCTAGGCCTGACTCTCAATCCATTGAGCTACCCAGCTGCCCCCTCTTTCTATCTTTAATAAATATACAAATCAATATTTCAATGCTAAATATTGTCATTGGAAAAACTTTTGATGATGACATCTTGATGATATATAGTCATCTGACATTTTTGATGTAGCATTTATAAGTTGATAACAGGTATTGACTAAAGGCAAGGCATTTCTCAAATTAAACTTTATTATATACAATAAAAATATCTAGTTAAAAGGTTTTATTTAAGTTTCATAAATCATTCATAAATTTCCCCCCATGGCCCAATCATAATTATCATCGATTTTTGCCAAGCCCTTTCCATTAAGGATATTACACTAACCATAGGCAGAGTTTCATTTGTGTTCATATAAGTGGCCAAATTTCTCTTGGTATCTGGATCTCAAATCTTTTAACCTCTTTCTAATATATCCTGTCCTGTCATCCAAATGATTTCCTGATTTTTCTTATATCACTCCCTTGTTAAACTCTCTGATGTCTCTTCATTGCACACAGCATAATGTTTCAGTTCACAAATAATCTTTGAAAACAAATGAGTTTCAAAAGTACCTTTTTTGTTTTCCTTATGATTCTTTGGATTTCCTGAAATATCTGCTCTAAGAAACTTGGCCTCCTTACATCTTTTTTTAAAATTTTATTTAAAATTTTTTTCCATAGTTACATGATTTATGATCCCCCACTTTCTCCTTCCCTCTTTCAAAGCCAACAAGCAGTTCCACTGGGTTATACATATATCATTGTTCAAAACCTATTTCCATTTTATTCATATTTGCAGTAGAGCGATTCTTTAACATCAAACCCTAATCATATTCTTATTGCACTATGTGGTGAATCATATATTTTTTCTAATGCATTTGTGGTTCTACATTTCTTTCTCTGCATGTGGATAGTATTCTTTCTCCAAAATTCCTCTGGATTATCCTGGGTCATTGCATTGCTACTGGTAGAAAAGTCCATTACATTTGATTGTGCCATACTATATCAGTCTCTCAGTACAATGTTATCCCAGTTCTGTTCCTTTCCCTCTTCATGAATTCTTAGAGGTCTTTCCAGTTCACATGGAATTCTTCCATTTCTTTATTCCCTTCAGCAAAATAATATTCCATCACCAATATATACAACAACTTATTTGGCCATTCCCCAATTGATGGACACCCTCTCATTTTCCAATTATTTTTGCCATCATAAAGAGTGCAATTATAAATATTTTTGTACAAGTCTTTTTCCTTTTCATTTCTTTGGGGTACAAACTCAGCAGTGGTTGGACCAATTAACAACTCCACCAGCTCTATATTAGTGTCACAATTTTAAAATTTTTTTTAGAAAATTTTATTTAATTAATTTAGATTTTTTTCCATGGTTACAAAATTTGTGTTATTTCTGTCACCTCCCCCTCCATGTAGCCAACATGCAATTCCACTGAGTTTTATATGTGTCATTAATCAAGACCTATTTCCATAATATTGATATTTGCACTAGGGTGATCATTTAGAATCAATATCTCCAATCATATCCCCATCAAACCATGTGATTGAGCAGTTGTTTTTCTTCTGTGTTTCTACTCCCAGAGTTCTTCCTCTGAATGTGGATAGAGTTCTTTCTCTTAAGTCCCTCAGAGTTGTCCTGGATCATTGCATTGCTGCTAGTAGAGAAGTCCATTACATTGGATTGTATCACAGTATATTAGTCTCTGTTGTATAATGTTCTCCTGGTTCTGCTCCTTTCACTCTGTATCAATTCCTGGAGGTTATTCCAGTTCACATGGAATTTTTCCAGTTCATTATTCCTTTGAGCACAATAGTATTCCATCACCAAGAGATATACCAATTTGTTTAGCCATTCCCCAATTGAAAGGCATCCCCCCATTTTCTAGTTTTTTGCAAATACAAAGAGCATGGCTATAAATATTTTTTTCCAAGTATTTTTCACTATGAACACTTTAGGGTACAAACCCAGCAATGGTATGGCTGGATCAAAAGGCAGACAGTCTTTTAAAGTACTCTGGGCATAGTTCCAAATTGCCATCCAGAATGGTTGGAAAAATTCAAAACTCTACCAGCAATGCATTAATGTCCTAATTTTGTCACATTCACCATATTTCTTTGCTATCACTTTAGTCAATCTGATACATGTGAGGTGGTATCTCAGAGTTGTTTTGATTTGCGTTTCTTTAATTTTAAGTGATTTAAAGCACTTTTTCATTAGCTTATTGATAGTTGATTTCCTTGTCTAAAATTGCTATTCATGTCCCTTACCCATTTAACAATTGGGGAATGGCTTGATTTTTTGTACAATTGATTTAGCTCCTTACAAATTTGAGTAATTAGACCTTTGTCAGAGTTTTTGATTATAAATATTTTTTCCCAATTTGTTACTTCCCTTCTAATTTTGGTTGCATTGGTTTTGTTTATACAAAACCTTTTTAATTTAATGTATTCAAAATTATTTATTTTACATTTTGTAATTTTTCTACCTCTTCCTTGGTCTTAAAATCTTTCCTTTCCCAAAGATCTGACAAGTATATCATTCTGTGCTCACCTAATTTACTTATAGTTTCCTTCTTTATATTCAAGTCATTCACCCATTCTGAGTTTATCTTGGTGTATGGTGTGAGATGTTAATCTAAACCTAATATCTCCCATACTGTTATCCAATTTTCCCAACAGTTTTTTTCCAAATAGTTGATTTTTGTTCCCAAAACTGGGTTCTTTGGGTTTATCATAGAATGTCTTGCTCAGGTCACTTACGCCAAGTCTATTCCACTGATCCTACCTTCTGTCTCTTACCCAGTACTATATTGTTTTGAATACCACTGCTTTATAGTACAATTTAAGATCTGGTACTGCTAGGCCTTAGTGTCCCAATTTTGTCACATTCCCCCCAACATTTATCACTTTCCTTTGCTTGTAATATTGGCCAATCTGCTAGGTGTGAGGTGGTACCTCAGAGTTGTTTTAATTTTCAATTTTCTAATCAGGAAGGATTTAGAACACTTTTTCAGGTGCTTATTGATCTTTTTTATTTCATCATGTGAAAACTACTTATTCTTGTCCCTTGATCATTTGTCAATTGGAGAATGGCTTAATTTTTTTTCTGCATTTTACTTAGTTCCTTATATATTTGGGAAATTAGACATTTGTCAGAGAGTTTTGTTATCAAAATATTCTTCCACTTGGTTGCTTTCCTTCTAATTTTGATTGCATTGGTTTTGTTTGTACAAAACCTTTTTAATTTGATATAATCAAAGTCATTCATTTTACATTTTCCAATGTTCTCTGTCATTTGCTTCGTCTTAAATTCCTTCCTTTCCCACAGATATGACAGATATACTAATCTATTTTCACCTAATTTATTTGTGGTTTCACTCTTTAAGTCATTTACCATTTGGAATTTACTTTGGTATAGGTGTAAGATGTTGATCTAAAACTAATTTTCCCCATACTGTTTTCTAATTTTCTCAGCAGTATTTTTTTTTTCAAATTGTGAGTTCTTGTTACAAAGTTGGGGTCTTTGAGTTTATCAAATATTAACTAACTGAGGTCAATTACCCCTAGTCGGTTCCATTGATCTACCCTTTATCTCTTAGTATCATATTGATTTGTTGATCACTGCTTTGTAGTACAGTTTAAGGTCTGATACTCCCTATCCTTCTGTGAGATTCATATTGCAGAGTGGAATTCTAGCTGCAGAGAGGAGTTAAGGCCCCAGCTCAGAATTCCATAGGGTCCCCCAAGAACTCTGAGAGAGGGGGCAATTAAAGGCAGTTGGGTCCTGGGTTTCGAGTAAGCAGGTCACTTTGTTTGCTGAGTCTTGAGTCCTGGGTTCCTCTTGGGGGCTTGAGGCTTGAATCTGAACAAAGCCATTTTAGTTCCTAGCTGCCAACCTGCTTTACCTTGATTTGATATTCAATCTACATCACAGTTTACCTCTGTTTGGTTGTTTAGATATAAAAGAAGAATATAAAAGAAGAATAGGGTTAGAGTGTAGATCAGCTAATTCAAGTTAACTTTCCCCTTGGGGGGAGGGGCTGCTTGGACATAATAGTTTGAGGGCTAACCTGACTTTTTAATCCTTATTTCTTCTCCTTTCCTTCCCATCCCCACATATCATTAAACCTTTGATCAATTGGGAACAGTACCTGGTTATATTTAGGGAAATACCCACACCTTCCTCAAGCTGAGTTCCTCTGACTTGGTAGCCTTGGTTAATATCCTATCCTCTAAGCCTGGAGCTTCTCCTATTCTCTCCTATTCAATCCTGTGGGGAAATAATTTAGGGAACGTTATCATTTTTAGGAAGTTAGTCTTTCCTAGTCTACTGTCTGAGCCCAGAAGATATCAGATCAACCTCCATATTGTAACTGATTTTCTAACTGCTAGTGGGAGGGGTGAATTGAAGGAGCACTCAGCAAGATCGTGCCCCTCCCTTCAGTCAAGCCTGTTTGTGAGTGTGTGTCCTTTCCATAGACCAAAATATTAATGAGGCTTGATTGCTACAGACCCCTGGCATTGTACAGCTTCCCAAATATAACACCTTCACTTTTCTTTTCATTATTTCTCTTGATATTCTTGATCTTTATTTCTTCTAGATGAACTTTATTATAATTTTTTCTAATTCCATGAAAAAGTTTTTTTGGTATTTTGATAGATATGGCACTGAATTATTAAATTAATTTGGGTAGGATAGTCATTTTTATTATATTATTTCATCCTACTCAGGAGTAGTTAATGTTTTATCCAATTGTTTAGATCTAGTTTTAATTGTGTAAATAATGTTTTATAGCTATGTTCATATAATTCCTGTGTTTATTCTGGTTGACAGATTCCTAAATATTTTATATTTTCTAGAGTGATTTTAAATGGAGTTTCTCTTTCTAACTCCTGTTGCTGAGTTTTGTTGGAAATATATAGAAATGCTGATGATTTATGTGGGTTTATTTTGTACCCTGCAACTTTAAAAAAGCTGTTAATTTTTTCCACTACCTTTTTAGTTGATTTTCTGGGGTTCTTTACGTATATCATCATATCATCTGCAAAGAGTGAAAGTTTAGTCTCCTCACTGCCTACTTTAATCCCTTCAATTTCTTCTCTAATGGCTACTTCTAGAAATTCTTATATAATATTGAATAAAATGGGTGATACTGGACATCCTTGCTTCATTCCTGATCTTATTGGGAAGACTTCTACCTTGTCCCTATTCCAGATGATACTTGCTGATGGTTTTAAATATATACTGTTTATTATGTTGGGGAATGGCCCTTCTACTCCTATATTTTCTAGTGTTTTAGTAAGAATGGTTGTTGTATTTTATCAAAGGGTTTTTCTGCATCTATTGAAATAATCATGTGATTTCTGTTGGTTTGATTATGGATATGTTCAATTATGTGGATGATTTCCCCAATATTAAATTATCCTTGCATACCTGATATAAATCCCAACTGATCATAGTGAATAATCCCTATGATCACTTGCTGGTGTCTTTACTAGTATTCCATTGAAGATTTTTGCATCTATTTCAGTTATGGACAAACTTTTTAAAGAAGGGGCCAAAGGAAAGGAAATGCTCATCTTTCAGTCTGTTTCTAAGGCAACTCTTTTGAAGTTTCATTGTATTGTATCCTACTCATTGTATTCATCAGATTAGGAATAATGGTGAGTGGCTGGATAGAACATTTCAGGGAACCTGCATCTGGCCCACAGGCTGTAGTTTGCCTATTACTGATCTATATTCATTAAGGAGATTAGTCTATAGTTTTCTTTCTCAGTTTTCAGTTTGCCTAGCTTTGGAATCAGTACCATATTTGTTTCAAAAGGAATTTGGTAAAATTCGTTCTTTGCTTATTTTATCAAATAATTTGTATAGTATTGTAATTATTTGGGTTTTGAATTTTTGATAGAATTCACTTGTGAATCCTTCTGGCCCTGGTGATTTTTTCTTAAGGACATCCTTGATGACTTGTTCAATTTCTTTTTCTGAGAAGAGGTTGTTTAACAATTTTATTTATTCTTCTGTTAATCTGGACAATTTATATTTTTGTTAATATTCACTCATTTCACCTAGATTATCAAAATTTTGCCATATAATTGAGTAAAGTAGTTCTTAATAATTGCCTTTATTTCTTCTTCATTAGAGGTCAGATCACCCTTTTCATCTTTGAAACTGTTAATTTGATTTTCTTTTTTTCTTTTCTTATTAGATTGAGTAGTACTTTATTTTATTTATTTTTTAAGTACCAGCTTCTAGTCTTATTTATTAGTAAAATAGATTTTTTTAAACTTTCAATTTGATTAATTTCTCCTTTAATTGTTTGGATTTCCAATTTAGTTTTTATCTGGGATTTTAATTTTTTTTCTTTTTCTAATTTTTTTAAACTAAAAAACCCAATTCATTGATCTCTGCCCTTTCTATTTTGTTGGTATAGACACTCAGTGGTATAATTTTTCCCCCCTATATACACCCTATGTACTGTGTCCCATAGGTTTTGATATGATATCTCCTCATTGTCATTACCTTTAATGAAGTCCATAATTGTTTCTATGATTTCTTCTTTGACCAACTTGTTTTGAAGAATTAGATTATTTAATTTCCTTTTTTAATTTAATTTAATTAAAATTCCTAATTTAACTTTAAATTTGCCTTTCTGTTGACCTCTATTAAATATAATTTTACCCCTTATAATATGAAAAATGGCATTTATTATTTCTGCTTTTCTGCATTTGTTTGCAATATTCCTGTGGACTAGTACATGGTTGATCTTTGTATATATAACATGTAGTTCTGAGAATTGTGAAGGTAAAGGGAGGAAGGTAAATAGGAAGGTTGGAGAAAGGATGGATGAGAAAAAAGGAGAGAAGAAGGTAGAGGTAGGTATATAGGTAGGTAGAGAAAGGAAGGTAGCAGTCCCCAGCCCCGGTAGGGGGAAATTGTCCAGAGCCCTTTCGGGGCTCAAATAAAAGATCAGAGAGCAACTTAGGGCTTAGAAAATAGCTAGGGTTTATTTATATTATAAAAGGGAAGGTCTAGGGAAAACTAGGGAGTAGATAGAAGAGGAAAAAGGTGCAAAGAGAGAGAGCTCAGGGTAGAGAGAATCAGCCAGCCTCCAGGCTCCAGAGAGACTCTATGGTAGAGAGAGAAAAAAAGCACCAAAACTCTGTGTTTTTTCTTTTCTGACACCTCCCACAAAGGAAGTGAGAGGTATTGGGAGAATGTGGGAGAAGAAGCTACAGAAAGAAGAGCAATTTCAAATGACACAAAAGAAAGTATGTTCCTTTTTATCCCTATTCAGTTTTCTCCAGATATCTATTAACTCTAATTTTTCTATCTTTTCATTTACTTCCCTTACTTTTTTCTTATTTATTTATTCATTCATTCATTCATTCATTTTTTGTTTGTTTTTTTTAATTTATGTTTTTATATTTTATTTATATATCATATATATTTTTATTTTGTTTATATTTTTATTCAATTTATCTAGTTCTGAGAGGGGAAGTGTTAAGATCCCCCACTAGTATGGACTTGCTTGCTATTTCCTTAAGCTCCTTGAATTTTTCCTTTAGAAATCTAGATGCTATATAATTTGGTATACAGATGTTTAGTAATGATATTACTTGATTTTTTTATAGTACCTTTTTAACAAAATGTAATTTCCTTCTTTATCTTTTTTAATCATTTCAATTTGTACTTTGCTTTGTCTGGTATCATTATTGCTGCTCCTGCCTTTTTTACTTTAGATGATGCATAATATATTCTGCTCTAGCCTTTTACCTTAGATCTGTGTCTGTCACCTTGGCCTCAAATGTGTTACTTTGTAAAAAGCATATAGTAGAATTTGGATTTTTAATCTACTCTGCTATTCACTTCCATTTAATGGGTGAGTTCATCCCATTCACATTAAGTGTTATGATTACTAATTGTGCATTGCCCTCTATCATATTATCCCTTTTAGATCCTGTTCTATTACCTTTCTCTCTATTCTGTCTCCCTAGTATTTGCTTTTTGTCACTCCTGTTCCTGTTCCCACTCCCTTCTATTACCCTCTGCTCCCCTTCTTTTGTTCTCTTTCTATTTCTCTGTAGGGTAAGGTAGAATTCTATGCCCCACTGTATATACTCATTTTTCTCTCTCTGAGCCAGTAACAAAGAGAATAAAGTTTAAGCATTGCCCATCACCACCCTTATGCCCCCCTCTCTGTACTAATTTTTCTCACCTCTTTATGTTATATAAATTACCCCATTCTATGTCTCCCTTCTCTTTTTTCTCATTACAACACTCTCTTTCAGCTCTTGATTGCTTTTAATATATCATTCATATGCATACATATCATATCATAAATATCATTCCATATCATCACATTTCAATATACATCATATCATTATATATCATCATATACATCATATAATCATAATCAACTTACTTTTCCACCTTCTTTCTGAGTAAATTCCTTTTATCTTCTCTTACTGAGAGTAATTTTTGAGAATTATGGAAATCCTCTTTCCATGTAGACATATAAATATTTTTATCTCAATGAGACCCTTAAATTTTCTCTTTCTTATTTACCTTTCTAGGCTTCTCTTGTATCTTGTATTTGGCCATCAAATTTTTTGTTTAGGTATGACTTATTCCTTAGGAATGCTTGGAAATCTTCTATCTTATTGAATAACCATTTTTCCCTTGAAAGAGTATACTCAGTTTTGCTGGATAGGTGACTCTGGTTTGTAAACTCAAATATTTCACCTTTCTGAATATAATATTCCATGATTTCCAATCCTTTAATGTAAAAGTTGCTAGGTCCTGCATGATCCTGATTGTAGCTCCATGGTATTTGAATAGTCTCTTTCTGGCTGATTAAAGGATTTTTTCCTTGGCTTGGAGATTCTTGAATTTGGCTATTATATTTCTGGAGGTTGTCAATTGAGGGGTTCTTTCTGGAAGCAATACGTGAATTCTTTCCATTTCAATTTTATTTTCATCTTCAAGGACCTCTGGGAAGTTATCTTTGATAATTAATTGTAACATGATGTCCAAGGTTATCTTTCTCCCCCTCTTCCCTTCCCAAGAGGACAAGTGTTATGATATAGGTTATATATTTGCTGTCATGCAATATATATTCCCTTGTTCATCTTGTAAAAGAAGACAGAAATCATTTATAAAAGAAAAAAGCTCATGGAAGGAAGGTGAAAATGGCATGCTTTAATCAGCATTCATACTTGGTAAGTTCCTTCTATAGTATAATCTTTTTCTTTTCTTTTTAAGTTCCTTGATGTTGTCTTGGTCCTTTAATTTTTGATAATAGTTAAATTATTCATTGCTTATTATCTTATTTTAAAATTAATTTTAACTATATTGCTATCCATATCAATGACTTAGACAAAAAGGACTAAGTAATACTTGAAACTTTTTCAAGAGCAGGGCAAAGAATGTCCAATGAAGAACAATTACTAGTCTATGATTATTATATAATAATGCTTGGCTAGCCCCAAAGCAGCATATATTTTTATAGCAGGATATTACAAATTATTTCTAATAACTCTATGACTTAGACTTGTGGCTTCCTAGGAATAATCAAATACCCTATTTTGCCTCAGTATTTGTTTTTTGACCCATTCATTGTTTAATGTAAGCTTATTTAATTTCCAATTAATTTTTAGTCTTTTTTCTCCTGCTCTTTATTTGGTGTAATTTTAGAGCACTATCATCTAAAAAAGATGCATTTATTACATAAAGATGCTTTAATGTCCAATTACATAGTCAATTATTTGTGAAGATGCCACATATTGAAAAGAAAAATTTATATTCCTTTCTATTCCGATCTGTTTTCTCCAGAATCTATCAACTATTACTTTTCTCTTTTTGTAAATTTTTCACTTTAAAATATTTTTCTTTATATATGAATTTCATTTTCCCCCTCACTTCTTTATTCCCCCCTCCCATATCTAATAAGCACTCCCACTGGGTTATACATATGTTATCACTTATATCTATTTTCATATTATTCATTTTTTGAAATGGAGCAATCTTTTAAAACCCAAATCCCAAATTATACATCCCTATAAAAAGGATAAATCACTTGTTTTTCTTCTGTGTTTCAACTTCCATAGTCCCTTCTCTCAAAATGGATAGCATTTTTTCTTAGAAGTCCCTTGGTATTGTCTTGTATTAGCAAAGTCCATTACATTGTATTGTTCTACAATTTTTCACTTTCTGTGTATAATGTTCTCTTGGTTCTGCTCATTTCAATCTGTATCAGCTCCTGGAGGTTCTGTAAGAATATATTTGACTGCCATGTTGAAGTCAAGATGATGGATGGTTACCTGCTTAGAATGTGGAATGAACTGAGCCTGGCAGGAGCTTGGTAGGAGCCAAGGGCAATTAGGCTCACATATAAAAGCCAGGAATTTGAAGGAATCTGGATTTCTGTATTGAGATAATTTGGTTGGGAAGGGTGGTTTGGGTAGGCCGAGGTGAGCTCTATTCAATAATCAACCAGCAACCAACTACAAATCTATTTCATCAATCCCTATTCCTGAATTTCACTAACCAAGAAGAATAACAACATATTCAACAGGATAACCTTGACTTTAGGTTCGACCTAAAGGTAAAAAGGTAAATATATTTAAGAATAGATTTGAATCTGAGGTATCACCTCACACCTAGCAGATTGGCTAAAATGAAAGAAGGGGAGAGTAATGAATGTTGGAGGGTATGTCGCAAAATTGGGACATTGATGCATTGCTGGTGGAGTTGTGAACTGATCCAACCATTCTGGCTGGCAATTTGGAATTATGCTCAAAGGGCTATAAAAGAATGCCTGCCCTTTGATCCAGCCATACCATTGTTGGGTTTGTACCCCAAAGAGATCATAGATAAACAGACTTGTATGAAAATATTTATAGCTGTGCTTTTTGTGGTAGCAAAAAACTGGAAAAGGAGGGTATGTCCTTCAATTGGGGAATGGCTGAACAAATTGTGGTATATGCTGGTGATGGAATACTATTGCACTCAAAGGAATAATAAACTGGAGAAGTTCCAGGTGAACTGGAAAGACCTCCAGGAATTGATACAGAGTGAAACGAGCAGAGCCAGAAGAACACTGTACACAGAGACTGATATACTATGGTAAAATCGAATGTAATGGACTTCTATACCAGCAGCAATGCAATGATACAGGACATCTCTGAGGGTTTTATGGAAAGGAATGCTACCCACATTCAGAGGAAGGACTGCAGGAGAGGAAACATATAAGAAAAACAAATGCATGAACTCATGGGCTGAGGAGGACATGATTGGGGATGTGGACTCGAAACTACCACACCAATGCAACTAACAACAATTTGGAAATAGGTTTTGGTCATCGACACATGATAAAACCAGTGGAAATGTGCGTTGGCTATAGGGGAGTGCGAGGAGTGAAGGGGGGAAGTAGGAGCATGAATCATATAACCATGTTAAAAATGAATATTAATAAATGTTAAAAAAAGGATATATTTGAAAATTATGAGTCTATTGATGATAATTACATCCATGGGCGCTAATGAGATCACTAGGAAGCAATAGAGGGAGAAGAGAAGAGAGTTAAGATTGACTAGATCATATTAGTAAAACCACTTGCCATTTAACAGAAAATATAATTTTGATAAATAATGGAATATTTTAGAGACTTTTACATACATCCTAAATTAACATTTTTGAAATTTCTAACCTTTGTCCTTGGTTCTATCTTCTGAGATAAAGAAAAAAATTCTGATTCTACTAAAATGTCTTCAAAAACTTGAATTTTGATATTATATCTACTCCTTGATCTTCTTTTTCATAGATCTCCAATTCCATCAATCTTAACATTTCTACTCAAAAATTTGGGTCTTTACAAAGAGGGAATGTGTTATAATTTGAAAAGTCCTAATTCTATAATTAAATGTTATCTCTGAAACATTATTGTCTGATTTGGGGAAAGTTACTTATACTCTTCTTTCATCAGTTTCCTCATCTATAAAATCGAGGATATTGATGTCTTCCAACATCATTTACAAATCAGTATATTTTATCTTTTGATACATTCAATTTGTTTTCTTCTTTTTCCATTCTAGTTTTTCAATATTATGCCTAAAATTTTATGTGTAGAGCTAAATACAATGCTCCAAATGTACTTTGACCAGAAAAGCAAATAAACTGAGCAAATCCTTATTCATAAAAAATATGTTCTACATCAAAATAATAAAGAGTAATATTGAATTTTGGTTATCAAATTATACTCCAAGAAAGGGTGGGGTGCTTCTGTCATTTTTCAGTTGTGTTTGACTCTTTGGGGTTTTCCTAGGCAAAGATATTGGATTGGATTGGCATTTCCTTATCTAGTTCCTTTAATAGATAATGAAACTGAGACAAATAACATTATGTGATATCTCTAGAATGACAGAGCTAGGACATATCTGAGATAAAATATGAACTCAGGAAGATGACTTTATGACTCCCTGCCCATCAGTCTATCCACCGTACCAACTCTCTGCCCCAGAGTGAGAGACCTGAGTCCAAATCCAGTTTCCAACATTTTCTAGCTGTGCAACCCTTAGCAAGTCACTTCACTCCTAATTGATAGTGATCCACCGGATAATGAATTTGCAACCAACTCCAGTATCTTTGCCAAGAAAAAACAAAACATGAAACAATCCACAGGGACACAGAGTTAGACAAAACCAAATGATTCAACAACAAAATCATTCCTCTTCCATCTAATAATTAGTAATATTTATTTTTTAAACCAAATATATAGCTTTATATTTATCAATATTAGCATAATAAGATCATACCTCTATCCTTGAAAAAAGCTCATATAGTTCATTTAGTCTTAATTTTTCTGCTTCTATTTATTCTGTTTGCTTTGAAATAGAGGTACCCATATTCCAGATTTGGATTACAGAATCCCAAGTCTGAGTAATACCAGTAAGGCCAGATGTGTCCCCTTAAATGTAGATCTTATGTTAATTTTCTTGTTGACTTGATTTTGCACATTTAAATATATATATATATGTATGTAT
>NC_058130.1:521256156-521287100 GCF_016433145.1 Gracilinanus agilis | reverse complement strand
ATATATATATATATATATATCTGAAACCATGAATTTTATTCTTGTCTCTTTTCTTAAAATATTTTTTTCTTATGAACTTCTCAGTATCTTGAGTGCTATTCTTCCCACATCACAACTATTCTGTCTAGCTTAGTGAATATGCATAGACAATTTTCTCCCTCCCCTCACTTTTTTAGTTTAAAGGCCTCCTAATTACCTTTGCAATACAACAGGAAAATACATGATTACTGCCTTTTTTTACAAAAACCCCAACCATGATCAGGGGCCTTTTTCTTACGATAGAATATTCCCACTCCTGATAAAGTTCAATAATTACTGAAAAATCTTTACAAATGAATTATCATGTAATTTATTTCAGTGAGTGAAATTTCTATGTGTTCTGGAAACCTGGAATTAGTACCCATTTAATACCCATTGATCCTGAATATTTTTGTAATTAAAACTTGAAAGTAAAAAGACAAAATTAATGAATAAAAATATTCCAAATGAATATTTACTGACTAAGCATATGTTGTGAGAAAAAATGAGGTTAATGAGATGAAATTAGGGAGAATAACTTTAATATTCTTTTCTTTTTAAGGGGCCATGATGACAAATATATCAGCATTTAAACTACCGAAACACAAGTACTTGTAGAAAGGACACATCCCTACTATCTACCTTTGTAGACAAAAAAAAATGAAAGGTATTTTATTGGGAAAAAAGGTGGACTACAGAGTTGGAAGAGAAAGGAAAAGGATCAAGGTCATATATATATCAAAAATTATAGCAGTTATTTCTGTGGTGACAAAGAATTAGAAAATAAAGGGATGGATATCAATCGAATGATGGATGAACAAATTATAACACATACATGCAATAAAATGCTATTATTCTATAAGAAACAATGAAGAGGGTGATTTCACAGAAATCTGAAAAAAAAAGACTTTCACAAACTGGGGTAGGGTGAAGTGAGTAGAATCCAGAGAACAAATGCCACTATAACAACAAAATTTTAAAAACAATCAACTTTGAAAAATTTAAAATCAATCATGATAGTTAGGGATTTGGAATTAAGAATAGCACGAACATCTCCTGACAGAGAACCAAAGGTATACTCTTTCTCATGAAACATTTTCAGACATGACCAAGTGGGAGTTTGTTTTGATTGTTTCTATATTATTTTACAATCGTGTTGTCTTTCTGTTTTTTCCCCCAGTGGTGTCAGAGAGAAGAAAAATAAATGATTATTAATTGAAAAATGCTATTTAATTAAAAATAATACAGTGAGGAAAACATGCTATTGGCAATGTGAAAACATAGGATCTAGATTCTAATAATTTATGATGTGTTTATATAACACCGGGAAGTCATTTGATCTCACTGGACCTCAATTTTCTCACTTGTCAAAAAATAATTTAGATATTTTTTAAGGTCTCTACTCTAGTGCTATGATTTTCAGATCTAAAATTCTATGTGTTTATTTCAGTCATTGATGGCAAGTATGTTAGAAATGTACTCCTTATCATGCTACCAGATATGCTAATTGAAAGACCAGAAAACTTGTTTAGCATAAGAGAATAGAATCTATGCTGAAAATTCTCCTAATATTTATTACCCTGAGCATATCCCTTAATTATTTTAAGGAAACTCACAGTTTCTCTGAGAACTATCAGAACCTTTCATGTTCTATACATGATAGCTCCCTGTTTGCTTGTTTTTTAATACATAGGTAATTATATGGAGAATGTCCATGTAGTTTACTTCTGGCATTACTCCTAATAAGTGTGATGTTTATCAAGAAATGGAAAGAAATTATATTTTTGATGATATTATCAGCTTATAGACACAATTAGAAATATTTACTCTCTGTTCTTTATGCTGTCTAGTTTTGGACCCTAGTAATCTTGACATTCCTAAAGAGATTCCACTATGTGGCAAAATGTTGTTTGATAAGCTTGTAGAATAAAAATGGCTTTCAATTTTTGGAAATTGTTGATAAGTCCTAACTGAAAATATAACTGAGAAGGACTATCAACCAAACTCAGTGGATTAATCCTTCTTTAGCATCTGTGACTATAGAGAGATATATGTGAAACTTATTCATACAAAGACAAGTAGAGGAGAATGAAAAATCCACATGGATTCATCTAACTGTCATGTCTCTTCATTTTGAATTCCATGTTTATAATGGATGCTAAAAGAGGCTATTGCAAAATAGTTGAAGTGATGCTCATTTCAGAAAGGTCTTTCAGTCTATTACAGCTAAAAATTTAGCAGCATTATTTTTATATTTAATTTGGAATATTTTCTTTCATTCTTTCTCTATCTTTGGTATCTAGAAATAGCAGATTGTGAAACAGGTAGAGTGAAGTTCCAATAAATATCACTTCTGTCCTTTGATGAACATAAATTAATGTGAACTATGATTTCTAATGTCAGTTTCCTTTCCCCTTCTGATTAAAGATTTGGGATTTGAAGCTTCCATAATGTCATGGAATGAAGACATCACAAAGAGACCCTTCTTCTCATATAAGAGTGGTCTTTGAGTACATATGTGTAAGTGTATATATGTAGTTTGCTTCAGTTTATCAGGAATTCTGATCTCACTAAGGAAATTATTATTTTGGTTTGCTTGTTTTCTAAAATTCAATAAAATTGTTCCAGTCTTTCTTAAGTTATTAGCTGCACATTATCAAGAGACTTGTTGTGTTTGAAGTGATATTTGCTTAGTATTGTACACATAGATTTTCATGCATCCTAAGTATCTAGAATGAATGTTCTTCTTATAATTAGGAAAACATCATTCTAATGTAATGATCTGTGAAAAATAGCCCACTTACATTCATGATCAGTTTTGATGTGTTAGATCCCACAAAGCTTCTATAAGTCTTTTTTTATTTGTTTTAGTTTTCTTGGATGGAGGACATTTTTCTAATAAAAGTGAAAATACGTATCTTAAGTAATTTGGTATTTAAAGGCTATCTCTGGATATGTACATAAAGTATAACTTCATTGTTCTGTAAGCTATAGACTGCAATCTTCTGAGAAAACTACTTAGTTATTCATTTTCCTTGAAGTTAGCCATTGAAGCAAATTTTCTGCACTACTTGGGTGAGGCTTTAACTATTTTACAATGCTATTGCAAGTATAGAAATGATTGGATGAGAAGTCTATTAGGTCTATTTTACAATGCTATTGCAAGTATAGAAATGATTGGATGAGAAGTCTATTAGGTCTATTAGGAGCTGAAAAGCTTTACCAGAGTCATTAAAAAAGTAATTTATATTTACATCAAAAATGTGCAATGATTTCTTAGATTTTATCTATTACATTGCTTAGATACATTCTCTTCTTTGGCCATTAGAAGGTTAATTTTTTACAGTTATGGAGGGAAATCTCCAACTATAATAATTTCTCTAATTTTTGTCTAGTATTTATGTCTTTTTCAGGCTATCTTAGATTTGGTAACAATTTTAAAGGGATTACATTTGTTATCCTCTCCCTGTTAGTATATAATTGGAATTCAGGAAACCATAATTAATGCATACTAATGTGCTATGGGGATGTTTGTTTCATCACCTCCATATATTTGCTAAAGTTCTTCAGTTTTCAATTATTTTTGCAAATAAGAGAGCTAAAACATTTAAGGAAACTATGCCCCAGAGCCGCCTCCTCTGTGAAGTATTCCCTGACCAACCCAATAAATTCCTCTTCTGGTATCTTCCAATATATATTGGAATATATAAAGTAACAAGATATTGACCTGCATTTACTAACATATGCTCCTAAATTTTGAGATGTGAGAGATCTTTGTCATGATCTCCATTATTTTATTGTTGAGGATATGGAAGCCCAGGGATACTAAGAAATTTCCCCAAAATTGAGGAGGGAATTAATGAGAGAGTTAAATTTTGAATTCAGTATTTTTTACTCCAAAAAATCTAATATTTTTCTTGATACAATGTGCTGACTCACTTCAAAGAATCAGATGCATAGATGATAGGAGAATCCTACAAAACACATAATCTCTTCTCAAATCCTGGCATGTCACAGGATTTGAGCAGCAAATCTAGGCATTCCACATGTCTCCTGACTGTCTTGTAGTCAGGGCCACTCGAAACAATTATAAACAATAAAAGAAAGGAATTTGAGACTACAATAAACAATCTTCCTAGATCTCATACTCACATTCACCCACATATTTCACTACAAAAATAAAAAAAATGGCCAGTTTAGATATTGCTCTTATAACAGACATATATTTTTTTGCAATTTCTGGCTAATTTATTTATTTTATATCTCCATACAATTTTATATGTTTTCAGATATTTTATGATAAATGTTCTCTATCTGCTTCCTCCCCTTTCCCCACCCAGTAAAATGGCAAATAATATGTTAAAAGTTGTATATGTATTATTTTACAATATATAGTTCCATGTTCATCATGTCATAAAAGAAGAAACAAAACTCTTAAACTAAAAAAAATAATGGAGGACATAAAGTAAAGTAAAGTATGCTTCAATCTACCTTCAGACTGACATTATTTTCTGTTGTGGTGGATAGACATTTTTGGCATGGTTCCCTTGGAGTTGTCCTGGATCATTGCCTCTCTAATATTTGATTCTCTGACCAATTTATAACAGAATAAATAATAATATTTAAATTATATATCTCGATTATCTATATCAACAGGAATAATTTCTATCATACTTAATCTCCATATTATCCTATTATGGGTAATTAAAGCTCAAGTGAGTTCTGAATATGTGTGTGTGTAAATATATAATGTCTGAATCTGAATATATAGTTTTATATATATATATGAAATTTTTAAGGAGCTAATTTAAGCTTAATGCCTCTGATTTTCCAAATTGCTACTGTCATTTAACCACATATTATCCAAAACACACACACACACATACATATACCAGGCACTCTAAAATTATATATATATTTCTATTATTTATAATGCTGCAGATGTATAATGCCCTAAGATCTTAAGCTAGGGCAGTGATGGTGAACCTATGGAATGAATGCCAAAAATGGCATGCAGAGTGCTCTCTGTAGGCTCTTGGCCACTGTCCTTCCCCTATCCTTGCCCCTTGAGTTTATTACTAGAAAGTCAGAGAGACTCATGTGGATCTGCTCTCTTCCCCCTCTCCACCATGCTTGACAACATTTTTTCACATCACCCACCTCTCTGCCCAGCAACACAATGGGAGCTCATAGGATGTAAGGTCAGAGGCTCACAGGTGGCTGAGCTGGAGAGGAGCAGAGTACTTGGGGGGCCATTTCACACCATCCCCCTTTGCTGAATACATGCCTCACTTTACTCACCGCTCTGCCCAGCAACCCAGTGGGAGAGCTTTCTCCTTCTCCTGTGGGGGATAAGGGGAGGGGAAGGACACATCCAACATTCAGTAGGGGGAGGGGCATGCATGTAGTTTTGGGAGAAGGCAGGCAACTCACTCTATCTGGGTAGGTAGAATCAGGGCCTAGCACTCCATCTCTAAAAGGTTTGCAATCCCTGAGTGTTGGTGGTCTCCTCACCAGGTGATTAAAGAATGAGGGGAAAAAAAACTAGATACAAAATGAAAGTCTGGATGAAAGTGAGATCCATTTCCTACTCATTATTCAGTTCTTGATTCCCTATCACTAAAAGTAAGTTAGATTCTAGAAATATTAAGCTTTGTGATATTAATATGATATTATTCATAAAATTCTCCAAAGACTTCCTCTTCTTTTATCCATTGATGTTAAGGTCTAGTTTTGATATAGCTAGCTTTATTAGGTCAATGAGAAGTGTCTTCTCAAATAGCAAAATTCATTTCAAACCAGAAGGGAACTGAGTAGTCACCAAAATTATGTAATTTTGCAAATGAGGAAACTAAGGTCTAGAAATATTAAATAATTTTCATAATATACAATAGCTAATACTTAAGAGAACTAGTATTTGATCTCAAGTCTTTTAATTTCAAATATAGTGTTCTTTCCACTCTACCTTGCACTGTTCCTTAGGATACCACTGATTGTACCAGCAAATTTTATAGAATTATAAAATAGAGCAAATATAAACATAAATTTGAAATATTTTTGTCTTGGTTCATTTTTTTCAGTTTTTTAAATGATAAATAAATAAGAGTGATAGGTAAGACAAGATTTAAGGTGTTCCCTGAGTTTATATCTGACTCATTTTTTAAGCATTTCATAATATTTTTTGAAAAGATAACATGGTTACATAATTCATGCTCTTACTTTCCCCTTCACACCCCAACTTCCCTCTGCCCCCCATGGCAGATGTGTATTTCCACTGGTTTAAACATGTGTCATTGATCAAGACCTATTTCCAAATTGTTGATAGTTGCATTGGTGTGGTAGTTTAGAGACTACATCCCCAATCATGTCTGCCATAACCCATTTGTTCACTGAGTTGTTTTTCTTCTCTTTCCACTCCTATAGTTCTTCCTTTGAATGTGGGTAGTGTTCTTTTCCATGAATCCCTCAGAATTGTCCTGGATCATTGCATTGCTGCTAGTAAAGAAGTCCATTACATTCTATTTTACCACACTGTATTGGTCTCTGTGTACAATGTTCTTCTGGCTCAGCTCCTTTCACTCTGCATCAATTCCTGGAGGTCTTTCCAGTTCACATGGAATACCTCCAGTTTATTATTCCTTTGAGCGCAATAGTATTCCATCACCAGCATATACCACAATTTGTTCAGCCATTCACCAATTGAAGGGCATATCCTCATTTTCCAGTTTTTTTGCTACCACAAAAAGTGAGGCTATAAATATTTTTGTACAAGTCTGTTTATCTATGATCTCTTTGGGGTACAAACCCAACAATGTTATGGCTGGATCAAAGGGCAGGCATTCTTTTATAGCCCTTTGAGCATAATTCCAAATTGCCAGCCAAAATGTTTGGATCAGTTCACAACTCCACCAACAATGCATTAATGTCCCAGTTTTGCCACATTTTAGCCAATCTGCTAGGTGTGAGGTGATACCTCAGAGTTGTTTTGATTTTCATTTCTCTAATTATTAGAGATTTAGAGCACTTTCTCATGTGCTTATTGATACTTTTGATAAAGAAAAAATCAACAGATATTCCCATAAATACAGACACAGGATCAGGATATAGTAATTTTATTTTCAGTTCTACATATTCTTCCTCCATCTATTAAGGTGTCATTGAGTAACTTGAAGAGGGGCAGAGTAGAGACCTCTAACCTCCCTACCTTTAAGAAAAATGTTAATTCCTATATGGAAGGTAAGCATGAATTTGGGACCAGAGAGATGGGATACCAAGGAAAAATTATATGAATCTGTTCCCTTAAATAGTATTAGTCTGAGGGATCTTGTTTACATGTTCTAAAATTATGATATCTGTTTTATGGGGAGAAAGCAGGATCCCAAATTTTACATAGAAAATTTGATACCCTTCCCTTTCAATACCAGCTATAACATTTCTTTTCAATTTGTAGCAAAATAGAGTTTAAACAAAGTACACATAGTACAATATGTACCATACTATTCAGAGTCACAGAGCTCTCCAATTGAGAAGAGGGTAAATTAGTCCAACTGAGAGTATCCAAGACCTTACAAAAGGAGAAGTTTTTTTTCAGTCTTTAAAGTTACAAGTTGGAGATAGGGACGTAATAAAGACTACTGCCTTCTTTCATATCAATTTTTCCCAGCCTTTTCCTTCAGCAATCTGAACTATGGTTAGCATCATCCATTTTTCTTCTCCAAGCTGAAACCTGGAACTGCTCAAAGTGACATAAAGAACACTTGAAAACCAAAGAGCTCTTCCCTGTAAAACTCTCACCAACTCCACCCGATTCTTCATGGAAGATAGGACATTCACCTCCACCAACAATGAGCAAGTCTTATACTAAATGATTTGGGTCTAGGATCACACTTGCTACTGAAATCCTTAACTTGAGTTATAGTTTGGACCATATATTACCACCTCTAAACAACTATGCCTTCTTGTCACTCCTATTAATTCATTCAATATGAACTCAAAGAGGACTAGTAGTGAAAAATAATCATTAGACCTTCTTGATACTGACAACCTATGTTGCACACATATTACATATATTGTCAATCTGCAAATTATTCTGCTGTCAATATATATATATATATATATATGTATATATATATATATATATATATATATCCCCAAATGTGTGTATATGTATGTGTGTTTGTGTGTATAAACCAGTGGTTCCCAAACTTTTTTGGCCTACTGCCCCCTTTCCAGAAAAAATATTACTTAGCCCCCAGGAAATTATTTTTTTAATTTTAATAGCAATTAATAGGAAAGATAAATATACCTGTGGCCATTACCACCTTCCTGGGTCACTGCAGCACCCACCAGGGGGTGGTAGCACCCACTTTAGGAATCACTGGTACAAACTGTCCATTGGCCCTAGCTCTTCACTGTGGCTACCAATAGAGATGTAGTACTGAAATTTATGATTCCATAACTATAGTTTCCAAAACATGTTCATAGGTATCCTACCTAGAATCTCTCTCTATTTAATCCATAATATACCCTGGCATCATGATGTTATTACTGTTTTTCCAAAAGTTGATTCAGTCATCCTTTTTTCAGAATCACACTTGACAGTAAAAGCTTTAACTCCTTAGTCACCTTTCATGGAAAAAAAAATCTGACTGTCTTTTTTTTTATTTCCTCCACGAATCTCAATAAAGCTAGCCTACCCACCAAAATATAAATTACTTCTACATCCTTATTGTTGCTCTTACCTTTTTATTCTCACAAGTAATTCCCATTCTTCAAGACTCAGTTCATTTTCTATAACTTCCATATCTTTAACATACATTGATCTCTTTTACAGTTTTTATAGATACTTGGAGGTCTCAGTTAACACTGACCACTATGATTCCTTATATTTGCTCTTCCAGTTTTCATGGATATTCCACCTCTCCTCATAAAAATTATTGCACATTCAGACAAAAGATGTATACTTCATTTTCATATTCAATGTGTGTTTTACAAAGAAAGGATCTTTTGGATTCCATTTAGAAGCAGTTTTCCCCATCTGAGGGTAAAACTTGCCAAAATGCACCCTTGTCAATTGTCAGGTATTTTTGAGTTTACAAACTGCTGAAAAAAATGTAGATAAAGGTCTAATAAGATGTTCCCAGACTCAAGAAAATACACTGAGTAGACTTTTTAAAAAACTCACAAAAATGCTTCTCATGAAATTTAAATTGTAAACACACAACACATAACATAACATTGAATTTTTCAAAATATCAAGTCATAGATTCAAAAGATTGTGAATCTGAAAGGTGGAAGAGATTACTGTGGCCATCTAGTCTATATCTGAATTTAAAACTCTCTATAAAACATAGCTAAAACTGGTGGTGCAGTCTGTCTCAAGGCCTCCAGTGATGGAGAACCAATTACTTTCTGGAGTATCCTATTTCATGTTAGGATATCTCCAATTAAAAGAAATACATAAATCATATAAATATATTGTCATATATGTATATACATACATATATTATCATTATATCTATTTAATATTCATATGTTGAATATTTATATTGCAGTAGTATTTTGGTAGAAGCCATATATATGTGTATATGTATGAATATATCTATGTGTATATATGTGTGCGTTGACTTATATTTGTGTATGCATATATGTGTAATATTTGGGTGAGTTTTCCCTCTATTTGACCATATATGCACAGACTCATACATACAAACAAAACTACTATATAGCTATAGATTATGTCTCTATATAGTATATCTATATATACAGACGTAATTGATAATCTATATCTATTCTATACTATACTATAGAGATAAAGATATAAAACTTATATACGTCTATGTACAGAAAAATACTATATTCATAGGTATAGTTATAGATTTTGATTTTAGATTTTTATATAAATATATAGATATGGATATATAGATATGTCATATCTGTAGATATACACATTGGCATTATCTATATTGATATTTATGTATTATTTTGTTAATGTATATGTATATATGTATATGTATATAAGAGAGCATAGTATCTATAGTATTTTTTAGAAATTCATAAATGTTTCTTTATAAATTTTCTACTCTGCCTACTCGTGTTAACACAGATTAAAGGGATACAAACAATTCATGACTATTATATTAAAATATAAATTATTATGCAGAATGTTAGGATCTAAACAATATTAACATCACAATAATATATATGTATATATGTATATATATATATATATGTATATATATATATATATATATAACTTCCTATTGCATCCATCACCATTTTTCATGGTTTTTGATCTAATTGATATATGCAGGAAACTTCAGAGCTGATTTGATTTAAACTTTTCTTGTTAATGATTTGGAGTATTCTTTGATATGGTTTTTGTTAGTTTTCATTTCTTCCACAGACTTTTTTTTCGGACTATTGCAATAGTTTCCCATCCCAGTAACCAGTTCCTTCTGTCTTTTGTACATTACATCATTATCCAGATTAGATCCAGAATGGAATTTTCCCTCTGAAATATTTTACCTATTGTGTTGAATTGTGATTAAGACTGTGAACAGTGCACAGTAACAGAAATTGAACAAATTATTCAGCCACATAGTCACAGACAAGAGTGAAGAAAGCATTAGGAACTTAACTTTGCCCAGTTAGAATTCCAGAAAAAGTCCAATTCAAGCAAAGGCAAAAGAGGAGGAAGGAAGGAAGGAAGGAAGGAAGGAAGGAAGGAAGGAAGGAAGGAAGGAAGGAAGGAAGGAAGGAAGGAAGGAAGGAAGGAAGGAAGGAAGAAAGGAAGGAAGGAAGGAAGCGAGCAAGCGAGCGAGGGAGGAAATGAGGGAGCGAGCGAGGGAGGAAATGAGGGAGTGAGCGTGGGAGGAAAGGAGAGGAGTAAAATGACCAAATGATGTCTGGGATTTCCATTGAAGGTCTATTCACAAACTTCTCCAATGCTAGAATATGACTGCCTTCTAAAGAGTATCACTACTAGACTTCAAAATAAGATTCAGCTTTATTTGAAATATTAAAAAAATGAGTTGAAAGAATGTAAAATATTTCATATATTCAACTGAAAACTAAACAATTAAAATTTATCTGGCTAAAATACTGTTGAAAGCATAAGTGAAAAGTTCTTTGTTTATTACATGTCATGAATCAGAATATACATTTTACAATATCATCTCCTCTTGATAAAGCAGTGGTCATTATAACTGAGTGTTTTATTTTTTTTACTGAGAAATTCTTTTTTGTATCTCATGTTTATAATGAATTTTACCCAGCTATCTGTCCAAATCTTGTGAACAATTGTCTATAATGATTTAGACAGAATAACAGAGTTTCTCTGTAGACTGCTTTATTAAATATCAACTTCAGACATTATGAGCCTTCTCTAAAACTATAATTCAATAGTTTCCACTGATTTGTTCTAGATTCTCTTCTCTGTATCTCTGTCTCTGTTTGTTTGTCTGTCTGTCTGTCTCTCTCTCTCTCTGGTTCACTTATAAGCCCTTGGAAAATAACACTTAAATCAGAATATCTAGATTTTTTCCTCTTCTATTAACCTGTATTAGCAATTCTTTGCTAGACCTCTCCAACTGGATGTCTAATAGACTTCTTAAACTTAAAATTTCTAAACTATAACTCACTATGTTCCCCCTTACTTCCCTGTGTGTCTGTCTCTGGGCATTAACATACTTCTAGTTATATAGATTAATGAGCTTGAAGTCACCCTGTTTTCTTCAGTATCCTTCATTAAAATATATCAGCAGTTGCAATATCTTGCTGATTTTATCAAATTATCTCACATATCTATCTCTTTTTTTATTTTGAACCCTTAACTTCTGTGTATTGACTTATAGGTGGAAGAGTAGTAAGGGTAGGCAATGGGGGTCAAGTGACTTGCCCAGGGTCACACAGCTGGGAAGTGGCTGAGGCCGGATTTGAACCTAGGACCTCCTGTCTCTAGGCCTGGCTCTCAATCCACTGAGCTACCCAGCTGCCCCCACATATCTATCTCTTGATGCCACTCATGCCCACACCCTATTTTATGAAGTAATTACTTCTTGCCTGTACTATTATGATAGTATGCTAAGTGGTGTCTATCACCTATATCTCCCCTCTCTAATCCATCTTCCAAACAACAGTCAAATTGATATTCCTAAAGCAGAGATCTGCCCTTGCCACACCATAATACAGGAAACTTAAGTGTCTTTCTTTGATTCTAAAATAAAATGACCCTTCTCTGACATTCTCTTCTTCCTCACTTTGAATTCTTAGATTCCCTGGGTTATTTTAAATCCTTAATGAAGTGATACTTCCTATTTAACATCTGTTATGATTCCCTCAGTTTTTTCCCCTGTAAAATATTTTGTATTACTAGTTTACATATAAGCTGTTTCTTTGTCAAATATAAGCTTTTTGAGGAGAGGAACTATCTTGTTTACTGTTATCTCTTAATGCCCATCCTACCTGTCTGAATGATCATTTTATTCTCCTTTGCTGCTCTAGCAATAATGTTAAGCTTCATAACTGTGGTTGTACACAAAGACCCTGTAGTGAGCTTACACATTTTCTCTATATCTTCTATGTAGTTTAACTCATCAAATACCATGGATTTAATTATCATCTCTCCGTAGATGACTCCCAGATACACAATTTGTAAGCATTTCAAAAAATGTACAAAACAGAATTCATTGTCTTTCCCTAAAACTCATTCCACTTATAGGCTTTGCTATTATTACTGATGGTGCCATCATCTTTTCAGTCATCCAGGTTTGTAAGTGTGATATATTACTCCTCAGGTGTCCAGTCAATTATCAACTCTTATTATTTCTACCTCAACAATTTTTGTTAGTTCTGTCTCCTGTCTGCTACTGAAACACAAATCTAATTTTACCCTTCTTCCTTGCACTATTTTAATAGTCCCCTAATTGATATCTATAAAACATGTTTCTCTCTATTCAAATCCATGTTCTGCACATCTGCTAAAATTACTTTCCCAAAGCACACATATTACAATGTCTCTCTTTTATTCATTGGATGCATGTGGTGACTTTCAGCTCAAACATAAACTCCTTTAATTAGACCTGAAGACCTTCACAGTCTAGTCTTTGCTTCCTTTCCAAACTTGTTAGATATTATACTTTCCCCAGCTTTCTGCAATCTGGTGGCTAACCAGACTGGACTCATATTGTTCCTAACACATACCATTCCATCTCCCATCTCTGTGAATTTATACCGCCTGTCTCCCATGGCTAAAATGTACTTCTTTCTTAAGAACTCTCAGAAACCCACTTTTTTAAGAATCTACCTACAATGCCACCTTCTACAAAAATTATTTACTGATTCACCCCAAACTACTAATTATCTCTGTACAATTAATTTACTTAACTTATATATATTTATATAAACTTGCATATGTGTATATCATTTCTCCAAATACAATGTATGTTCCTTGAAGTCAGGGATTGTTTCTCTTTTATCCCTGCTTCTCCAGCACCCAACAAAATGATGTAAAAATAGCAAATGCTTAATGTTTTTGCATTGATTTTATTCATAACACAAAACTCTAGCTTACTTCTTGGCACATAGTAGGGTAGGCAGATATTAAGTAATTTTTTAATACTTTTTGATGGAGCTGCTTAGGATATGTTTTTGATGAAATCACCTTGTCTAGATGTTCTAAAAATCTGATTCAACAGGTGCATACCAAAATATCAGAATGAGATTATATTAGGTAAAATAGTGATGAGTATAACAGGTAGAGGGCTGGACTTGGATTTAGGATGACACTTAGAATCTCTGTGATTCTAGTCCAGTAACTTAACCTCTCTAAGCCTCAGTTTCTTCCTATGTGAAATGGGGAAGATAATAATACTTACCTCTCAGGGTATTTTTTATGTTTTTAGTTTTGTGTTTATTTGGGGGAGTGGTTGAAGAACAAATTAGATAATGTTTAAAGTTATGCATATAGATACTAGCTATTATTAAATAAAAAGTCAAGAGTGGGGGCATGAAAGTTTTTTATTTCAACATGAATTTGATAGACTTTGTGTTAGTCACTGAGGATATAAGGGAAATAAAATATTCTCTGCCTTCAAGGAGTTTACATTCTATTGGAGAAAAATAACATAGGTTCATTTGGGTCCAGGCAGTAGCCGTGAAAATGGCCAGAACAATCTCCTTTCCTATGGCCCTCGTTTCCTTGCTCATTTCTAGAACCATGGCCCGTGGAGCGGCTATCACAGATGGGATGATTCAGGTGTTTGATGACATAAAAATTAATAAGTATTTCTCTCCAGAGGAGGGGAAAAAGTGTAAGAAGGTCATGTTGCTCTCGCTGAGTGAGGACAAGAAGAACATTTTCATGTATGCATGGAAGGAGAACCATGTGGATGATCTGCAGTCTGCAGGCAATTGTGGATGACTCCTATGCAACCTTTGTTAGGATTCTGCCCTTATGCCTTATTTTTCAAGATATCAACGAACACTGCCACTAAGCCCTCTAAGATGCCAACTACAAAACCAAGTAGAGAAAGAATGAAATCTTGGCATTTTTCTAGACAAAACAGTGATTCCCTCTCAAGAGAAAAATATTCTATATGAGGTCTAAGGACTCCATTACGAAGAAATTGACAGGAATCAAGCATGAATTATAAACCAGTTATGAGGAAGTGAAGGGCCACTGTACCCTGGCTGAGAAACTGATAGGCGATGCCATGATCTTCCTGGAGGGGAAACTCAGAATTCTCCAACCTCCAGCCCTTTGACCTGGTACTGCTTAAGCTCAGACCAACTCAACCCTGCTAGACTCAAGGGTTTGATGGAATCATAGCTGACTGCTGAATGGTCCCTTCACCCATTTAGCAAACTGTTCCCTGGAATTTCATGGCTCTTACCTTCCCAAACCTACTTTGATCTTTGCATTCCTCTTTGGTCAAAACAGGTCAAACACTCCCCACCCCCAACCCCCAGCTTGGCAGAAGGGGAAGGAGGCTCTAAATTTTTTAATGATCACCTTCCTTTTCCCCTTGACACTTCCAATACTTTCTCTTTCCTTTGCTGACAATTTTTAAGCACAGTAGTGGTTTGTTCTTGTTCCTTTAGTTTTGTATATGAATGGAATATTGAGGAGACCTTTTCTATGAAGTAGGCTAGCTCCCTTCCTACCCTCCCCACCTTCTACTACCCATGAGGAATCAGTGCTAGTGAAAGGCAAATTCAATTTATAAAAAACAGAAAGGGAAATTATATATATATATATATATATATGTGTGTGTGTGTGTGTGTGTGTATAAAATAATATATATTATTTTATATATATATATATAAAATAAACCCAAAAGATAAATTTATTTTCAGGCAACAACAAAGGTCTAATACGAATAAGAATACAAGTCAAATGGTCAAAAGCAGTCCTATCAAACTCAGTTAGAAATGAAGGCAATTAATCAATACATAAGGATTTCTTTGGGTTGCATATTGACTTAGTTTAACATGTAATTTTTTTTAAACCCTTGTACTTCATTGTATTGTCTCATAGGTGGAAGATTGGTAAGGGTGGGCAATGGGGGTCAAGTGACTTGCCCAGGGTCACACAGCTGGGAAGTGGCTGAGGCCGGGTTTGAACCTAGGACCTCCTGTCTCTAGGCCTGACTCTCACTCCACTGAGCTACCCAGCTGCCCCTTAACATGTAATTTTAACTATGTTTTATTTTATTTTTATTTTGTTAAATATTTCCCAATTACATTTTAATCTATTTCCAACTACCTACAGGAATGTTCACATGCCAGGCAGAGTTTCAGACCTCTTGTCCAGAGGATACAATCAGTGGGTAAAGAAGAAGGGCAAAGTGTAATCAAAGGATGAAGCTTATATGAATGGTAATGAGGAAACAGAAATGGCTTGTCTGAGAAAGAGATTTTAGTATAGATGGATTATAACTCAGAATCTGAGTAGAACCATATGGTAATAGGTAGTCATATCCGTCATAGTGTAAAAAATAATGCTGATTTGAACATGATTTTGTCAGAAAGAACTGGAAAAGGAAATGTCCAGTCTCTGATGATGACAGCTATGGAGTGAGTCAATGGGATCCTGGGACCAGGGTCATTATAGAGGAGTGAGTCACATTGAAGGCAGTCATCCTTATGTCCTATGTTTGGCTTCACAGTTGTATATATTATTTCTCCCAGAGTCTAAGGGTTTTAAAGAAACTTTGATCTTGGATTAAGTTAAGAGAGGAATGTGAAGAAGTGCATCAAGAAGTTGGTTTTATCCTAGATATTCCTGATAACCAATGCTGAGAACCATTGAGTTCTAGTGCCAGAATAATACAAGGAATAATATATCAGGATGAAATATTGAATTTTTAAAATCTTCCTTAGTTGGAAATTATATTTAAAATTTAATTTTCAATGAGGAAACCAAGGAAGATGTTGCATATTGGGAAATTACCAAAAGGACTTAAGTCTGAGAATAACAGAATCATAATACCCCAAATATCAATTCTTATGCCATTTCAGCTCTTCTTTGAGCAATGAGGTAACTGAGGAAAATATTCTTGCAATTTTATGATATCATAAGCTTTAGAGATGGAAGAGTCTTCAGATTTTATCTAGTTCAATATCCTCATTTTAATTCTAGGGAAACTAAGGCACAAATATGTAATGCAAATCGGCAAGGTCATATAGGTTCTTTTTGTTCTGTTGTTTTAGTTGTGTAGACTCTTTTTGGCTGCATTTTGAGTTTTTTTGGCAAAGGTACTAAAGTGATTTTTCACTTCCTTTCTAGCTCATTTTACAGATGAGGAAAAGGAGGTAAGCAAGGTTAAATGATTTGTCCATGCTCACACAACTATTAAATGTCTGAGGCCTGTTTTAAACTCAGGACTTCCTAATTTGAAACTGTAGCATTTTAGCCACTATACTACCTAGCTGCCATCAAAAAAAAAATAAGGTTCATTTTTATTATTCTGATTCTGTGATCTGATCTGAGGTTTTCTTATCAAAGATCCTAGGATGATTTGCTATTTCCTTCTTCACCTTATTTTATAGATGAGGAAACTGAGGCAAATAGAGTTAAGTGGCATGCCACAGGAAACACTACTAGTATGATTTAAACTCAGGAAAATGAGTCTTCTTGATGCCAGACCTATGACTTTATCTACTGTGCCACTTTCGCAAATTAGATATAGAAGGGATTCAAAATCAGATATGATGAAAAATCTAGGACTTTTCTAACATAGTCTTCCATGTTTTCATTTTACACATTAGGTTTTTTTTTTGTTTTCCTCCTCAATATAGTGGTAAATTATTTTAAAGCATCATCCATTTACTCTTTTTTGCATCCCATACATCCACTATGCATTACCCCAAAAATGGGTATTCAAGAGATCCCTGTGGAATTCCACTGAAATTCTTGAACTAGAAACAAAACTCAAGTCATATTTTTCTTTTCAATCCAATAATGAATTATATGGCTGGCCAGGTATAATGTTTTAATCTGTCCCTTGTGTTATTTGGAATTTTGGTGGTTCCATTTAGAGGTATTTGGGGCTCATTTGAGCTCTTAAATGACAAACTTCCTGTGGAGGCTTTGAAACTACATTTGCCATGATTCAGTGGGTTTCTGGTTTCTGACGTGATGATGTCAACCAACGTGAACCAACATAGAGCGTGATTTAATTTGAGAGGTCAGGCTTGACTTGCTCTCTTTGGTAGGAAGCAGCCAGGTGAGAGGAAGCTAAATGGAGGGCAATTTGAAATAGCTCTCAGCCAGGTGTGCGGTCTTATATTTTTTAACCAACAATGGCCTTAATTAAAATATTACTTTTCCTCATAATATCAGCCTTTATCATTTTTAATTATAACACCCTTTAAATTAAAGTCTTGTTTTAATGGGATTCTTTTAAATCAGAAAAAAAAATGAATTTTTTTCCAAAAGATACAAATTCAAAGAGATGTAAATCTAATAAAGCCATTTAGCATAATATTGATATAAATAAACACATATCCAGAAAGCAATAAATATTTTTATTTGATTGCACATAAAAGTCAATTAATGTTCTGTGAAGGTGTACCTTTCATGAAATACTAGACTGCCTGAAAAGATAATTAAAAGTTTCCAAAAGATGATTGATGCACTTCTATTTCTTTGAGTAATTTATGTAATACTAGCAAGTCAAAGCATACCTGGACGCCAAATTAAAAACTTTAAACTAGAGAGAAAAAAAATTTTTCAATGGGAACTTTTTCACAGAAATCCAAATTCCTCTTTGGGTTGACATTTGGAATTTCATTCTTTTCTTCCTTTTAGTTTCTGCTCTGGTGTTTATACTTTCATTTTGATGGATAGAAAGTTTCTCTCCTCTATGTTGACTATGGGTCTAGTTGCAATCCTCTTCTAAGGTCTCTCCAGCTCTAAGGTCTGTAAATATAAGAGGTTTCCCCAAGCACTTTTTGAGCTGTTCCAATAACTTGTGTACTCCTAGGAAAAGCAAAATACTGATAGACAAGCTACAAGGATTATTTAAAGCACTTTCAAAGAAAAGAAACAAGGTTGCAAGTCTTTTAAGTACACTATCATTCTTCTCTGAAACACCCCGTGTAATGTATAATGTGTAATATGTAATTGTATACAAAAATAGCATCATTAGAAAGAAAGAAGTCTTCACTTTTCTAGAAGAACTATTTCTAAAAGATCTTGCCTGAGAGGGAAAAATCTGTCTGTCTGGGACATATAAACTATTTTTTCCAAAAGTCTTTAAGTATTTCACATGATGAAGGCAAGTAGCTTTTTTTCTTGTTTCTGCTACATACAATTATTGGGAAATGACATGGTTTTCACGCATTCCCTGGAAACTACCTCCCATAGACTGAATTTAAATAGACATACTGAAATTGTTACATTTAATACCACTTTATCAATAAAATTTTTGTGGAATTAAAAGTTATCTATTATTCAATTTATGTATGCCTTCAGATTATATTTATTCATTAATTCAACAAGCATTTTAAAAATAGCTTCAGCACATAAAATACATTGTTATTTAGAAAAGATGGTGCTTTATGTTTTCAGTGCTCCACCAACATGTATAATCCAATGGAATTGCTTGTCAATTCCAGTATGGGGGAAGGAAGAGGGTCGAGAGACAACATAACATATAACTTTGGAAAATATATGTGCAAATTTGTTATTGGAATAAAATAAAGATAAAATTAGAAAAAAAGAAATGAAAATATGGTACTTGTCCCTGCAGTGTTTACAGCCTCTTACTGAGATAAGACTAAAAATAGCTAGGAGTAATCAATCCAAAACTATACAGGAATCTACAGTGATTCTAGAGATATATTGTCATTTTTAATTTTAAGTCTTTTACATGTTGATACAATTGTTAATAGTCATTTTTAGACATTTTGCAATCCATGTTCTTTTCCTCCATCCCAACCCTTCCTCTCCTCCCAAAGGCAGGTAATGTGATATATGTTGTACATGTGTTTTCATACAATATATATTTCCATGTTTATTATGTTGTAAAAGAATATATATATATATACATATATATATACATATATATATGTGTGTGTGTGTGTGTGCGTGTGTGTGTGTGTGCATAAATTATATTAGAGAAAATCCATAGAGGAAATCAAGTAAAGAATGGCATGCTTCAGTCACTGTTCAGACTTCATTGGTTCCTTCCATGGCAGTGGATAGGTTTTTTGTTATGAGTCCCTTGGAGTTGTGCTGGATCGTTGCTTTGCTGATGATAGTTAACTCATTCACATAAATCAGTATCCGATTTTGCTTTTACTGTGTACAATATTCTCCTGGTTCTGCTCATTTCACTTTGTGTCACTTCATGTAAATCTGTCCAGGTAATGTGTGTGTGTGTGTGTGTGTGTGTGTGTGTGTGTGTGTGATCACATTGTTTGCCATTACTTTTACCATAATAGTATCCATACAATCATTTACCACAATTTGTTGTCATTCCTTAATTGATGGACATCTCTTCAATTTCCAGTTTCTTGCCAACACAAAAGTGCTGTAAATATTTTTTACAAGAGGGTCCTTCTTGTTCCTCCTGTCTGTAATGTCTTTGAGATACAGCGCTAATAATGGTTTTGCTGGGACAAAGGGTATACACAGTTTGATGACCCTTTGTGCATGGTTTCAAATTGCTCTCCAGAATAGTTGACTCAGTCCACAGCTCCACCAACATTATATTTGTATCACAATTTTACCACATTCTCTTCAATATTTATTGTTTTTTTCTTTTGTGTCATGTTAGCCAGTCTGTAGGTATGAGATGATACCTCAGAGTTTTAATTTTTATTTCTCTAATTAATAGTGATTTGAAACATTTTTATATGATTAGAGTGAGTTTTGATTTCTTCATCTAAGAGAGCCTGTCCAACATTTTCTGAGAAATGCACATAATATAAATAAAAAAACAATTTGTGAAACTGTTTTGAAAAATAAAAATAGAATAGACTATTATATACTTTATAATTGCAAATTGAAAAGGAAGTTGCCTTTATTACTTTTATATTTGTTATTATGAAATAAGTAATCACATACTATCTTTAGGTAGCAATTGTAACTATGATTTTAGAAAGAGTTAGACCTAATTAGTAAATTATGTATAAGATATCAATTTTAATAATAAAATATGAACTACAGTAGTAGAAAAGATATAGGTAGTGTGGGGTACTAAGATATTATAACTACAAAAAATTAGGAGCTTCTGTTACCAACACTATAATGTTAAGTACTCAGCTTGACTGAATCCTGATTCCCCATGAATATAACAGAAACAATAATTGAGTCAGTCCCAGAAATTAAGAATGTATTACAAATACAAAATGGTATTTGCTTTTTGTGAAGGATTTTATTTACTCTAGGTTCCTCAGAGTTTGTGGCTCAGTTAGGCTTTGTTTTTTCTTTAAGGTTACTCCCAGAATCAACATAATAAGATAATTCTGATTATTTCAGTCTATTATTTGTAATATAAATCAGAGATGAGGTTAATCAGATCCATTTCCATATTTTCTGTCATTTTTACTTTAAAACTGTAATAATCAGTTGTGCTTGTGACATATTATGAATCACGAATTCCAAAGAGCAAAGCCTTTAAGAGAAGCACTGATTATTGTAAATCCTCCTGGTGTCTAGAAAAGAAATCTTAATTAGTGCTAAATCACCAGAAGGACAAGAGCAAATGGTGGCTGCCTGTCCTAAATCTTTATTAGAATTTATTAACTATCTAAGCAAAATATTTCCTAACTTTAGTAAGATATTCTGTACATTTGGTTTTATTAATCACTTATGGTAATTGACTGTCAAAAACGTATAAAACAAGCTGTTGTACATTTAAACAAAGTTTTTGCCATGAGCTGGACATGCTAAGACTTGCAGCTCTCATTTCTCACAATTAAAGATGGGTCTTTAGCTCAGGATGATGGCCCAGATATCTTTATTTCATACACATAATAAATGATATTATTCCCACGACTGTGTAGCATTAATAAATGCATTTTGAAAGCTATTCCCTGAAATTATCTGTGATTAAAGTTTCAGAAAAAAAACTCAATGTGAACTTGGGGGAAAAGATTTAATTGAATTAACAAAGTATTTGGTGGTGAAGATTGATTTAAGAACAAAGAAATACAAAGAACTTCTGTGAGCTTTTGAATTTCCTTTTTCATTTAGCCATTCTGCTGTTATTTTCTTCTTACATTGCTTTCAGTTCTTCCCATCTTTCCTCTACCTCCCTTAATTTATTTTTGATATCATTTTCGAGCTCTTCCATAGCCTCAGAAATATTCTTTTTTTTTAAGTTTTGCATGTGTTTTGCAAGTCCTCTTCTGTATCCATGATATGCTCTTCTTTGTCTCCATAAAAATTTCCTATAGTTAGGTGTTTTTTTAATTTAATTTTAATTTTTATGTTTGCTCATTTTCCCAGGCTTTTTTTTAGCAGTAAAAATACGTTGTTTAAAAAAAAGAAAGAAAATGAATATGTTCTTTCTGAGGGAATAAGTGTGGAAGGCCGAGGTTTGAGCAAAGAGAACTGTCCAGGGCTAGGGGACAAAAAGACCAAAAGTCATTAAAGTTGCACTAAGGTGATTATTTAGCATCTACATCTCCAATAGTATCCCCATCAACTCGTGTTTAATCAGTTGTTTCTCTTCTGTGTTTATACTCCTATAGTTCTTCCTCTCACTGTGGATTGTTTTCTTATAGGTCCCTCATAGTTGTCCTGGATCACTGCATTGCTGCTAGTAGAGAAGTCTGTTATGTTCGATTGTACCACAGCATATCCATCTCTGTGTATAATGTTCTCCTGGTTCTGCTCCTTTCACTCTGCATTAGTTCCTGGAGGTCATTCCAGTTCACATGGAATTCCTCCTGTTCATTATTCCTTTGAGAGAGTAATATTCCATCATCTACAGTTACCACAATTTTTGAGTCATTCCCCAATTGAGGGGCATACCCACATTTTCCAGTTTTTTGCCACCACAAAGAGCAAGACTATAAATTTTTTTGTACAAATATTTTTTATCTCTTTGGGGTACAAACCCAGCAGTGGTATGGCTGGATCAAAGTCCCAGCCTTTTTCTTTGTGTCCACTTATGTCTTAAAAGTGGGCTCTATTCTCAGGTTAGGGGAAGCACTCTACTAAACTTCAGTTTTTCTTTGCTATCACCTTTAGCTCTATTTCTGGAATTCTGCAAGTTTTAGTTCTTTCAAGGTGGTATGATGGTCTGTGGGTTAGAAGCTATAAAAGTCACCTCCCACTGATGATTCAATCACCTTCTGGTACTGATGATGGCTTGCAGAGCTAGAACACTGTGAGCAATCCTGTGCTAGGTCTCAGGTTCCATTCTTAAGCATGGGCAGGGGCTTTTGGTCTCACTCTGGTCTGGATCCGGTCAGGTATCCTATGGAATGTCTTGCCTAGGGGTTTGTAACCTTGTGTTATAGGGGCTCTAGGCCTGGCTCTGGGTTTACACAGGCCAGGTGCAGGGTGGCCTGCCTTGAGCTAGGGCTCCAGGCTTTACTCTGGACTTACAGAGAGGTATGCTGTCTATTACCAAGTTTTCACTGAACACTAGGGCAAAGGCTTTTAATCTCCTCTTGGATAAGCATCAGCTAGGCACTTGGTTGACTGCCTTGCCCTGGGGCTCTGAGCCTCATTTTGGATTGATTAGGGCTTCAGAGCCTCCCTCTGGACCTGCACAAGTCAGGCACACTGTGGACTGCCCTGTAGTAGAACTTGACGCCTCATTGTAGTCTTGTAACTTTAAGGGCTGCTCATAGGTTCACACTTCTATTGGATTAGGCAGGGTTCTCAGGATCTGGATGTTGGCTTGAGTCCAGATTTAGAACCTGGAACAGAAGATATGGGTTGGGGGTAGGGAAGGACTTGCTGTTGACTTACATCCATACTCCTTGGTGTGGCCTTCTGCAATCAGTAAGTTAAGAGAATGCCTACCAAAAGCAAAAAGAGCAAATGAGAGGAAGAGGCAGAAGGGAACAGTGAAGAAGTAACCGTGAAGATGATAGAATTAGGTGCTGTGGAATACTTAGAGTTTAGTTAGGCATTGAAGTCTCTAAGTTCATCCATTATATCCTAGATCATTGCAGGTCTTCTTGTCCTTTATCTTGTTACTTGACTTTGATGAATTTAGAAGAGAGTAAGCCTGATAACTTTGTGCATCTCTGTCTCAATTAAATCCAATTGACACAGGAGTCAAGATATCACCCTGTGATATCACTGGACCTCTTCAAAAATGAAGAATGAATAAAAAATCTAGTGTTACAAAATATCTTCTTTTGTTTAGCTTTCTCCCTTTTTTCATCCTGGTGAAGGTTACAGTCATATCAATTTACTACAGATTTACCAAAATCTTTCAACATTCTTGGTCCTTTAGGATGGAAAAAGAAAGGGAGAGGAGATGGAAGAAAAAGCATCACGATGCAGATTATATAGAGCTTTCCCCTTGTCTTCAACTACCACCACCAAACCCCAAATCCAAAACAAAGACGACCTCTTATTTGTGTCTTTGTGTTGTGATAAATTCTTTGTTCATTTCATGATACAGGAGGAAGACTTTTCATTGAGAAGCTGCAGAGAAGTTGTTTGATTATTAACCTTCGTTATCAAAGAACAAAATAATAGCACTGGGGGTGTCTTTTAAGTTGTGGAATTAAAAAAAGGGGTTAAATGAAGCAGAGCATCAATCATCAGTCTTACTTTCTTGTCAAGTGTCATAGAAATACAGCAGTAAGACAAAAATCAAGATGACTGGTGATGGCTCAGGATAGAATATATGGTCTTGGATTCTTCATTGTCTAGTGAAGGTATGAATGCTCAACAGGTCCTGCTTCCACTGACTTTTTTTGGTCATTTTTTAGAAAATGTTTCCATAGTTACATGATTCATTTTCTTTCTCTCCCCCCACAAACCACCAACCCACCCAGATTCAACGGGCATTTCCAGTGGGTTTTCCATGTGTCATTAATCGAGATCTATTTCCACATTATTGAGAGTTGCATTGGGTTGTGGTTTAGAGTCTACATCCCAAATCATATCCCCATAATCAAATGTGTTGAAGCAATAGTTTTCTTCTGTGTTTCTACTCCCACAGTTATTCCTCTGAATGTGGATAATGTTCTTTTTCATAAGTCACTCAGAATTGTTCTGGGTCATTGCATTGTTGCTAGT
Source organism: Gracilinanus agilis (assembly GCF_016433145.1). NCBI lineage: Eukaryota > Metazoa > Chordata > Mammalia > Didelphimorphia > Didelphidae > Gracilinanus > Gracilinanus agilis. The sequence continues at coordinate 521,262,358 of NC_058130.1, read as the reverse complement.
AGAGAAGTGCATTACATTCGATTTTACCACAGTGTATCAGTCCCTGTGTATAATGTTCTCCTGGTTCTGCTTTTTTTACTCTGCATCAATTCCTGGATGTCATTCCAGTTCACATAGAATTCCTCCAGTTCATTATTCCTTTGAGCACAATAGTATTCCATCAGCAGCATATACCACAATTTGTTAAACCATTCCCCAATTGAAGGGCATACCCTCATTTTACAGTTTTTTTTGCCACCACAAAGAGCACGGCTATACATTTTTTGTGCATGTCTTTTCCCCTATGATCTCTTTGGGGTATAAATACAGCAGTGGTGTGGCTGGATCAAAGGGCAGACAGTTTTTTGGCTCCCTTTGGGCATAGTTCCAAATTGCCATCCAGAATAGTTGGATCAATTCACAATTCCACCAGCAATGCATTAATGTCCCAAATTCTGCTATATCCACTCCAACATTTATTACTTTCCTTTGATGCCACGTTAGCTAATTTGCTAGGTGTGAGGTGATACCTCAGAGTTGTTTTGATTTGCATTTCTCTGATTATAAGAGATTTATACCACTTTTTAATGTGTTTGTTGATAGTTTTGATTTTTTATCTGAAAATTATCTATTCATGTCCCTTGCCCATTTATCAGTCGGGGAATGGCTTGATTTTTTGTACAATTGATATAGCTCTTCATATGTCTCAGTTAATTAGACCTCTGTCAGAGTTTTTTAATAGTTTCTCCCAATTTGTTGCTTTCCTTTTAATTTTTGTTGCGTTGGTTTTGTTTGTACAGAAACTTTTTAATTTACTATGATCAAAATTATTTATTTTATATTTTGTAATTTTCACTAATTTTTGATTGGTTTTAAATTCTTTTCTTTCCCAGAGATCTATCTGACAAGTATATTATTCTGTTTTCACCTAATCTACTTATAGTTTCCTTCTTTATATTCATGTCATTCACCCATTCTGAATTAATCATGGTGTAGAGTGTGAGATGTTGATCTAGACCCAATATCTCCTATAGTGTTTTCCATTTTTCCCAGCAGTTTTTGTCAAATAGTGGTTTTTTGTCCCAAAAGCTAGGTTCTTTGGGGTTATCATAGACTATCTTCTTGAGGTCACTTAACCCAAGTGTATTCCACTGATCCTCCCTTCTGTGTCTTAGGCAGTTGTTGTGACCACTGCTTTATAGTACAGTTTAAGGTCCAGTACTGCTAGGTCACCTTCCTTCACTTTTTAAAAATTATTTCCCTTGATATTCTTGATCTTTTGTTCTTCCAAATGAACTTTGACATATATATTTTAATTTAATTTAATTCAGTAAAAAAGTTTCTTGGTAGTTTGATGGGGATGGCACTAAATAAGTAAATTAATTTGGGTAGGATGGTCATTTTTATTATGTTAGCTCATCATACCCATGAGCAATTAATGTTTTTCCAATTGTTTATATCTAATTTTAATTGTGTGAAAGTGTTTTGTAATTGTGTTCATATAATCCCTAAGTATTTTATATGGTCTTGGATGATTTTAAATTGTATTTCTCTTTCTACCTCTTGCTGGAGAGATGTATTGGAAATGTATAGATTTATGCACATTTATTTTGTATCATGCTACTTTGCTAAAGTTGTTTATTATTTTCACTAGCTTTTTAGTTGATTCTCTTGGATTTTTTTAGTTGACCATCATATTATCTGCAAAGAGTGATAGCTTGATCTCCTCATTGCCTATTTTAATACCTACAATTTCTTTTTCTTCTCTAATTGCTACTGCTAGTGTTTCTATTACAATGATAAATAATAGAGGTGATAATGGACATCCTTGTTTCACTCCTGATCTTATTAGGAATGCTTGTAATTTATCCCCATTGCAGATGATGCTGGTTGATGGTTTAAGATATATACTGGTTATTATTTTTAGGAAAAGCCCTTCTTTTACTAATCATTTTAGTGTTTTCAGTAGAAATTCAGTAGAAGTTGTATTTTGCCAAAGGCTTTTTCTGTATCTATTGAGTTAATCATGTGATTTTTGTTGGTTTGCTTGTTGATATGGTCAATTATGTGAATTGTTTTCCTAATATTGAACCATCCTTGCATTCCTGCTATAAATCCCACCTGATCATAATGAATAACCCTTGTGATCACTTGCTGGAGTCTCTTGGCTAGTATTCTATTTAAGATTTTTGCATCTATATTCATTAGGGAGATTGGTCTGTAGTTTTCTTTCTCTGTGTTTTTTTTTTGTACCTGGCTTTGGAATCAGTACCATATTAGTGTAAAAGAAATTTGGTAGAACTCCTTCTTTGCTTACTATGTCAGATGTTATAAGGGGATTAATCTTGTAGTGTAATAAAGTGGTTATAATACAGGAATAGGCTAGAGGTAATAGGGAAATTGAGGCAGAGGTAAGGTTGTAATAGAGATAAGACAGGTAAGGCACTAAAGGTAGTGTGAATAGGGAATAAGGCACTGTGGATAGGGTTTGTGGATTCCTAAGGCAGTAAAGTGGATAAGGAAGGTACAATGGTGAAGGTGGTAAATTGAGGTGGTAGGAGAAGTAAGGGAATACCTGAGTTTAGGGAATATAAACATGGAGCTATAAAGAGTTGCAAAGGAGAGGATGAGATATTTTAGGCAGGCAGCTACAGCCTGGGAGACACAGACTGGGACACAAGTTTGAGACAGAGACACTAAAGGGAAACAGACTGAGCCCTTCAAGTAGGAAGGGCTCTTATATAGACAAAGGTTAGTGCCAGCAAAAATGGCTTGAAATTGACTAGAGGGCTTTCTAGTCAGTTTCTCAGGTTCACAAAGGAAGAGTCCAGAGGAAGTATTGAGATTACAGTTCCTCCAAAATGGATGCCTCCAATTCCCTTCAGGACCCAGAGACAATATTATTCCTTTTCCCCCTTCTCCCTCTCTTATCAATCAACTAATGAACTAGCCAAAGGTTTGATTAAGTGACAAACAGGGTTTATTGAGTTTTAGGGTTAATTGGAAGGGATGGAGGGATACAAGGTAACTCTAACAATCGCCTAGAGAGAGCTTCAGGTGGGGGAGGGAGACAGGAATGTGAGACTGAGAAAGGACCTGCCTAACTCAGCCCCGAGAGGGTTTTGTAGCCTATAGGGTTAGGAAAGTTGGATACAATGATTCAAGAGATAATTTGTAACAAGGATAAGCCCTATTTGACTACGGGGAAACTAAGTCTACCAAGTTTGAAAGCTACCACCCAGATCCGCCCTCCTTTCAAAACTCACAGAAATTCAGGAAGGGGAAATGATGATTGGGAATAGGGGAGGTTAGGGAGATTCAAAGGAAATAATTAAGCTAAAATTTTTAAGAGAAAAGCTGCAGAATATAGGTCAAGTTTTCAATCCAAAGATAGAGCTCAGGTGCCCTTCTATTCTTATAGAGTCCCCAGGGTCAACTGTCCCGCCTCAGGATTCTAAACCCTTTTCAACTGTCAGAAACTCTGCAGTAAGGCTTTGCAGGGTTAATATGCACCTTTTTGCACTGTACAAAAATTTTGTATAGTATTGGAATTATTTGTTCTTTGAATGTTTGATAGAATTCACTTGTGAATCTATCAGGCCCTGGTGATTTTTTCTTAAGGAGTTCTTTGATGTCTTGTTCAATTTCTTTTTCTGATATGGGATTATTTAAGTATTCTATTTTATCTGCTGTTAATCTAGACAATTTATATTTTTGTAAATATTCATCCGTATCACCTAGATTGCTATATTTATTGCCATATAATTGGGTAAAATAGGTTTTAATGATTCCCTTGATTTCCTCTTCATTCAAAAGTCTCTTTTTATCTTTAATACCATTAATTTAGTTTTCTTATTTCCTTTTTTATTAGATTGACCAGTATTTTGCAATTTTATTTTTTTCAAAATATAAGTTTCTAGTCTTGTTTATTAATTTAATAGTTCTTTTATTTTTGATTTTATTAATTTCTCCTCTCATTTTTATCATCTCTAATTTAGTTTTCATCTGGGGACATTTAATTTGTTCACTTTACTTTTTTGATTTGTATGCCCAATTCATCAATCTCTGCCCTCCCTAATTTGTTAATATATGCTCTCAAGGATATAAATTTCCCCTTAAATACTGCTTTGCCTGCATCCCCATAGTTTGGTAGGATGTCTCATCATTATCATTCTCTTCTATCAAATTATTAATTTTTCTATGATTTCTTCTTTAACTAATTGATTTTGGAGAATCATATCATTTAATTCCCAATTAATTTTTGACTTTCCTATCTATGTGCCCTTACTGATGATTGTTTTTATTGCATTATGATCTGAAAAGGTTGTATTTATTATTTCTGCTCTTTTGCATTTGCTTACAATGTTTCTATGGCCTAGTACATGGTCAATCTTTGTGAATGTACATGTGCAGCAGAAAAGAAGGTCTATTCCTTTTTGTCCCTTTTTTATTTTTCTCCACATATCTATCAACTCTAATTTTTCTAAGGTTTCCTTCACCTTTTACCTCTTTTTTATTTTTTGGTTTGATTTATCTAGATCTGATAAGGGAAGCTTTAGGTCTCCCAATTGTATAATTTTGTTATCTATTTTTTCCTTGTGTACCACTAGCTTCTCCTTTAGAAATTTGGTTGCTATACCATTTGGTGCATACATGTTTAGTACTGTATTTCTTCATTGTCTATACAGCCTTTTATTAGGATATAATTACTTTCCCTATCTCTTTTAACCAGGTCTATTTTTACATTGGCTTTGTCAGATATCATGATTGCAACTACTGCCTCCTTTTGTCTCAGTTGAAGCCCAATAGATTTTGATGTAGCCTTTTATATTTACTCTATGTATGTCTACCTGCCTCGCGTATGTTTCTTGTAGACAATCTATGGTATGATTTTGGTTTCTAATCCACTCTGCTGTTAACTTCCATTTTATGGATGAGGTCATCCCATTCACATTCAGTTATGATTATAAACTGTATATTTCCAAAAATTTTGTTTCCCTCTCCTAGTCCTGCCTTTTCTTCTTTTATTATTTCCTTCCATGCCAGTGTTTTGTTTTTAATCAGTCCCCCTATTCCCCTTCCTTATTGTACTTCCCTTTCTCCCCACTCCCTTCTTGTTCCCCTCTTATTTTTTATGGTCTTTTTAAGCTACCCTCCACTCTCCCTCCCTATTATTTCTTCCCTCCCCACCAGTCCATTTGTTACCATTCTTCTTCCCTATAGGGTACAAATCAATTCTCTGTCACAATGGATGTGATTGTTCTTTTCTCCTTGAGGTAATTTCAATGCACATTAGAATAAAGTATTTCCTGTCTCCAACCTCTTTACGGTTCCAGTGTATTGGTCTTCTCCCCTGCTCCCACTATGCACTTCTTTATAGATTATAAATTTACTCCATTTTGTCTCTTTTCCCATTTCTCATAAAATTATCCTCTTTTTTACCTCTAGTTTTATATATTTATACATATACATATATATGTGTATATATATGTGTGTGTGTATATATATATATATTTATATATATATATATGTATATATTGACATTACATCCTATACAGTTTGTTACTGTTCCATCTAAATATACTTCTTTTAGCATCCCTGATGATAATAACAATTTTATGAGATACCAATATCATTTTTTCTTATAGGGATACAAATCATTTGAACTTATTGGGTTCCTTAAAAAATTTTGTTGTTGTTGTTTGTTTGTTTTTCCCCCCCTCTCTTAATTACCTTTCAGTGATTCTCTTGAGTTCTATGTTTAGACAGCCAATTTTCTGTTTAAGTTGGTTTATTTTTTCTTTATGAATTCTTGGAAGTCTTCAGTTTTATTAAATGACCATATTTTCCCCTGCAAGAATATAGTCAGTTATGCTGGGTTGTTGATTCTTGGTTGTAGACCTAGTTCCCTTGTTTCTGAAATATTATATGCCATGACTTCTTCTTAGCAGCTTGTAATTTATTTTTCTTAGTCTGGTAGTTCTTGAACTTGGCTATAATATTCCTGGGAGTTGTCAGTCGTAGATTAAATGTAGGAGGCAATCTGTGGATTCTCTCAATCTCCACTTTTCTATCTTGTTTGAGGATGTCTGGGCAATTTTCTTATATAATTTCCTGTAGGAAGATGTCTAGGCTTTTTCTTTTGTCATGATGTTCTGGTAGTCCAAGTATTCTTAAATTTTCTCTGTGACCTATTTTCCAAATCTGAAGTTTTGGCAATGAG
>NC_058130.1:521189556-521246865 GCF_016433145.1 Gracilinanus agilis | reverse complement strand
CCTGGAGAACTTTGGGTGAGGGGGCAGTTGAGAAGGGTTTGAGACAGTTACTTTGTGGAGGTTGAAGTGAGCAGACACTCTGCTTGCTACTCCAGACTTGGGGGTTCACCTGAGGTGGCCATTGTAGCATAAGCCAGTGGTTTCTACTCATAGGGTTAGCCTGTTTGTTAATATTATTCTTCATTAATGTCAATATATAATTACCTAGTGATTTAGTGATTAGATATATAAATTATCTAACAAGTTCAGTTAGGTGCCTTCACCCCTCCAGTGAGGGGGGAAGGGCAGCTTCAATTTTAATAGTTCAGGATCACCTTTCCTTATTCATATACCTTCATTAACCTCTCTAGTTTTCCTTGTTATTACTTAATATAACCTTTATCTTCAAATCTGTGCCTGGTAATTATTTGGGGTGATACTCACATCTCAGTCTGTACATCTAGTTTGAATCCTATTTGCTGCCAGTTTAAAAAAGATCTTCTCTGTCCTTGTCAAAAGTTAGATAGTTAGCTTCTACATACTCATCTAACTGACCTGTGAGGAATACAAATTAAAGAAAAGGAACATCATTGGGGTTTCAGCCATAACAGAAACTTACCAGAAGAATCTCATTCCTGCTTTCATTACCAACTGAAACCAACAACTGTTTAGGGGGGGAGGGGTTTGAGAACCAGGAGTGTTTAGTCCCCTCCTTTCCTCACTGAAGCCTGTCAATCTCTGGTTCTGGACTTGAAGCTCTATTTGGCTCTATTTATCTGCTTCTCCAAATTATCTGTTATTATCATCACAACAGGGTCTAATTTAAGATATAGGAAACTAAGATAAATGTACAAGAAATCAAGATATTCCCCAATTGACAAATGGTCAAAGGATCTGAATAGGCAGTTTTCAGTTGAAGAAATAAAAATTCTCAATAATTACATGAAAGTATTCCAAATTCATCCTAATTAGAGAAATGCAGATCAAAACAACTCTGAGGTGCTACCTTACACCTAGCAGATTGGCCAATATGAAATTAAATGAAAATAATGAATGTTGGAAGGCATGTGGCAAAATTAGTACACTAATACACTGCTGGTAGAGTTGGGAATTGATCCAACCATTCTGGAAGGCAATACAGAATTATGCCCAAATGGCTTTAAAATAATGTATACCTTTGATCCAGCAATATCACTTCTAGGTTTGTACCCTAAAGAGATAATAATGAAAATATTTGTACAAAAATATCCATAGTCATGCTCTTTGTACTGGCAAAAAATTAGAAAATTGGGGTTTTCCCTCCATTGTGGAGTGAATGAACAAATTGTGGTATATGATGGTGATGAAATACTATTGTGCTATAAGGAATGATAAACTGCTTGATTCCCACAAGCAGGAAAGATCTCTATGAACTGATGTGGAGTGAGATGTGGAGCAGAACCAAGGGAACATTGTACAAAGAGACTGAAACATTGTGGAATGATCATATGTAACTGGCTTTGCTACTGATAGCAGTGCAATACTCCAAGAAAATTCTGAGTGACTTATGAGAAGGAATGCTATTCACATCAAAAGAAAGTACTATGGAAATAGAAACAAGGAAGGAAATCATTTGATTTTTCTCTTTCTTCATTCATTCATTTATTTGTTTATTTTGGAATATTTTTCCATTGCTTCATGATTCATGTTCTTTCCCTCCTGTTCCCCCAACCTCCTCCTGGAGGCAGCATCTTTTCTTATAGGAACACAAATCATTTGAATTTATTGGGACCCTTAAAAAAGTTTTTTTCTCCCTTTCTAAATTACCTTTTGGTGATTCCCTTGAGTTCTGTGTTTGGGTATCAAATTTTCTGTTTAATTCAGGTCTTTTCTTCAGTAATGCTTGGAAGACTTCTATTTTAATAAAGGACTGTACTTTCCCTTACAAGAATATAGTCAATTTTTCTGAGTAGTTGATTCTTGTTTGTACACCCAGTTTCCATGCTTTCCAGAATATCATATTCCATGCCTTCGGGTCCTTCAGTGTGGATGCAGCCAGGTCTTGTGTTATCCTAACTGTGACTCTAGGATATCTGAATGCTTTACTTTTAGCAGTTTGCAGTATCATTTCCTTGGTCTTGTAGTTCTTGAACTTGACTATAACATTTCTGAGCATTGTTAATTGGGGATTAAATGCAAGAGGAGATCTGTGGATTTTTTCAATCTCCCCTTTACCTTCTTGTTCAAGAATGTTAGGGCAATTTATTTTTTGGCTAATTTTCTGTAGAATGATGCCAGGGTTTTTCATTTGTCATGATTTTCCAGGAGTCCAATAATTCTTAAATTCTCTCTTATGGATTATTTTCTAGGTCTATTGTTTTGTCAATGAGGTATTTCATATTTTCCTCATTTTTTTATTTCGTTTTATAAACTCTTCCTGCTTTGTGAAGTCATTTGCTTCTAGTTGTTGGATTCTAATTTTTGAAGACTGAATTTCATCCCTGGTTTTTTAGTCATGCTTTTCTTTTTGGACTGCTTGTCTTTGTAAGTCATCTTTCACTTTCCTTGCCTTATTTTCAAGCTGGTCAATTCTGGCTTTTAAGACACCATTTCTTTGTTTTATTTCATGTACCTCTGTTTCCAGATGACTTATTTTGCTTTTTAAGTTCTTTTCCCAATTGTTTTCAGCCTCTCTTAATTGTTTTTTGAATTGTGTTTTGAGTTCTACCAAAAGCTCTGTCCAATTTTTTGGAGTTCCTGTATTTTGGCTTGATGTTACTTGGTCCTCCTCTGTTCCATTTGTTCTTTGTTCCTTACCTGGATAGAAGCTGTCAATTGTAATTTCTTTTTTCTTTTTTTGGTGTTTATTCATATTTTCCTGCTCCCCCCCTTATTGGCTGTAATCTTGCTCATCTGTTTATTTGCTGGATTTGTGGTTTTGGGCTATACTAACCTGAAGGGGCTTCTTCTTGGCTCATCTGATTGACTAGATTAGGCTGATGGAATATTAATGAATCCTGAGACCAGATCTTCCCCAGATGCCAGCAGAAGCTGAAGTTGTAGGTGAAGGTATAAAGGCTGAAGGTACTTTTCCTCATCTTCCTCCCTACTCCTTTCTGCCTGCTGCCTCCCTGCCAGTTGCCTGATCAGAGCATTTAACTTCTCACCATGGTACCAAGGTATTCTGTCACAGTTGTAGTAGCCTTTACCCTGGGATCCCAGTCAGCTGAGTTCTTACTGCAGGTCTTAGAGCAGTAGGTAGGAGAGGCGTGTTGGAGATTGAGCTTCCTGGTCCTCGGAAGGTTTTTTATCTGTCCTACTGATTGATGGGATTAAGCCCTGTGGAGCTGATATGCAACACTGGATGTGCCCTGAGGCCAAAACTTCCAGAGGCAGAGGCCCAAGATGGAGAGTGGTGACTGAAGGCTGCAACTAGGCAGAACCTCTTCTCTGACCCTCTCCTCTAGCTGCCTCCCTGCCAGCTATGGCCAGAGCCCTGATCTTCAAGTAGTTGTGGTAACAAGGTACTTCCTCTGAGCTGAAGCCCTTGCTCCATGATCCCATCAAGCACCTTAGTTTCAGCATAGTAGGTGGGGGAAGGGTCCTGGGACCTTTCTTCTTTATTTTCCTTAAACCTAAGAATTCAGCTTTCTGCCTTCTCTGCATATCTTTTAAGTTGAATTGAGTAGGAGGGTCCCCAGGCTCTGTCCTGTTATTAGATTTGGTTTACTGTCCTCCTCAAAGCACTTTGTTTTTGATTGGTCTGGAAGCATTTTCACAGAGAACTTGACTTTTGCTGCTTCTAAGCAGCCATCCTGACTCTGCCCCTTTTCACTTGTTTATATGGGTATTGACTGTGGGGTTTTGATTTTTAAAAGATTATTACAAAATGAATAATATGGAAGTAATTATTATGTGATAATATATGTAGAACCCAGTGGAATTGCTTTTTGACTCTAGGAAAAGAGAGGGAAAAAGAGGAGACAAAGTACAGGAATCATGTAACCATGGAAAAATACTTAAATATAAATTTAAAAATAAAATATATATGATACTTGAAACACTTAAGGTACTTGGGATATTTAAGGTTCTGAAGGTACCTAAGAATTTTATCATGATAGTGAATTTGAATGGGATGAAATCTCCTATTAAACTGAAGAAGATAGCAGACTGTATTAAAATCCAGAATCCCATAATACCTTGTTATAAGAAACCAATTTAAAGCAGAGTTACACACATATAATAAGGTAAAGGGCTGGAGTATAAACTGTTATGCTTCAGCTAAAGTCAAAAAAACATTGGTAGCAATTATGACCTCAGACAAATGAAAAGTGAAAATTGATGAAATACTCCATAGACACTGGTACAAATACTAAGCATTTATGCACCAAATGATATAGAACACATATTTATTAAGAGGCCACATGTGTTAGCAGAGGAAATAAATGACAAATCTGTATTAGTAGGGGACATTATCCTCCTCTAGGAGACATAGATCAAACAAAAAAAATAGCAAGAAAAGAATGGAAGAAATGAATAGAACTTTATAAAAGTTATATTTGATAGACCTCTGGAGAAAACTGAATAGGAACAGAAAGGGATTTGGCTTTCTCTCAGCACTACTTTGAACTTTCACAAAAAAAGACCATATAACAGGACATTGAAGCCTCATAACCAAATGCAGAAAAGAATAAATAACAAATACATCATTTCCAGATCATGATGCTTCAAAAATTACTAATCAGCAAAGGGCTAGAAAAAAATGGAAACTTATACTAAAGAATAAATGGGTCAAAGAACAAATCACAGAAACAATCAACAATTTCATTAAAGAGAATGACAACAAAGAGAAAACATAATAAATTTTTTGTGATGTAGCCAATGATTGACTTAGGGGAAAATTTCTATATCTAAATGTTTGCATAAATAAAATAGAGAAATTGGGCATGCAATTAGAAAACACTATAAAAAGAAGAAATTTTAAATCCCCAATTAAACACAAAATTAGAAGTCCTGAATATCAAAGAGAGATTAACAAAATTGAATACAAGAAAATCATTGAACTAATAAATAAGACAAGGAGCTTTTTTCATGGAAAAAAACAACAAAACGGAAAAAAATGGTCAATTTGATACAAAAAAATTAGAAAAACATTACTGTTATCAAAAATGATAAGAGTGAATTAACAACCAATGAATAGGAAATTAAAGCAATTATTAGGAGTTATTTTGCCCAACTATATGTGAATAAATCTGACAATGTAAGTGAAATTAATAAATATTTTAAAAATACAAATTGCTTAGATTGACAAAAAAGGAAATAAAATACTTAATCCCATGAACAAGTCATCAGTAACCCTAAGTAAAAAGCTACATGGTTAGATTGATTTAAAAATGAATTCTAAGAAACATATAAACAACAATTAATTTCAATAACATATAAAGCATTTGCATGAATAGCTAAGGAAGGATTTCTACTAATTTCATTTCATAACACAAATATGGTCTTGATACCTAAACCATGAACAGAAAAAAGGACAATAAAACTATAGACAAATCTCCATAATAATTTTTAAAAATATTTTTTGAATTAAGCAATAAAGTAGCTATCATTGTTCAGGTGTGTCTGACACTTTGTGAATCCATGGACTATAGCTATCCATGGAGTTTTATTGGCTAGCAACTGAGTGATTTGCTGTTTTCCATTCCAGTGGACACTTTTGTTAAATAATTGGAGGTTAAGTAACTTGTAGAGGTTCACAGAGATCGGAAATGTCTGAGGTTAGATTTAACCTCAAGTCTTCTTGACTCAAGTACTTCATACATTCAACCTTTTATCTGTTTCCTCCATAATGAATACTGATACAAAATTTTAAAATATTAGCAAGGAGATTAGCAAAGATATTTTACATACCACAAGTGTCAGACACTAGGACAAATTGAATATTTTATCAGGAATGCAAGGCTAATCTAATATTAGAAAAAAAAAGTATGGATATAATTGACCATAGCAATTATAAAATTAATAGAAACTATATGAATATCTCAATAGATGCCCAAAAAGCTTTTGACAAAATACAATACCCCATTTCTATTGAAACACTGGAGAACCATGGAATGAAGTAAAATTTCTTTAAGATGATAAGTATCATCTATCTAAAGCTATCAGCCAACTTTTATAATGGGGATAGTTCGGAAACCTTCCTAGGAATATCAGGAATGCAGCAATGATACCCATTATCACCACTATTTTAATATTTTACTAGAAATTCTAGCTACAACAAAAAAGAAGGGGAATAAGAAACTTAAGGAATTAGAATAGGCAAAAAGGAAATAATATTATTACTTTTTAAAAATGATTGAAATATATACTTAGAAAATTCTAGAGAACTAAACAAAAAAAAAAGCTAATGAAAATAATTAGCAACTTTTCCAAAGTTGCAGAATAAAAATAGAGCACATAGATCATCGGAATTTTTATAACACCAATAAGAACAAGAATAATAAATAGGAGAAATCACATTTAAATTAACTTTAGACAGATAAAATAACTGAGAGTCTAACTTCTAAGACAAACTAAGGAGATAAATGAACACAACTAAAAAACTTTTTATACGCAAATAAGTCTTATCTAAAGAATTGGAAAAATATTAATTGCTCATGAGTAGGCTAAGTTAATGTAATAAAAATGATAGTTCTACCTAAATTAATTGAACAGTTCAACACTATTTCACAAAAAAAATGTTGGGAAAATTGGAAAACAGTATGGAAAAAATAGGTTTAGATTAACATCTCACACCCTATACCAAGATAAATTCAGATTGGGTAAATGATTTAAATATAAAGAGGGAAATTATAAGTAAATTAGGTGAGTATAAAATAGTATACCTGTAAGATCAGTGGGAAAGGAAAGAATTTAAGACCAAGCAAGAGAGAAAGAACATTATAAAATGTAAAATGAATAATTTTGATGACATTAAATTAAAAAGGTTCTGTCCAAACCAAACCAATGCAACCAAAATTAGAAGGGAAGCAATAAACTGGGAAAAAATTCATAACAAAAAACACTGACCAAGGTCTAATTTCTCAAATTTATAAGGAACTAAATCAAATGTATAAGAAATGAAGCCATTCCGCAATTGACAAATGGTCAAGGGAAATGAATAGGCAGTTTTCAGATGAAGAAATGAAACCTATCAACAATCACATGGAAAAAATGTTCAAAATCTCTCCTGATTTGAGAAAATGAAACAAAAATCAAGAAAAAAAGTGAATTGTACCCTGTCTCAGTATGAATTCAAACTCCATTAGTTCTTTCTTTGGAAATGGATAACATTTTTCATCATGAGTCTTTGGGGATTGTCTTGGATCACTGTATTACTAAGAAAAGCTGAGTCATTCATAATTGTAAATCATATAATATTGCTGGTACTTTGTCCAATGTTCTCCTGGTTCTTCTCACTTCACTTTACATCAGTTCATGCAGAACTTTTCAGATTTTTATGAAATCATCCTTTTCATAATTTCTTATCACAAAAATGAATTCCATAATTTACCACAACTTGTTCAGCCATTCTCCAATTGGATATTCCCTCAATTTTCAAGTCTTTGCCAACATCAAAAGAGCTTCTATAAGTATTTTTGAATATACAAGTCTCCATTCCTTTTTTAAAAATCTCTTTTTGTAGTAGTATTGATGGATTAAGGGTATGCATAGTTTTAAAGTTCTTTGTACATAGTTCCAAATTGCTCTTCATAATGGTTAGATCAGTTGACAATACCACCATCAGTGAATTAATGTACCAGGTTTTCCATATCCCCTCCATCCATTATTTCCTTTTTAGGTCATGTTGGCCAATATATGTGTGAGGTGCCATCTGAGGCTTATTTTTTAATTTCATTTCTCTAATGAAGAGCTATTTAGAACATTTTTTTTTTCAGTTCACTATATGTAACCTTGATTTAGTTATCTGAAAAGTAGCTTTTCATGTACTTTGATCATTTATCAATTGGAGGATGGTTTGTATTCTTATAAATTTTAATTAGTTCTCCATATATCTGAGGAAAAAAGACCTTGATTAGAGATAATTGTTATGTTCTCTTCAGTTTTCTATTTTTTCTTCTAATCTGGTTTTGGTTTTGTTTGTGAAAAACTTTTCAGTTTAATATAATCAGTCATCTATGTTATATTCTACAATGCTTTCTATCTCGTTTGGTCATAAATTCCTCCCTTTTCCATAGATTTGACAGGTTAAGTATTATATGCTACTCTAAGTTGCTAATAATAGCACCCTTTATGTCTAATCATGTACCCATTTTGAATTTATCTTGGAAAAGAGTTTCTGTCATATACTTTTTCCAGTTTTCCCAGCAGTTTTTGCCAAATGTTGATTTCTACTCTGAAAAGGTTGCAACTTTTGGATTATCAAACACTAAATACTTATGCTCATTTGTCACTGTATTGTGTAGCTAATCTATTCCACTGTTCTACCATTCTTTTTCTTGGGCAGTACAAGATTTTTTTGATGATTATACCTTTGTTGTACATGTTGTGATCTGGTCTTCCTAATGCATCTTCACCATTATATTTCTTAGCCAGTAGCAGATTATTTTGATGATTACCACTTTATGGTTTGAGATTTGGTATGACTAGATCACCTTTCACAATTTGTTCATTACTTCACTTCATATTCATAACATTTTGTTTTTCCAGAGGAATTTTATTTTTTTACTAGCTCTATAATTTTTTTTTTGTAATTTGACATAACTCTGACTGAGTAATTTATTTACAATTGTAAATTTTATTACATTGGTTCAGCCTGCCCATGATCAATTAATATTTCTCTAATTTTTAAAAACTGCCTTTATTTTTTAAAGGATTTTTTGGTTTGGTTTTGTAATCTTGTTAATATACATCCTTGGCTTTCCTTAGCAGTAGACTTCCAAGTATTTTATATTATCATAGTTTATTTTAAAATAAATATTCTGTCTCTTCTTGCTTAACTTTGTTGGTAATAATTATAAATATAGAAATGCTGATGTTTTATGTGGCTTTATTTAATATGCTACAGATTTGCTGAAGTTGCTAATCATTTCAACTAGTTTTTTAGTTGATACTCTAAGATTCTCTAAGTATATCATTTGCAAAGTTATTTTTTCTTTATGTATTTAATTCCTTTCATTTATTTTTCTTCCTTTATTGCTGCTGCTAGCATTTTTAGCATAATATTGAATGATAGTGGTTGATTATGGCCAATCTTGGTTAATTGCATCTCAAAAGGCTCCCAATTTATTCCCTAACAGATATTACCTTGTTCTGACTAGATAGAAACTATCTACCATTTTAAGGAAAGATTCATTTATTCCTATGTTCTCTGGTGTTTAAATAGGAATGAGTATCATATTTTGTCAAAAAGTTTGTTGTGCATCTATTGAAATAATCATAATTTTTTGGTTCTGATCCTTATTTGGTCTATTATGCTGATCAAATAAATAAATATAATATTGAACCATTCCTGATTCCCTAATAAAAATTATACCTGGTCATTATACATGATCTTTATGATAAATTTCTAGTAATTTTAAAATTTTTTTCATCACTGTTCATTAGAGAAATTTATCTATAATTTTCTTTTACTTTTTTTTACCCTTCCTGGTTGTTATAGGAAAATCAGAGGGAAAGCAGAAAGTACCAAGGCAGAGGTAGAGAGAGAATTTCAGAACTCTGGAGACAGTGATTCTAAAGGAACAGCTGAGTTTCCGGACTTGCTCCTTCCTTGCTAGAGGAAGACCTTGTCTATGTGGACTTATACTTCAAGGCTTTCACCTGCTAGGAAATGGTTGCATTTGGTTTAAACTGCATAGGTGGTCTGTGTGAGTAAAATCCTTACTCTTCTTCCTTTAGGATTTATACCTGCTACTGCTGTGATTCTACTGGACTCCTGCCACACACGGAGGACAACTGTTATGAGATATCTCCATTGCTGATCCAGTGGACCTGTGTACCTTCCAGCTTTTCCTTACTCTGGATTACTAGTAAGGGGGAGAGGGATTCCGGTTCAGAAATAGTACAGGTATCCCCAGGGATCTGAGGGTAGAGGCAAGTGTAGTTAAGATCTATCTCTTTAGCCTTCTTGAAGTCTCAATTCTAGCTTTTCTCAGGGGCAAGCCCCTGTTGGTCCCAGGCATCTGTCAGGGATCCAGAGATTGCCCCAGGCTTGCTCCTTTGCCCAAGGCTCCTTTTAGAGTCTCAGCATGCTGCTTCCACTTTCTGTTGCCCATCTCAGTTCTACCTCTGTGCCCAAGGTCTGCTCTCTGTAGCCTCCTGGTGTTTCAGGTCTTTCTGATCTTAGAGGAAAGCCCCTCGTGGTCCCAGTTAGCTGCCAAGAACCTAGAGATTGCCCCATGCTTACTCTAATTCTAGGGGACTGGCTCTGACTCTGGCCCCATAGGTGGGGTGGGGGAGGGTTGATCAGCTTGCATTTTGGTAAGAGCTATTTCACTCCCTTATAGTGTGGAAATGACCAAATCTCATGTACCTTCAAGTCTGAGCCCTATTGTCGGGTCCCTTCATTCATCTGGATTTATTTTTTTGGTCCTTTTGAGATATCATTCATGGGTTGGTGATGAGGAGAGTTAAGTGCCCTGCTTCTACTCTGCAGCCATCTTAACCCAGAAGTCCCATGATTTGTTCTTAAAGAATAGGGATCCCCATGTGGTAATTCTAAGGAGAAATAGAAGTCAAAGGTCCTCATCCAGATCTTCTCCAGGATCCTGTCCAAGGTGAAAGAGCCCTTATCTCTTTTAATCAGATCAATTTCTACTTTAACTTTATCTGATATCATATTTGATACTCTAGCTTTTTTTTAACTTTAAATGACACAAAATAAATTCTGCTCAAGACTTTACCTTGAATCTGTGTGTGTCATTTTCCCACAAATGTGTTTTTTGTAAACAAAATATTTTAGGATTCTTGTTTTTAATCCATTCTGCTATCTGCTTCTATTTAATGGGTGAATTCATCCCATTCACATTCAGCATTATGATTGCTAAATGTATATTGCCCTCCATCATATTATCCCCTTTAAATTCTGCTCTGTTCACTTTTATTCTATTCCTTCTCAGCAGTATTTTGCTTTTTCTCACAGTCTCACTTTCCCCTCTCTCCAATTACCTCCTTTTTCCCTTATTCTCCTTCTACCTCTCTGTGGGGTAAGATAGAACTCTATGCCCCACTGAGTAGGATCAGATAGAATTCTATACCCCATTGAGTATACTACTTTTACATGGTCTGATCCCTTTATGATGAGAGTAAAGTTTAAGCATTGCTTGTTACTACTGTTATTCTCCCCTATCTATAATGATTTTTCTCACCTCTTTATGTAATATAATATACCCAATTCTAACTCTCTTCCCTTTTCTCTCAGTGCAACCCCCTCTTTCAATGCTTGATTTTTACATAACATTCATATTCATACATATCTTATCATATACATATATATATATATATCATTCCATATTATGACATTTACACATACATCATGTCATCATTATCAGCTTACTTCACCCTATTTCTTAGTAAATTCTTTCTATCTTCTCTACTATGTTGATATAAGAATTTATTTAGCTTTAATTAAGAATAAGTTTTAAGATAATAGAAAGGGTTTGCCCACTTTAGGAAAGGAGAAAGAAAAAGATTGCTATGGGCTCTTTAAGAAGCTAGCATAAATGGGAGTCAGTTAGAGAATTCTAGGATGTCTCTTGGAATTCCTCTTGAGAGCAGGTGGCTGGATCTTTCCTTTGAGAGAAAAAAATTGTTGGTTATTTTGAGAGAGTTTGATTTGAGATCTGAGATGACTAATGAACAGAGAAAAAGAGTTTACTAAGAGCTTTACCCCTTTGAACCACAGATGAAGTTGAAGAGCAGTTCTATGTGAATTGAGCTGACAGTTTGACCAGAGGAGCTAAGACAAGAAGAAACTGTGAGAAGGTCTATTTCTTTGCCTGATTTCATAAGAGAGAAACTAATTCAACTTCTCTCTCAAGATTTTATAATTAATATAAGTTAGTTTAGGTTAATATATATATATATATTTCATCAATTTAGTGTAGCTTAATAAGATAGAAGTTAATATTTTAGTTAGAGAATATAGTTAAGTTAGATCTACTCTGCACATAAGAAGGTGCTCTGTGAGGAGCAGTTTTGGAGGGTTGCTGTTATTTAGAAATTTTAGTGTTAGATTTAAGAGATTCCTATCCTATTCTTAAATTCTGTCTCCTATCCCTGCCTCTCTTCATAGAAGATACATAAATTTAGGTTGGATCAAATTGCTTCCTGAGGTCCATCAACCACCAGTAATTAGTTTACATATAAGAGCTTGGCCCATTCTAGATTCAGGTTACTTATAACAGTCCTGGGTTATACAAGATTTATTTAACCTATTACAGTTGACAATCTATAAGTTTTATTTCACTTATTACAGCTCCCAAGAGTATTTTTTGAAAATTACAGAAATCCTCTTTCCATATATACATATAAACATTTTGGCCTTAATTAGTCCCTTAAATTTTCACTTTCTTATTTCACTTTCTGGGCTTTTCTTGTGTCTCATATTTGGCCTTCATCTTTTTTTTGTTTAGGTCTGGCTTATTCTTCAGGAATGCTTAGAAATCTTCTATCTCATTGAATAACCATTTTCCCCTGGAAAGAATATGCTCAGTTTTGTTGGATAAGTGACTCTGGGTTGCAAAACCAAATCTTTTGCCATCCTGAACATCATATTCCATGCTTTTGGATCCCTTAATGTAGAAGCCACTAGGTCCTATGTGATCTTTATGGTAGCTCCAACTGGAGATTGTGGAATCAAAGTACCTAGGAAGCAATACCACAACTAACAATCAACCATCCACAAATGCCATAGTCTCTCTCCTACAAATTGTAGACAGAACAATAGTGCAGCCTGCTGAAGGGGTAGTGCATGTGAACACATACAAAGCATTCACCCCAAGTAATATGGAGGTCTAAAGAGACACTTTCACAAGTATTTTGAAAAACCTTTCAAAAGCATAAAAGAATTAAAGAGGGTGTTCACATTATTTAATCCCACTTTCGACGCATGGAATTTCTTTTAGGGGAATTTTACTCTTCCTCAGAAAAGGAAAAAATTCCTGAACAAAATAAGGACAAACCCAAATTTGACAGCATGGCCACTTGCTCATCAAGACTTAGATTTCACACAACATGCAAACCTTAGATACTTGATTCGTTGTAGAACAGACTTACTTGAGGTGATGAGAATTCACGCAAAAAGACCAAATTCTTGGCAAAAGTTTGAGAAGCTAAAACAGGGGAGGAAATAACATCCAAGTAATTTTCTAGATCGAGTAATTGAGGCAGCTGAGACAATACTTGGATTATGATATACAAATGCCCAGGACACCATAGACCACATCTGTAGGCAATTTTTAAAGGGAACATCAATCCCAATACAAAACTACTTTAGACAGAATTGTCCACAGTGGGAATCACTGCCACTGGAGGATGTAAGAAACATGCTTTTTACATCCATGACGCAAAACAGAAAGAAGCAAGAATTGCAAGACAGACTGACTCAAACAAAGACGAAATGATAGCTGATTTCAAAAGACAATTGAAACAAACAAAACGTGAGAAAGAAATTGAGAAGGCGAAAAATTTTGTCCTCCAAACTAGTAGGAGCCAAAATCAATACAGGCAACCTATAGTTAATACCCAAACAACAAAATAATCTTCCCCTAGATGTTATCTTTGTGGAAAATTAGGCCATATCAATAGTTTTTGTAGATTCAAACAACAAACTGATTTCTCCAAAAATGATAACTATAATCAAAGAGACAGAGGAAATAGAAGGACCTACTATAATTCTAAGTGGTCCAAAAACAATCATGACACAAAAAGAAATGAAGAAAGCAAACATGATGGTTCCTCTGTAACCATGCATGTAAAAAATTTAGTCAATCCCCATCCTTAAACAACATGGAAAGCTATATACAGATGGGAACAAAGCCAATTTGAGATTGAGGAATTGGAATTGAGATTGAGAAATTGATAGGAATTGAGATTCCTAATTCAAAAACTTCTAATCATTGTAATTTGTGTGTAACAGTGTGTAGTCTGCATGAGGATTGTAAAATTGAAAATCTGGGCAAAATAGAACAAGTATCTAAAGGAAGCTAACCAGAATATCAACAAAGATCTGTGGTAGATAATCAACAAAGGGAAAAAATAATGCAGATGTGCAGAGTAAGGCAATATTTAAGATCAGCTTTCTCATTCCATCACAGAAACACTGGATGAGAAGCACAAGGATCAATAAAGCAATTGCAACAGCTCGCATCATGAGCCTTTGCAATCTAGTTCAAAATCATCAAAAACTCAAACTCCTCTCTTTATTCCAAGTATAAAAAAACGGGCAACCTGCATAAAGAACATTATGGTGAATTTACATTGTATTGAGAAAAGATTGCATTTAGTAACCTCGGGGGAGTTAAATGCAAAAATTCTATCCCATTCACTTGTTTCAAACACAATGTCATAGATTGAGATTAAAGAGCAAACAAATCAGTATGTTGGCAAAAACTTAGATATGAAAATGCAACCCACTGAGTTGCAGGGTGATAGCAGCTTTTTAGGAAATTCTACATCCACCTTTCTCAACCTCTTAGCTGAAGAATAGCAACCAGAAGCATGGGGAAGGGAAAGGGAGCAGTTGTCATCCCCAGTAACTAGTGTGATTAATAGCATCAGTAATGAAGCTTGTTCAGTGATTGAAGACAAAAACCATCTGACTTCAGTCACACAAACTTCAGTCAGCTTTTAAGTCAGTAGTCGTACCTGAGGTGTTGAAGGGAACACAAACTATCTACGCTACATTCCCAGATACTACCAATGGGAAAACTTCTGATTTGGAGCTTGACAGTTCTTTAAATGTCAGAGTGGACAGTGAATCAGATCAAACCTCCATTTCTGCAGTCCTTAGCAAAAGCCAACATGAAGTTTGCACAACTGATAACTACTTACCAGCTCTCAGTGAGAGAATGCTATTTAAGCATGCTTTCTGTTATTCTTCTGATTCTAAATTGAACTTGCCTGATGTTGCTATAGGAAGTTCTGCTTTAGTTACAAATGACCATATGCAATACTGGATCGATGATAAGTATACACACAAAACTGAGGATTCTTTATTTCCCCTAGTGCCAGTGAAGTCCAATTACAGTGGAGAACCATTAGTTACCTTAGAAATAGGCGGGGTACACTATGAAGGACTACTGGACACTGGTGCAACTTGTGCCGTTTTACGCGAGGTACCCAAAGGATGCCAATATCAAGGCACTTTGAGAATAAGAGGAGCTTCTGTGGTAGCACAACAAGTCCCAAAACTAAAAGTTAAAATGGTAAAATTCAGACTTCTAACTCTCGAACACACCTTCTTATTGATGCCATCGTGTCCTTCAAACATCATGGGATGAGATCTCCTATGCAAATTGGCTGCCACCATCCAATGTCAACTGGATGGACAAATTTATCCCCACCTACCCAAGAAATCTCTAAAACACCATCCCATTTTATTTTTAGACCCATGTAGTGAGGAACCATCATACCAATCAACTGATAATATCTATATGGTTCCTGGTGATATTCCTGATTACATGTAAGCTAAAAATTCTAAAGAGGTGGGCAGGATTTTATCAGTGGAACCAGTAAAAATAGAGGTAAAAGAAGGTTTACCTTCAAGAATTCCCCAGTTCAGACTTAGCCAAGAGACGATAGAGGGAGTGAAACCCATCATAAGGAGTTTATTAAAGCAGGGTATACTAAAGCATGGTTTTTCACAATATACACAATATAACACACAAATCATGCCAGTAAAGAAAGCCAAATTATCTCCTGATGGGAAGACTCAATGGCATTTAGTACAAAATCTCAGAACAATAAATGACCATGCGCAAAAGACCTATGCCATGGTACCGAGTCCATCACAAATCATAGTAACAATACCACCCGAAGCTGCTTGGTTTACTCTTCTGGAATTGAGCTCTGCGTACTTCTCTGTTCCCCTGCACAGAGACAGCCAGAAGCTGTTCGCTTTCACATGGGAAGGCAAATCCATCCAATGGACCCATTTGCCCCAGGGTTTTTCAGATTCAGCTTTGGTCTTCTGTGAAATCATACAGAGAGACCTTGAGTTGATCACTTTCCAAGACAGCAAAATGGTACATTATGTTGATGACATCCTGCTAATGTCACCATCTGCTGAAGTCTGTTATACTGATAGAGTAGACTTAATCAAAGAGGTAGGCAAAAGGGGCCATAAAATTTCCAAAATGAAACTTCAATTCATAATGGAAAAAGTAAATTATTTAGGATTAATCCTAGAAAAAGGCTCCAGAAGAATTTTCCAAAAGAGAACACAGGATATACAAAATTTGAGTTTGCCTAAGACCAAAAGACAACTCAGGGCAATTATAGGAGTAATGAGCTTCTGTAGAAACTGAATTCCAGGTTGTGCTCTCATTGCTAACCCTCTGATAGAGCTAACCAGGAAGGAAGTTCCAGAACTGTTAAAACTGACTAAAGACCATGTCCATGCAATAGAGAAATTAAAATCACTTAAACTATCAGCTCCAGCCCTAGGTATCCCTAATCATGACAAACCATTCCTCCTTTACGTACACAAGAATAAAGGGATAGCCTCTTGTGTTCTCACTCAGTCATTTGGAAATATCTTAGGACCAGTAGTCTATTATAGCTCAAAATTAGATTCAGTGATCTGTGGTATGCCTAGTTGTTTAAAAGCCATAGCTGCTGTAGCCATCATGATTAGAAAATCTTCATCCTTGGTATTAGAGAGTAAACTAAAAGCATTTTCCCCACACCAGGTGGAATCTACTTTAAGAAACACCACATTACAAATGTTCACCTCCCAAAGACTATCACAATACCAAGCAATCTTGTTGGCTAATGAAAACATAACTTTGCATCTGTGCAGAAACTTAAATCCTGAGATTCTGATCCCAGATTTACCTCTGGAGGGAAAAAGTCTACATATCTGTGAAGATACTCTTAACATCGTGCATAAAACAAGGGCAGATTTATTGGAGAAGCCCATGAAGAACCCCAGGATGACCTTATTCACAGATGGATCATCATATATAGTAGACAATAAGAGATATACCAGAGCAGCCATAGTGATAGCCTCTGAGACCCTTTGGTACTCATCATTACCATCTACCATGAGTGCTCAAGGAGCAGAATTAATTGGTTTGATACATGCTCTGAAGCTTGCCAAAAATCGCAAAGCAAACATTTTTACTGATTCTTGTTACTTTTTCACAGTCGTGCATCATTCTGGTGAAATCTGGAAAAATTGAGGCTTCCTTATATCCAATGGCAAACAGATAGCATATGGGAATTTAATCAATCAGTTGTTGGACGCAATCCAATTACCAGCCCAAGTGTCAGTCATTCATTGCAAGGCTCATACCAAGATCCAAGGGCCATTGGAATTAGAGAACAAAAGTTCCCTATCCCAGATATCCCAGATATCACAGCCAAATACTCATTGAAGTATGGACCACTTACAATTCTGAACTTATCTTTGATGTAGGAAGATGGTCTCAAAAATGCATACTCCCTAAAGGAAGTGAAGAATTGGAAGAAACATCATGGTGCATACTTAGCTAACGGAGTTTGTCTGGGGGCAAATGGAAAACCTATGTTGCCTAGATCCCTGTATTTCACCTTTCGTAATGCACTACACCAAAAAGGATATTATGGAAGTCTGGGCATAGCAGATTCCGTAACAAGGTATTGGAATGCAAGGAGCATTTATGAAGTTCCTATGAGAGTTTCACAGAGGTGCAGAATTTGTATGCAATTCAACCAGACAATTACAAAAGTCCACAGTCTGGGAGGCGAACCACTAGCCTATACACCATTCGGATGCCTACAATTTCACTACATAACTATACCAAGAAGTCAAGTTTATAGCTATGCATTAATAATAATGGATAGATTAACTAAATGGCCAGAAGTTTTTCCAGCAAAACGTAACACCTCAGCGTTTGTTGTGAAAGTCTCACTGAAAGAATTGATACCCAGATTCTCTATTCCACTTCACAATGCATCAGACTCTGGGTCTCATTTCATGAATAAGATTTTAGCTACAGCATATGAAACTTTAGGAGTGAAACAACATCTTCACTCAATATATAGACCAGAGTAGAGCAGGCAAATCGAATGCGTGAATAAATCTTTGAAGACTCTTGTAGCCAAAATCTGTGCAGAATCCCACATGAAATGGCCTGATGCTTTACTGTTGGCACTATTCCACCTCAGATGCCAACCCAACAGCATCACACACTTATCACCACTTGAAATGCTGTATGGACATCCACCTTACCATGGCAAATCACCTCAAAGCATTCACAAATTATCACACCTGGATATGGAATGCAAACTCTATGAATATATTAAATTACTCAAGCAACGATTAAATCAAATCTATAAATTAGGCTTGATACATCAAAAAGTACCCTTTGATTTTAGTCTACACAACTTCCAACCTGGAGATTTTGTTTACATCAGAATCTTCACTAGGAAGTTTGTGTTAGAACCCAAATGGCATGGACCAGCCCTGGTAATTTTAACTACTCCTATTGTAGTCAAAATTAAAGGAAGGGATCCTTCATTCCATGTCACTCATGTCAAGTCAGCAAAAGATATGTCCCAACAACAACCACAAGACCCAGTTATTATACAGCACAAAGATCAACTAGCATCAACCAATCAGTCAAATAAGTTCTCAGAAAGTCCACAGCCTATACATGAGATCACAGAACCAGAGCAGCAATCAGAACAACAATCAGAGCATGAATCAGAACCAGAATTAGACCAAGAACCCGTGAACAATCAGATATTACACCAAATTTTCTATCCAAATGATTATCCCAGTCCCAATTATCACTTAGAAGAATCATCCATATACAATTATGACAATGAAAAAGAACCTATAATCATCTTTATTAATCCTCAAAAAAAGAGAAAGAAGAAAAAATTAATCACGTTTGATGGACACCTAAACTTTATTCCTGACACAAGTCAACATACCAGAACATCAGTTCCAGTGCAAATTGACAAGCTCAGGATTATGTCAAATGGCATAAATGAGGTGTTGCTGAGTTCACAGATCATCAAGAGGACAGCAAACTTGAGAACTATAGAAGACATCCGTGACCGAATACACCGATTGTATGGAACAACAACCACACTGTGAAAAGGAACATCAGATCAGTGTCGGACACATCCAACACTTTAGATGCCATCCACAAAGTACATACACTTTGCAGAAGAATTCCAGTGGAGTAAGTACGTAACACTTCATTACACAGATAAGTCACACAAGACAACACATAGAACATTTTTCTAACTTCACATATACATGTGAAACATAAACTTACACTTAAGAGAGAAGCTTTAGCATAGAGTTTTCCTCATACTTTGGTTCAGACACCTTCTACTCAAATCACCTGACATTTTTGGTAAAAATGTAAAAATGTAAATTTTGCTTACTAACCCTTAGCAATAAGTTTTACTGACACACAGGGGCAGTTAGTTAGCTTGATAAGTTAGAACAGGGACAGAATTTTCTAAACTTTCTTTGTAATTACTGTACATAGCTTAAGTATATGGTTTAACCAAAAGAGTTTCAAATAATTATAGTCTTACTTAGTCTTACTAATGTTTCTAACATAAGCATAAGTCATATACTAACTTTGAAAAGTGAATTAATATTTGGTAGCTTAAATTGCAGAATTTTTTCCTTAGTTAATACTTTTCTTGTTAGTTCATGAAATTAGAAAGATACATAGATAGAATTTATTACTTTGTTTTAGTTAGCAAATGCAAGCTTTAAGAATGTTTGTGAATGTTTGCATTTAGTCTACTTTTCCCTTCTGTTCAAAATTTTTGCAAAACAAAGCCCCATTCCTTTCCTATGCCTTTCCCATAATCCATCTTAGTTTTAGCTTAGTCTAGTCTTAGCATAGTTTAGGAGTAAGTAACTCTTTTTCTTATTTTGCAAAACTTAGATAGGGACAAAAGCTTAGTTAGAACTCAGCTTAGAATAAGAGTAGTAACCCCATAGATCTTAGGAACCAGAAAATGTTGAGAGCTTCAAATTTTTGAAAGACAAATTAGCAGATTGTAATGCAAAAGATGCAAGAGAGGCTTTTGCTCTTGCAGAGGGCCAACTGAAAATTTCTGGCAGTTAGAAGCCTTAGAATTCTGAGAGAAGTTAGTTGGTCCCTGAGGCTTGAATAGAGTGGAAGGACTAACTAGAGCTCTGCTTGGCTTTTGGTTTTGCCTTTTGGCCTGTGCTTTGTCTCTAGACAATTTGAACCTAGCTAATTTCTCTGGAACTCTCCCTGACCTTCTCCATATTATTTCCCTGTTTCCCTGCCTGTTTTCCTGGGGCTATGGGAGGCAGGGTGGCTTTTGGGTTTTAGTGAATAGACTTTGTGGGTTTAGTTTCCTCAACAGGCAAGTAGGACATTCTCCAATTCAAACTATCTCTTTAGTATACCCTCTACTTTAAAAGCAGGCAAATCTTCCCTGGCTGAGAGAAGGCAGTCCTTTCTCAGTCTAACCCATTCTGTGACCCTCCCTCATCTTAAGTTTCTCCCTAGCGGCTGTCAGAAGTTCCAAACCCCTCTCTCCTTCCTGATGGAACCTGAACATTAATAAATCCCTTTATTACCTAATTAAACCCTCTGAAAATTCATTGTGTTGAATAATTAGGCAAGGGTTGAAGGGGAAGGAATTATTCTCTCTTATTTCTTGAGGGAAACTGGAGGCATCCATCTTTGGAGGAAGTAATTGCCCAAGGCTTCCTCCTGAATCCCTTTAGTTTCATTGTTAGGGAGGAGCCTTGTGATTCCTCCTTTGAGGACTTGAGAAACTGACAAGAAAGCCCTCAAGTCAGAGTCAAACCACTTCTGACTGGCCCTATTCCTTGTATCTATAAAAGTACCTTTCCTGCCTGGAAGGATTCAGTCTATTTCCCCTCAGTATACTCTGTCTCTAGTTTGGGTGTCTAGTTTGTGTTAGCTGCCTCTCCTGAACACCTCACTTGTACACTTACCATCCTAATACCACCTTGTCCATTCCTCCCTAAACTCAGCCTTCCCTTTCATTCCTCTCTTATTACCTCAATCACCTTCATCCCTCCGTCACTCAGCAAGGGAAGGAGACCCCCCCCAATTTTAGTGTCCTCTTTTTTTTATCAATTACACATGGTATTTGAATGGTTTCTTTCTGGCTGTTTGAAGTATTCATTCCTCGGCTTGGTGGCTCTTGAATTTAACTATTACTTTCCTTGAAGTTGTCATTTGAGGATTTATTTCATGAGGAGATTTGTGAATTCTTTCAATTTCAATTTTATTTTCTTGTTTGAGGATCTCTGGGCACTTATCTTTGATAATTTCTTATAATATGACATCCAAGGCACTTTCTTGATCATGGTTTTCAGGTAATGCAATAATTCTCAAGCTCTTTCTCCTAGATCTATTTTCTAGGTCAGTTGTTTCTTCAATAATACCTTTCATGATTTCCTCTATTTTTATTCCTTTGATTCTGCTTAATTATTTCTTGAATTCTCATAAAAAGCATTAGTGTCTAAATGGTCAATTCTGATTATTAAGGCCTGATTTTTCTCTGACAGTTTTTGGTTCTCCTTTCTCAATTGGCCAATTTTTCTTGAATCAATTTTCTTTCTCCTTGCATCACTTTCATTTCTCTTTTCCACTTTTCCTTTGCCTTTCTTAATTGGTTTTTGAAGTATCTTTTTAGTTCTTGCAAAATCTGCATCCAATCCATATTTTTATTTTGGACTTTGGGTGTGTTTCTTTTGCTTTTACTGTCCCTTTATAGGTCTTCACCTTGCTCTTTATCTTTATAAAATTTCTTTAGGTTTAGGAACTTTATTTGTTTGTTTGCTCATTTTTCCTAACTAATTATAGGTAGGGTTGGGGGGATGATATCAGTTATACCACTTTAGAATTAAATTGGAGTCAATATTTTAAAGTTGTTTAGACTGGAGAGTTGGAAGAACTTGGCAAAAACCCTTCTGTTGCTTTATAATCATCAGTCTACCTCTAGTTTGAAGCACTTTATAAATCATGCAGCAACTTATCTGCAGGATAGAACCTGACACTAGTTTTAATAAACTTCAAATACATAATGTAATTCATTGGGAAAATAAATTACATTCATCTAACATGGCAGAAAAATTATTTGCTCTGGCTAATTTTCATTTAAACTTACTCTGCTTATTTTTTATTTATTATTTTTCTTTTTAGAAAAAAGTTTCCATGGTTACATGATTCATGTTTTTACTTTCCCCTTAACCCTCTCAAATACCTCCCCCCATAGCCAACACACATTTCCACTGGTTTTAACATGTGTCATCAATCAAGGCCCATTTCCATGTTATTAATAGTTGCATTGGTGTGGTCATTTTGAGTCTAGATCCCCACCCATGTCCGCCTCAACCCATGTGTTCAAGCATTTGTTTTCTTCTGTGTTTCCTTTGAATGTGTGTAGCATTCCTTTCCACAAATCCCTCAGAATTGTCCTGGGTCATTGCATTGTTGCTAGTACAGAAGTCCATTACATTCGATTTTACCACAATATATAAGTCTCTGTGTATAGCCTTCTTCTGGCTCTGCTCCTTTTACTTTGCATCAATTACTGGAAATCTTTCCAGTTTATAAGGAATTCCTCCAGTTTATTATTTCTTCAAGCACAATACTATTCCATTACCAGCAGATACCACAATTTGTTCAGCCATTCCACAATTGAAAAGCATACAATCATTTTCCAGTTTTTTGCTACCACAAAAAGCAAGGCTATAAATATCTTTGTAAAAGTCTTTTTATCTATGATCTCCAAGAGGTACAATCCCAGCAATGGTATGGCTGGATCAAAGGGCACGCATTCTTTTATTGATCTTTGGGCATAGTTCCAAATTGCCATCCAGAATGCTTGGATCAGTTCACAACTCCACCAGCAATGCATTAATGTCCCAATTTGGCCACATCCCCTCCAATATTCATTACTCTCCCATGTTGTCATTTTAGCCAATCCACTAGGTGTGAGGTGATACCTCAGAGTTGTTTTGATTTGCATTTGTCCAACAATTAGAGATATAGAACACTTTCTCATGTGTTTATTGATAGTTTTGATTTCTTTATCTGAAAATTGCCTGTTCGTGTCCCTTGCCCATTTATCAATTGGGGAATGGCTTGATTTTTTTATACAATTGATTTAGTTCCTTGTATATTTGAGTAATTAGACCTTTGTCAGAATTTTTTGTTATTAAGATTTTTTCCCAGTTTTTTGTTTCCCTTCTGATTTTGGTTGCATTGTTTGTTTGTACAAAACCTTTTTGATTTAATATAATCAAAATCATTTATTTTACATTTTGTAATTTTTCTAACTCTTGCTTGGTTTTAAAATATTTCCTTTCACAGAGTTCTGACAAGTATACTATTCTGTGTTCACTTAACTTATTTATAGTTTCTTTCTTTATATTCAAGTCATTCACCCATTCTGAATTTATCTTGCTGTAAGGTGTGAGATGTTCATCTAACCCTAATGTCTCCCATAATGTTTTCCAAATTTCCCAGGAGTTTTTGTCAAATAGTGGATTTTTGTCCCAAAAGTCAGGCTCTTTAGGTTTATCATACACTGTCTTGCAGATGTCACTTACCCCAAGTCTATTCTACTGATACTCCCTTCTGTCTCTTAGCCAGTACCATATTGTTTTTTTTTCTTATTTTTTATTTTAAACCCTTAACTTCTGTGCATTGACTTATAGATGGAAGAGTGGTAAGGGTAGGCAATGGGGGTCAAGTGACTTGCCCAGGGTGACACAGCTGGGAAGTGTCTGAGGCCAGATTTGAACCTAGGATCTCCTGTCTCTAGGCCTGGCTCTCAATCCACTGAGCTACCCAGCTGCCCCCAGTACCATATTGTTTTGATGACTGCTGCTTTATAGTATAGTTTCATATCTGGTACTGCTAGACCACCTTCCTTCACATTTTTTAAATTATTTCCCTTGATATTCTTGATCTTTTGTTCTTCCAAATGAACTTGGTTATAATTTTTTTTCTAATTCAGTAAAAATGTTTTGTTTTAGTTTGATAGGTATGGCACTGTATAGGTAAATTAATTTGGGTAGAATGGTCATTTTTTATTATGTTAGATAAACCTACCCTTAAGCAATCAATGTTTTTTTCCAATTGTTTAGATCTAGTTTTAATTGTTTGGAAAGTATTTTGTAGTTGTATTCTTATAATTCCTGTGTTTCTCTTGGTACATAGATTCTTAAGTATTTTATATTGACTAGAGTGATTTAAAATAGTGTTTGTCTTTCTAACTCTTGCTGCTGTGATGTGTTGGAAATATATAGAAATGCTGATGATTTATGTGCATTTATTTTGTATCCTGCAACTTTGCTAAAGTTGAGGATTATTTCTACTAGCTTTTTAATTGATTCTCTAGGATTTTTAAGTAGACCATCATATCATCTGCAAACAGTGATAGCTTAGTGTCCTCACTGCCTATTTTAATACCTTCAATTTCTTTTTCTTCTCTAATTGCTACTGCTAGTGTTTCCAGTACAATGTTTAATAATAGAGGTGATAATGGGCATCCTTGTTTCATGCCTGATCTTATTGGGAAAGCTTCTAATTTATCCTCATTTTATGTAATGCTTGTTGATGGTTTTAGATATATATATTGTTTATTATTTTTAGGAAAGGTCCTTCTATTCTTATACTTTTTAGTGTTTTCAATAGGAATGGATGTTTTGTTTTGTCAAAGGCTTTTTTAGCATCTATTGAGACAATCTTGTGGTTTTTGTTGGTTTGCTTGTTGGTATGGTTAATTATGTGAATGGTTTTCCTAGTGATGAACCATCCTTGCATTCGTGGTATAAATCCCACCTGATCATAATGAATAACCCTCATTATCACTTTCTGGAGTCTTTTTACTATTATTACTATTGCTTAAACTATTCTGTTTAAGATTTTTATATCTATATTCATTAAGGAGATTGGTCTGTAGTTTTCTTTCTCTGTTTTTGATCTACCTGGCTTTGGGATCAGTACTATATTTTATCATAATAGGAGTTAGTTAGAACTCTCAAATAGCTTTGGAATTAGTTGTTCTTTGAAGGTTTGATAGAATTCACTTGTGCATCCATCTGGTCCTGGGGATTTTTTCTTAGGGAATTCTTTGATGGTTTGTTCAATTTCTTTTTCTGATATGGGATTAATTTAATATTTTATTTTTTATACTGTTAATCTATGCAATTTATATTTTTGTAAATATTCATCCATATCACCTAGATTGCTATATTTATTAGCATATAATTGGTGTAGTACAGAGTGAGGGGGTCATGATAGTTTTTTTAAGCTTTGACTGAGTTATGAAATCAGTTAGGATCATGACCCCCTCTCTCTGTACTACATTGGGCAAAATATTTTTTAATGATTGCCTTAATTTCATCTTTATTAGAGGTGAGGTCTCCCTTTTCATCTTAGATACTGTTAATTTGGTTTTCTTCTTTCCTTTTTTATTAGATTTATCAGTACTTTTTCCATTTTTCTGTTTTTTTCAAAATTAGAGCTTCTACTCTTATTTACTAATTCAATAGTTCTTTTACTTTTGATTTTATTAATTTCTCCTTTGATTTTTCGTATTTCTAATTTAGTTTTCATCTGATGATTTTTAATTTGTTCATTTTCTAGTTTTTTAAGTTGCATGCCCAATTCATTAACCTCTGCCCTCCCTAATTTGTTAATATATGCCCTCAGTGATATAAATTTTCCCCTTAGAACTGCTTTGGCTGCATCCCATACGTTTGGGTAAAAAGTCTGGTCATTCTCATTTTCTTCAATGAAATTATTAATTGTTTCTATGATTTGTTCTTTCACTAAATTATTTTGGAGAATCATTGTATTTTATTTCCATTTAGTTTTTGGTTTGCCTCTTCATGTATTCTTACTAATAATTATTTTATTGCATTATTATCTGATAAGGTTGCATTTATTGTTTCTGCTTTTTTGCATTTGTTCACCATGTTTCTATGCCCTATTACATGGTCTATCTTTGTGAATGTTTCATGTGCTGCTGAAAAGAATGTGTATTCCTTTTTGTTCCTATTTATTTTTCTCCATATATCTATTAACTCTAATTTTTTTAGGGTTTCATTCATGTCTCTTATCTCTTTCTTATTCATTTTTTGGTTTTATTTATCTAGAGCTGATAGGGGAAGATTGGGGTCCCCCACTAGTATAGTTGTGCTATCTATTTCATCCTTTAGCTCCACTAGCTTCTCCTTTAGATTTTTTGGAAGCTATGCTATTTGATGCATATCTGTTGAGTACTGAAATTTCTTTGTTGTTTGTATTGTCTTTTATTAGGATGTAGTTATGTTCCCCATCTCTTTAATCCTCATCTATTTTTACTTTGGCTCTGTCAGAGATCATGATGGTAATCCCTGCCTTCTTTTTATCATTTGACACCCAATAGATTTTGCTCCATCCTCTCATTTTTACTCTATGTATGTTTGCCTGTCTCATATGTGTTTCTTGTAGACAACATATGGTAGTATTTTGGTTTCTAATCCACTCTGCTATTTGCTTCAATTTTATGGGTGAGTTTATCCCATTCACATTCAGAGTTATAATTATCAACTGTGTATTCCCAGACATTTTGATTCTCTCTCCTTGTCCTGTCCTTTCTTCTTTCACTATTTCCTTCTATACCAGTTTGTTTTTAATCAGTTCCCCTAATCCCCTCCCTTATTATACTTCCCTTTCTCCCCTCTCCCTTCTTATTCCCCTATTATTTCTCTTTAGGATATTTTAAAGCTACCCTTCCACTCCCTTCCTAGTGTTACTTCTCTCTCCACCAGTCCTTTTGTTACCCTTCTACTTCTCTATAGGGTGTGAATTAATTCTCTGCCCCAATGGATCTGATTGTTCTTCCCTCTTTAAGTTGATTTTCATGCACTTAAGTATTATATATTTCCTCTCTCCAACCTCTTTACCCTTACAGTGTATTGTTTTTCTTCCCTGTTGAGTCCATGCCCTTCTTTATGGAATATACATTTACTCCTTTTCATATGTTTACTTATTTTTCTTAATATTACCTATTTTATTATTCATTAATTACTAATATTACTATTGTGAGATGTTGTGGATGTTGGAGTTTCTCACAAATTGTCCAGGTCAACTTTCTTGATGGTTTCAGGATGCCAGGAACCAACACCTTGCATAGCAAATAATCCAAAAGATACCAGGTAGGGGAAAATGCCTGCACCTGTCCACCAAAAACAGACACTTTCCACTACTAAGGCTTATCTTGAGAGATGTTGTCTTCAAGCTTCTCTAATCCCACAGATCCCAAGTCTATGGAGACACTGCTGGCTGCACTTCTGCTCCAAAACCCCTCTCAAACAGCATTGACAGTTTTTCTCTCTCCTCCCTCTTTGTCTGCATTCCATTCAGAATGTGCATGGCTGCCATCCAAGGTTTTTTTTTTTTTTTTTTTTTTTCCCTAGCCTGCCTGCTAAGTCTGCTTTCCTACTTTTAAAGTCTATTTCCTTTTACAGTAGGTAATTCTTGTTTGCAATCCTACCTCCTTAACCTTTTGAAATATAATAGTCCAAGGTCACTTTAATGCAGATGCTGCAAAATATTTATTTCTAACCATGGATTTATGATATTTGAATATATCTCTCTGGCTTCTTGAAACATTTCCTCATTCATCTGGGAGTCTCTTATATAGCTGGTAGTTTTCATTTTGGGATCTCTTTCAAGAGGTTATTGGTGAATTCTTTCCATTTGTTTTTACCATCTGGATCCAGAGTATTGGAATATATAGTTTTATAAATTTTACTCAGTTCTCTATATGTCTTTTAATCTTTGCAGCATTGATTTTGTTTTTACAATCCCTTTTTAAATCAATGTAATTAAATTACCTATTTTTATATCTCCTAATGCTCTCTGAATTATTTTGATCTAAAATTTTCTCCTATCTATAGGTCTAACAAGTAAATTATTTTTTTATTTTATCACCCTTTCTTTCTAGATCATGTATCCATTTTGACTTTACCTTGGCATATGGAAAAATGTATTAATCTATGCTTAATTACTGAAATAGTTTTCTATTTTTCCCAGCAGTTTTTGTCAGAGTGAGTTCTTCTTCCAAAAGCTTGGATCTTTGGTTTTGTCAAACACTCGGTTAATATGGTCATTAGCCATTGCCAGTTGAGTGCCTAAAGTATTCCACTAGTCCACAATGCTATTTCTTAGCCAGCATCAGATTATTTTGATTGCTGCTATTTTATAATATAGATTTCTGGTATAGTTAAACCACCTTCCTTCATATTTTTAAATTCATACCTTGACAGTCCAGGTCTTTCGTTATTCTAAATGAATTTTATCATTTTCTAGTTCTATGAAAATAATTTTTGTGTTGTGTGATTGGTATGGTACTGATCAGTTGTTTCCAATGAGTTATTTCACATTTTCTTCATTTTAACATTTCTTTTACTTCATTGTTTGATGTCTTGGAGTCACTAGTTTCCAGTTGCCTAATTTAATTTTTTTCTCTGAGCCTTTGTAAGTCTTTTTCCTGCCTATTTGACCAGTAATATGTTTTAAGGCATCCATTTCTTCAGTAAGTTTTCAATTTAACTATTCTATTTCTAATTAACTATTTGGTTATTTATGTTTTGAATATGTTCTTTTCTTCAGTTTTTTTCTGTGCTACTTCTAAACTTCTTAGTAAGTTCTTGTACAAATCTCATGTTTTTCTCATTTTTATCTATTATTCTTATCTTTTTATTTCAGTCTTCCAGGAATTGTTGTTGAGTTTTTATTCAATTTTTCCTTTTCTTTTATCTATTTTTATAATTTCTCTTATTCTGAGTTTGTGACTCAATTTTCCTTGTCACCATAGTAGATTTTAAGGTTCAGATTTCCATTTTTCTATTCTTTTTTTTATTTTTAGCTAAATGTTCAAGATGATCTCTGCTCTCACATAGGCTTGGAAAGGTACCATCACAAGATTTAAGGTTCTTTTGTACTACTGTTTTCAGAGCTAATTTTGGGAGTCTGCAAATTTTTGATGTTTCTATGTTTGTATCATCTTAGGACAGTTATAGTCACTGCTCTCCTGGTTTGTGCTTTGGTCTTTACCCTGGAAAGGCCCCTGTTCCCCAACCAGAAATATTAGTGCTAATCTCTTTCTTAGAACTATAACCAGGAATCCTTTTTCCTTGTGACAGGCTGTAAGTGCTCCTCTCAACCTTGGAACTGGAAAACAAAATTGAGCATTACTAATGAAATTGACCAAACAATACCTGGCTCTGTGCACATAGTCAGGTGAGAATTATTTGTGCTCAGTTTCTGACCAATCATCTGCCCTCCTGACAGTTTTTGGGTTCAGAGATTCAGACGCTGCTACTGCCCCTGTTGCAGCCATCTCTGAGGACCACAACTTATGTTTCTTGCACATACATTCCAGTTTTGCTCTTACCCTAAACTTCCTTCCAACTTCCTAAATTGTCTTGGGATAGAATAATGTCTCACTGCGCTTTTGTGGACTATGCTTTACAGAAATCAATTTGACGTGTTATTTTTAATGGGACGTTCTGGAGATTTTATTTGAATTTCTTGAATTATATTGAATTTTTTCCTCTATGCCACCATTTTGGCTCCCCTCTCCCATTATATGTTTAGTTTTCAATAATGTAATTTTTAAATAGCACCACATTCTGTTTAAAATAAAATTTAAAAATATTTTGTTATCAAACATCTTGTGTCCTTACATTTCCTGGAGCAGAGCATAGAATTCATTTACTTTTGATTGTATTAATTATTTTTTAACTTATTATCCAGCAAACTTAGTAAAGAGAAGATAAAGAGTGGGTTTTGTTTGTTTGGGGAGGAAAAAATATTCCAATCCTCCTAGATCTGACAGCTTAAATTAATCAAACCTCTTTAATGTCTGCATGATAGAACAGCTTTTTCTTAGTTGGTTTACAGATACCTCTCTCTATGTTAACATCAATCAGTGTTCAGGAGGGAGAGAAAATCTGTTGCTCTGAGTGTGAATAATCTAGTGCATATGCTTTCAATTAATAACATCTTTACATTTTTGTACTTCATCTGAATGCACATAAGCCTTGATTTTCCAATTATTCAAATTTTTAGAAGTTAAAAGAAAACTGGTGGCATTAGGTAATGAAAACTACCTTGTAGCTTGTAGCTTTAGCAAGTGTAGCAACTTTGCATAAACTGAAACATTTTATAGAAACTCCTGAAAAGAAGTGATGAGAAGGTTGTTGTGGGTCTGATATACCTCTAGAGGAGAAACCAATCCTGTGAAAAGCTATTTATTTTGCAATTAGGAAGGAAAACTATGACCCTTTCTGAATTTCTGCTTAGGGTGTAGGAATTTAAATTTCATATGTTGCCTAAAATACATGCTTCATGAACTACAAAAGAAAAGAAAATCATTTAATGTAAAACCTAACAATCTACATGTTTTCAAAAGAATTGTAAAGTGGAACTATCCTTTTCCAGTTAAGTTCAAATAACAAATACACAGTGTGGGCCAAAATTTCTCAATGAGGCTGTGCTGCAACTCCGGAATGTGGTTTCAAAGAATCTCATTTACAGCTTTTAATAGTGCCCATTAATCCCAGTCACTCTTTGAGTAGACTGCTAATCAACTTTGCCTTCTCCAAGAGCATTTCCTGTTTAT
Organism: Gracilinanus agilis; assembly: GCF_016433145.1. Taxonomy (NCBI): domain Eukaryota; kingdom Metazoa; phylum Chordata; class Mammalia; order Didelphimorphia; family Didelphidae; genus Gracilinanus; species Gracilinanus agilis. The sequence continues at coordinate 521,216,028 of NC_058130.1, read as the reverse complement.
GCAGCTCCACATAGCGTCTGTATTATGAAATGAGTCAGAAATTAGCATCGCCTCTTCCCACGTGGAAATCAGCTTCCCTTCTATGGAAAAAAAAATTGTGCAGCTGGATATTCTGCCTGGTGGTACACCAGCCACTCTGGGATAATGAAGGCATCTCTGCTAAAGCAAACGGGTAAGGTTGAAAACCCAAAGGAAATATAGGAGAAATTGTTTCCCTCGTGATTAAAATACCTGCTAGGATCCATTAGTGTGTGGATTTCCCAGTGCTCACCTAAATTTCTCATGGTGGGAATCAACTAACTTCATTCCATCGAACCAGGCAAGAATCTTCCCCCATAACGCAGGAAGAAGCTTGGAAAAGACATAGCCTCCTGACCAGCTGCCCATTAGAGTTCCAGTGAATGGGGAAGCTGAGGTAGGGAGAACGCAGGGGGAGAAAGAGAGCACCAGTTGTTAATCATTAACTAAAATGCAAGAGGTAAGCGAAATTTCGGCTGTTTCACCTTCTAATATGGGAATTCTAGAGAGAGGAGATTGAAAAATCAACCAGGGGAGTGTGCTGAGTAAATAGATGTAGGTATCTTTCTGCCTATAATTGAAGAGAAAAAGGCTTTACATCCACCCCTTCTCCTCCTCCACTTCTTTCTGGAGCCTAGAAATATTTTCCTGGTGAAGAAAACTGCACAAGTTCCGACAGTGAAAAGATGCAGGAAACCTACCTCCTTATCTTTCCGGAACACATAAAAATAAATAAACAGGTTCTTTAAGGTTTCATATTTATGCAATTGGAGTTAATTAATAACGCCCTGCTTATATATTTTACCTTAAATTCTCATCCCCATTTCCGCATCACAGCTCAAGCACAGATGAATGGAGAGTCTTTTCTGGGTATTTTTTGCACTCCATGTTTTACTTCAGGACACCGGATACGAATGGCCAAAATAGGACGGCATTATTATCTAGCAAATTCATTTCTCCACCTACTTACAATATTGGGACAAGAATGCAGAGGGAAAGCAGATAACGAGCGAAAGTTATATCCCAACGTCTGAAGCGAGCCTTTTTGAAATATTTAAGCTTTCTCAGGGATAAAGACAGCTAAAACTCCAGAAAGGAAGGAGGAGGAGAGAGAAAAGAGCCTGGTTATGGCTAAGCTTTAAAGGAGCAGAAAATGTTAGCCCCTCCCATCAAATGAGTAGATTATTTAATCTGTCTCTGGCCTGACAAAGGGATCTATTACCTGAGCTGTACAGGCAAGGGCTTCCTGTGTTGCGCCCTTGCATGCGCCCTTGCATGCGCCCCTGTGTGCCCAAGTATCAACATACGCACTGCTGGATACCAGTCAGGCCCTGGGAGACTCAGTCTTGTGCCTTTTTAAGTCATTGTGCAGTTCCTAAAGGTTCCCTCCTCCTTGGTTCCCCGCCTCCCGAACTGACAGCCTTGTGAACCGTTTCTGCAGAGATTCTCCCATTTGCCCCTGATTTATTTTATGTCAGGTTCTAAGCTATTTAAACATAACCGCGACAAGACATCTTGCTTCTTTACAGTAACATTTAATTTCTGTTCCGTAGCTCTGTGGGGACTGAAGCGAAACCAGAAAGCTCTTTATGGATTCAAATTCCAGGGCTTCCATACTGGATTTCTAAAAAATTTGAAATGGTTTTCTAGTTGATATTCAAGATTTCTAAGGGTTCCAAAATAGCTCAGCTTCATTTTGGTAATTAGATATTCAAGTTTTTAAAAAGATCTGCGAGTTTTCGCTGAGACTTACATATACATCCTCTCTCGCTCTCGCTCTTGCTCTCTCATTCCCCTTCCCTCCCTCTTCCTTCTTTCCTCTCTTTCTCTCGCCCTCCCTGTGTGTGTGTGTGTGTGTGTGTGTGTGTGTGTGTGTGTGTGTGTATTTCTCGAAAATCTTTCATCTTGATCAATAGAGAGGAAACTCTCTGGACAATTGAAAAGTCACGAAAATCTCACTGTTATTTTCACATAATTTCTTCTTTTGGAATCAGGGAAAGATCAGCACGTTGTCGTCCAAATATGCACGATAATAATACTGTTTGGGGAAAAGATACATTCCCTACAGACTCATAAAACAGCTGAGAAGCAAATCAGGAAGATACATACACCACTTGCTGTCAGCTGTGGAGGGAAGAGGCGACCTGGCTTTGGTTGGAGTTTCACAATCCCTTTAGTTCAGCACCGGCGGGGATGGACAGCGCCTCTGGACACAGCTGTAGCCACCCAGGCAGAACTACATTGCCTATTCTCTTGCTGCGGTTGCTGCTGTTGCTGCTACAGACGCCTGGGTTCTTCAGCCTTTACTGCTAAAAGGCGGTGCTCTAGGATACCACCCCCATCCCGCTCCCACTTTTTTTTTGACGGACAAAAAAGTAGCCCTCCCCATAACCCTGGTGCAACTACCTACTGGGTAGTGGAGTTAGCTTGCTTGTGAGTTTAAGCTCTCTGAAGCAACTTCAAGACTAACCTTTTGCACAGGGATTGGAGGGGAAGGTTAAAAAAAAAAAAAAAAAAAAAAAAAAAAAGGAGAGGAAGTTCCTGGAAGCTTTGAGAAACTATGGGCTCTGTGGTCGGGGTAGAGATACCGGAAGATCCAAAATATTTGAAATAAACAAGATGCTCCTGCGTGGATTTCAAGTGTTTTGGAATTAGATTTTGGAGACAAGAGTCTAGAGATCCACAGGATACATTAGAGACGCTGAAAATCCTTCTAATTCCAGCACATTGGCAAGTACGTGATGATGGCATCACTTTTTATTTATGGCAGATTTTTGTATTGTATAAACTAAACAAGTCTTTATTTCCATAGGGGTGCAGCAAAGGTAAGCCATTTTAGTTTCAAATGTGTGTTTTTGGTTTTATTTTTTTTTATATGCCATATGCCCAGGGACCTTCTGTTCCAATACAATACTCTGGTTCTAAGTTCTTTGAAGTGCTTTAGCTAGCTTTAATGTTGATTTTTTTTTGAGTCCTGCATATTTGGGCTTTCATAGGAAAAATAAACTAAACCTTTATTGTGTAAGCTTTAGGATTTGTCTTTCTTGTCATTTATTTGTCTTTCTTCCTCTGAGGATTATATAATTTGGGGCTTTAAAGAGTATTCAAGCAGTTGTAGATAGTACAGTGCATGATATCTAAAGTGTCCAAAAAGTTACAAGTAGAATTTTAAAACTCCCCCCATCCCTGCTTTTTTCCTATTTGTCCACAGTGGTATTTTTACTATTTACTGTGCAAAGGAAAACACAGATTATCTCTCTCAAACCCTTCAATGTTAGCTCTCCCCCAACCCCTTTTTTCCCTTTACAGAGTGGTTCAGCTGACTGCTAGAACACCTTATGTTAAATAGATATTTATGTGGACTTTGAAGATATCTGTACACTATGGTATCCTCACAGCTTACACCAAATCCTTCAGAGGACAGAAGGTTTCACCTTTTAGGATGGTTGGCATTTAATACATTTAATCTGGATTTGCTTGGATTCACAAGGCACATTTCTCAGTGAAATAAAGAAAGGGATGAGGGAAGGAGCAGATGGTTCTCAGCAAATTGTAAACTTCAAAGTATATTTAATTAAGTTTGGTTTTTATTGATTTTTATTTGTTGGTATCGTCCCTTGGAGTATTGAAACTACAATCTTTCATAGTGACCTTGATAAGCATTCTACTTTAACATAAAGGGTTCACTGAGTAAAAGAGTTACACAGATTTATAGATGTGAAAGCTTAATCAATTCCAAAGAGCACACACATTTGAGTGGGGGGGCATTTATTTGAAAGGATGGACCTTTATAATCTTAAGTATGCATGTGATATAATTCACTATCCTAAATCCTTGTGTACATATTTGTTCTACTAGAAAAATAAAGTGACCTATGAAGATTTGTGAAGGTTTTCTTTTCTTTCAATTTGTAGAATACATAAGAGTAATATAAAAATGCTTTTTATAGTGTCAGTTTCCCCTGTTTTGTTTCCTTTTTCCATCTGAAATTCATCCTTTTGCTGGAGAGTTGGATGTGAAGAGGTTGCTCTAGTTCTGTATAAGTAACAATCCTAATCTCCATTGACAGTAGCCTGAGTATTTGGCACAAAGAAAAATCTAGCAATCTTAGTCAGATTGCTTGTGTGTCTTTTTTGATGAATAAATCATAATTGATAAGCTAAAGAGGGGAATCTCCAATTATCTATTTATATTCCTTCCCAAGAGTTTTATAGTGGTATCCCAAGACACCCAGGTTTCTTTTGTCCTTTGTGATAATGAAACACAGTAACCTGTCAAGAAGAACTATATAGTCTTTACATAAATTGAGTTTACTAAGCAACTGTTTCTGTTTTTCTTTCAATTAATTAAATAAGACTGCTCACCCTCCTGCTAGGTAGCATATAATAGAAAAATGCTGCTTGTTTCCAGGAAAGTTTCCTGTGACTGGACTGTGGTAGTTCCTTTCTCTGTGGCAGAGGGGCAGACTTTCTCTATATCTGTGCATCAAACAAAAAAAGAAAGCTAAAGTTATATCTGCAGTGATATTCTTTGGTAGCTTTAGTTACAAAAATAAATGATTAGAACTTAGTGATTCTAGTCCCTCAGATTCAAACTGTGTGTATTGTAATATTCATCTTGGAATTAAGGAATTTTAAATACTGCTTTTTTATCTGGAAGTCCATTAGGAGAAAGTAGTGCCAAACCAATTTTTTTAATCCCCCTTTTTTGTATTGATGTTCATATAAGAAATTTTGGAGTTGGAGTAGAAAGGAAAGCCAAAACTTTTTTGTTTCCTTGAATGATTTGAGTTTCTGGGGACATGGAAGCAACTTAGATAATTTACTGACATTTTTATCAAGCCTAACTAAGCAAGGCAGCCAGTTTGCTCACAAGTTTAATCTGCTTACTTAGAGAGTCACTTTTACCTCAAGGGATGTCCTTTCTTATTTTAAATTATTTAGCTACTGTTTCTTCCTTTTGCTATTCAGAAGAAAAACTGCTGTTTACACATACATCCTGATAGTAAGGAGAAAAAGCACCATGTACAGGGACAAGAAACACTCAGCTGTGTAAGAAATAGATCTGCTTTCTGCTCTTAAAAAATGTAATCCTTCCCATGTCACAACCCATCCTCATACACTTTTTAAACAGTATTCTTGGTTAAATTCATACTTCAGGGCAAAAGATCTTATCACTCAAGTGGACATGAAGACTGAAGAACATAGAGCTAAAGTGCTAAAAGACTTCATTGTTTCTGGGCCTCAGTTTCTTGATCTGTAAAAAAGGATGTGTTGGGTTTGATGATCCCTAAGTCCCTTTCAGCTCTTCATCTATTACTGAGAAATATGAATTTAAGTAAGAAAATTTTAACATGCTTTGGGTGAGAAACTAGAAGAAAAATGGTTAAGAATAACCACCTCATGACCAGATAGAGACATTTATTCATAATTTGACTTTCCTTGCAGGCTCCCTAAATGTTAACCATATCTTTCTGGGATGGGTATTAGAGGCAAATATGAAGTTAAAATTTAATTTTATTTGAAATTGTAATAAATTTAGAAAATCCAGATTTCAACTTAATGAAGTCTATGTCCTTTAGTTTGATTGGAGATCCTGTGATTGGAACCACTAACCCCAAACTTAACAAGATCATTTACCTGGTTTTATTATATGTATTTAGGCATTCCTTTTATAGATAGTACTGAAAAGAGAGAAGCTAAGCCCTCCAATGAACCACTCAAGGAATGACTTGATTTACTTCATAATTCAGAGAGTCATAGTTACAGAGATTTAGAGCCATGAGGAAGCTTTGTGTGTTGTCTCCCCTCCCTTTGAAAAATAAGAAACAAAATTAATTATTACCCAGGGAAAAAAAAAACTTTTCTAGTTGAGTAATTTATATTCCAGTGTTATTCCACAATTAGCTCATCTTACTGAGACCTATTTCTCATTAAAAGTAAAGTAAAACTAAGTACATTATATTTTCATTTTTCCTTGCACTTAAACATATTTAATGGTATACAACACTGTCACTAAAACATTTTTATTAATGGTTGATACATCATGTCTTCAGCTCTAGAGTATAATGATTAAATTATATAAATAAAGGTCTGGATATCCACTTATGCAATAAATTTAAATGAACTCTATCCATTGAACTTGTAAAGCTCCAACACTGGGCAACTACTCCAAATGTCAAGGCTAAATCAATAGGACATAGGTTCATTAAAGGCACTTCTAGTTTAATATCATAAAATGTAGATATTTCTGCTTGTTACATTTTTTCACCTATAAATAAAGAGTAAGTGATGCCCACTACTAGCTTAGCAGTAAGAATCTGAGGTTTTGTGTTTTTAATAAAATAAATGCTAAAACCATATCTACAAAGCATTTTGAATTTGGGTTCCAGGTTAATTGGAATCTGGCTAAATGTGAACTCTGGTGGTTTAAGACCATTGTGTTGAGTTATTCAGCCACAAGCTAGAGATTATGCTAAATCCACATTCTATTCATGGATTACCTACTGAGTAACTCACTGGGTGATCTCACTAAATTTAAAATATATATATACATATATATGTATGTTTCACTTATTTTAACAATCTTTTTTAAATTTTGATTTTTGAATTCTTTTTCTCTTTCATACCCAATGAAAAGGCAAGTAATATGATATTACTTATTAATATAAAATTATGCAAAACATTTCTATATTAGTCATAGTGAAAAAATGAAGGAAGTGAAAAATTATCCATATATGTTCAGTTCTCAATAATTAAGTTCTTGAATTCATCAATTCTTTCTCTGGAGGTGAATAGCATTTTTTTCTTCATATGTCTTTGGGAATTATCTTTGCTCATTGTACTGATCAGAATAGCTAAATCATTCAAATTGATCAGTGTACAATGTTGTTCCTACGAACAATGTTTTTCTGGTTCTCTTCACTTCACATTGTATGAGTTCATATAAGTCTTCCCAGATTTTTCTAAAATCATCCTACTTATCATTTCTTATTGCAGGAATATTCAATCAAAATGATATTCTACAGTTTATTCAGCTATGCCCCAACTGATGAGCATCCCCTCAATTTCCAATTCTTTGGCACCACAGAAAGAGATGCTTTAAACATTTTAAATATTTTAAACATTTTTTTCTTTTTCTTTGATGTATTTAGGATACAGATCCATTAGTTATATATTTGGTTAATGGGTATGCACAGTTTCATAGACCTTTTAACCTATTTCCAAATTATTCTGCTGAATGGTTGTATCATTTTGCAATGTCACCAACATTGCAGTAGTGTCTTAATTCACTGGATGATCCTGAATGGTTTACTTAAATTCTCTTGACTTAACTTCCTTATCTGTAAAAGAAAAAATATTGAGCTAGATAACATGTAAGAATTATTATTTATATCTCTAAACCTATGTACCTGTGATTTATTTCTACTTCATTTTATTCTGTATTACATTCCTAAAAGCCTTCTGTGTACACATATTAGATTTATCAGTATTATTTGGCAGCCTTAAATTTTTCTTCAGATGAAATACCAGCGTAAATTAATTTGTAACTTTTAAAATATTCTATAAATATCAGGTATCATTTTAATTGGAATTATGTAATTGAATATTATTGCTTATCTTAAATATAATTGCCTATTACATGGTTGATACTATAATTATTACTAGGAACACGTTTTATACTTTATGTAAATGGGAGCACATCTTCAAGTACTGCTTTAACAATATTATATATGTAATATTTCCAAATATTAAGTTGTCAAGATATTGGCTTATGCCAAAGAATTGATTTATAGAACCTTTTTTATAGCTATGGCCTACTTAAAACTTCTTGGTCTTCTTCATTCTACCTTTTTTTATTATTTTTATTTTTTTAAACCCTTCTTTACCTTCCATCTTGGAGTCAATACTGTGTATTGGCTCCAAGGCAGAAGAGTGGTAAGGGTAGGCAATAGGGGTCAAGTGACTTGCCCAGGGTCACATGGCTTCATTCTACATTTGTTAACAAAAATGTTTTAAGAAGCAGAGGCAAAACCTCAAATCAAAACTTTGGATAGCCATAAGTAACATCCCAAAGATGAAATTGTTTGAAACTAATTCATCATACTAATGAATTTATGGAACATGTATGCCTTTTAAAGTGTGAAGGAATTGTTTTTGTTTTGCATAAAAGCTTTTTAAGACCTGCCTAATTTAGTAGTCAAATGGGCAGAAGAGTAAGAATATAGTACCCTGCTTATATTCCTTCTAGAATCATGAGAACAAAAGCATTAAAATAATAACTAAATGCCTGTAATGTCCTTAATAACAACAAAGTGATGATACATTTCCTTTTTTTAAATTTTTTGAGGTTTAAAAAATAAATGTATTTATATTTTAATTATATCACAAATTTCAATAAGACTGCAAGGGACCGAAGTTTCCAGATACACAAGAGATATTTAAAAGTGAAAACTATTCATTGTTATCTAAGTTAACTAAGAGAGTTTTCTCCCCAATAATAATATTCAGCTATAGTTTCAGTAAAGAGCTAAAAATTACAAATGAACATAGAATGATAATAATTTCCCCTTGAATCTGCTTATGAGGAAGCAAAGTAAGAAATAGGAAAGCATCAAGGATTAAAGGATTTTAGGATGTAAATCAACATTTCACTTGGAAAAAAATCACCTTGTTAATTTCCATGGGAAAAAGTCTTGAATCATAGATTGGTGATACCTGATGAGACTAGAGAACAATTCAAACCCGTAATTTTATAGTTTTAAAAAACCTGAAACTCAAGCTAAGCAACGTCATACAACAAAATTTGTTACAAAAAGTTATTGAGAGAACCAACATTAGAATTTAGGTCTCTTGATCTCTTACCCAGGACTCTTTCAGGTATATGAACTCTACCATTATATCAAATTGTAATACACATTGTACATCTCACATGTATATCAATATGCATATATTGTACATGCAAGATGAAGTATATACAGACTCATAGGCAATGAGAATATTTTAACATGTTGCTCTCTCATACCAAAACTCCTAATGACTCTTCAGTAATTATAGGATAAAGCAGAATTCCTTAAGTTGAAATTCAAGATATTCCAAATGTATTTCTTCCTATTAACAAATTCATAATTCCTACATTCTTCATTGTACCCCTAATATTTACAAAGATCTCTCTCTTTGTCTTTGCCCCTCTCTCTGTCTCTGTCTCTCTGTCTCTGTGTCTGTGTCTGTTTCTGTTTCTTTCTGTGTGTGTGTATCTTTCTGTCCATCAGTCTTTCTCCCCTCCTTCTGAGCTAGATGCTATTATTATCACTATGTTAGATATGAGGTTGAAAGAAATTAAATAACTTGAGGAGGTTGAGAAGGATCACACAGCTAGGAAGTATCTCAAGACTGGAACTCAAATATTCCTGATTCCTCATTCAGTACTCTATCCACTATATAAGCCGTGCCAAATTCAAAATGAATTTGTTTCCCTGATCCATAAATTAGGATCCCTGCATATTGACTTAGTTTTGAAATATAATATCCATATTTTACTGTATTTTATTTATCTTATGAAATAATTTCCAATTACATTTTATTCTGGTTCAATCTATATTCAGAATTTGCATGTTTGACACTTCTGCACTAAATATTGCTTTCCAAGTAAGTCATGGGGATTTTGTCCATTTTTTGCCTCTAGGATAGATCCTCTCAACTTCCCTATCTATTCAGAATCTTTATATATCAATCCTTCCAGCAACAAGTAAAGTCTTACCTTCTCTCTGAACTTCTTGAACTCTTGTTCATAATATCTTCCATTTCTCTGGTGCTCTTTCCTTTTAAAAAGGCTCCTCTTTCCCCACTTGCCTGTCTGAGCCCCAAGTCAGGCACTTGAAGGAAGTCAGCTTTGCTTTCCCAAGTTTCTGACTTTCCCCAATGGAGTGAGTTACACCAATGTTAGTACTTCTGACACCCTGAGTCCAATAGCTACTCTACCTTTGAACTTCTTCATCATGACTTCCTTTTCCAGGAACCTAATAACTGGGAAATCTTATTATCTTGCAAGATAATTTGACCTCTTTATCACATCTAATCAGTACCCTCTGCCCCTCTGACTGGACCCTCTGGCTAGAGAGGAGGCTCATGAGCTCTCAGGCCTCCATTTAAAAAAAGTGATATAGCATAGGGATCTCTCCATTCTCACCAGTTATTCCACTTTCTGAATTCTTTGGAATTTTCCATCATGTTCCTTAAGATAGTATTTCTTCCCCTTTTAACACTTGTAAGACACCCATTAGGATTTTTACCTTTTTTGTGTGTCATCTTCCTTTATCTCAATGTGAACTAGTAATAACTCTCTCTTTTTAAATAAAAAACATATTCCTAGTGCTTAGCAAAGAGCCTGGAACATAAGAAATACTTTAAAATATTTATTGACTTTGCCAGCCCTCAGTCCTTCCTCTAATGTCTATGGAATAATAGTAACTACCTTATTAGAAGTAATTACATGCTACCTTGTACTATGATTTCAGCTATAAAATGTTTTAGAGATAATTTTATCTAGTCTACTCATTATTTAGATGAGGAAACCAAGACTGAATGAGAAATTAATTTCCCACCTTCACAAGTGAGTAAATAACTGCTGTGAACCTAGATTTTGAAACTTTTTAAAGTCTTTTTTCCCTCTATGCCCCGCTGCTCCTATTATTTTTTCCATCTTCCTAGTGAAATAAGTAAGTACCTTGAGGTCAAGAACTATGAATATAATACTTTCTCATATCCCAGAACACTAGGCACAGTACTCAATACATAGAAGATGCTCAATAAATATTTGTAATGCATAGTAATATGTTAACAATAAGAACAAAAGCAGAAATTACTTAGCACTTACCAGAATTTTAAGTTTAATCTTCACAGTAGCCCTGCAATTTATGTGTTATTATTAGTAGTAGTATTTCCATTTTGCTGGTGAGGAAAATGAAGCAAATATTAAGTGACTTGCCCAAACTCACACTGTAAGGGTCTGAGGTGGATTTGAACTCACATTTTTCTGACTCTAGGACAAACGCTATTTACTTTACCATCCAGCTACCTATAATAATGAAATCAATTCCATCCAAAAAAAACTGAGTTAAAAGACCAGTTAAATATTTCACAGAGGAATGTTTTACTTCCTATATTTTTGTTAAAGTTAAAGGGGACATCAGATATCTATTCATACTAAAGACATTTATGGATGAAAAACATGATAACCAGACAATTAGAATGTTTTCCCTACGGTTATAGAGCTAGTAATTGGCATAATGAGAACAGAAACCTGTTTTTTATATGTAAGTTAACTGATAATTCCAGAATCCTTGTCATTTCAAATTGCTCAAAAATACCTTCACATATGTCATCTTTCTGATATCATCTTTGTTAAATTATTTAATTATTTGTTAAGGACCTGTTATATGCCTAGTATTATACATTTCTTTCAATGGTGAAAAAATATCATAGTGAGACATACTGTATTTCTGTGAGCTTTAATTATTTTGGGATGAGAGATTCTAATGCATGAATTGTTAAGAATATATATGTACATATACACATATATATGTATTATACTGTCATAAGAATAGAGACAAGATCTTTTATTTCCTAGATATAGAGAATTCTTGGATAAGAAAACTACATCTACCATCATAGGTTAATGACTTTTAGGAAACTTATATTTTTGAATATGCAACTATATTGTGACTTCTCCTGTATCATATAGTCAATAAGTATCAGTCAATACTTAAACCATTTTTGTCTAGTTCAGACATTTCCTCTCTATTCATTATTTTTTTAGACTTTTATTTTTTATTTTTTCACATGATTCATGTTTTTACTTTCCCCTTCAACCCCTGCCCCCAATCCAACGTGCATTTCGACTGGTTTTAATACTTGTGATCAGTCAAGACTTATTTACATATTATTGATCATTGCATTGGTGTGGTCATTTAGTGTTTACATTCCCAACCTTGTCCGCATCAACCCATGTGCTCAAGCAGTTGTTTTACTTCTGTGTTTCCACACCTGCAGTTCTTCCTCTGAATGTGGGTAGCATTCCTTTCCATAAATCCCTCAGAATTTTCCTGGGTCATTGTAGTGCTGACAGTACAGAAGTCCATTACATTCAATTTTACCACAGTATAGCAGTCTCTGTGTACATTGTTCTTCTGGTTCTGCTCCTTTCACTCTGCATCAATTCCTGGAGGTCTTTCAAGTTCAAATGGAATTCCTCCAGTTTATTATTTCTTTGAGCACAATAGTATTCCATGACTAGCATATACCATAATTTGTTCAGCCATTCCCCAATTGAAGGGCATTCCTTTGTTTTCCAGGTTTTTGCCACCACAAAAAGAGCAGCTATAAATACCTTTGTACAAGACTGTTTATCTATGATCTCTTTGTGGTACAAACCCAGCAATGGTATGGCTGGATCAAAGGGCAGGCAGTCTTTTATTGCTCTTTGGGCATAGTTCCAAATTGCCAGCCAGAATGGCTGGATCAGTTCACAACTCCACCAGCAATGCATTAATGTCCCAATTTTGCCACATCCCTTCCAACATTCATTACTCACCCCTGCTATTTTTATATAATCTCCAGCTCCCATAGTATAATTTTTAATATAGTACTATAAACAATGAAGTTAAATATGAAGGTTGCCCTTCATAGTAATTTAAAAATCAAAATATTTATGGTACGCATTTGCTTTCTGATTCAGAAATGATTCTTGTCAAAAGGACACAGCTTGCAGAGTAGTAAAGGAGAGCATTACAGAGAATATATGGGGAGCTTCATTGTGGATATTTTATCCTGGTGGATTTTAAAAACATCATAAGTAATGATTCTACATTCATCATATGGTTAGCCTGATTAAATTTAGCTTGATCATTTGTCATGTTTCTTTGACCTGCCTTTGAACTAGAAGTAGAGAAATTCCCACAAGGAAATAATTTTTTTCTGTTATTTATACTATTAAGTGTAGATAATAAAAGCAAGAGAGGTATATGGTAGGGGAACTTTTGTAGTCAAGATTTGTCAGATTTGTCAGGTGGTTCATCTAGTGAAATCTATTCATAAATACACATATCAATGATGATCATCTCCATCGTGTCTGAGCTTTTTAGCTTATCTATTCAATCTGTGGTTATTAGAGCTTTCAGGAGTCTTAGAGATCATCTAGAAAATTGACTTATTTTATAAAAGAAGAAACCAATGTCCAGAGAGGAGGATTTGCTTCTGGGCACCTGACTGCTGATAGTAGGCCAGAACTAGAACCCAAGTCTTCCTATTCCCAATTCAGTACTGTTTTCCAGGGTACCCAACTGCCTTACTTGGGGGAATGTTAAACTATTACAAAACATTTTCAAATTATCAAAAATAAATCAATGTTATCTAATTTCAATCAAATCTTACATGAAAAGATGCTTTGACAATATAAAATCATTTCTTTTTAATCTTTCATGTTGCATAGTCTTGAAAGTGCTTCTCCTTACTGTATGCAATCACTATAGTAACTAGCAAATTGGATTAAAGAAGAGATAGTTTTTAGTGATCTTGATTCTGTCCTCTAGAAATTGACATCCAATGGATAATTAGAAGATGAAACTTTTATTTCCTATTCTACCTTCAGTAATTACCACCCCCAGCAACCTTTAGCCTAGGATTACAAACGCTTCATCATTAACTATATTTATGAAATATTTACTACATGAACAGTACTGTACACATAAGAATTCATATCATAAAAATACTAGTGCAGGAGCCTCATGAAACTTTCCCATTGGCCGTTTCCTTGATGGAAACAAGAAGAGATAATAGGAATGGACTCACTTTATCTTAGGTCAAATGTTCAATACTTTTGGCATGTTCATGGCTGTTCCAAATAATAAAAAAAATGCTAGGGATAGAAAAGAAGCAGCTACAACAAAGCCAACAGTAGCTCTATATTACTTAGTATAATAACTTTAGACATCTGATCCTGGCATCTGATGACTTCCATAATCTCACTTTATGCTACTTTCCCATTACCACCTAGAACTAGAACCATTTCCTATTCTCTGTATATTAAGCCAAATGATACAGCTTTCAGGGATAATTTTATCATATTGTAGCTCTGGAGTATACTTCTAGAAAATTGCGATTTGATGAAGCCTCTCCCTTCCTTTCTTCAGTCTTGACACAGAGAACTTCCTATATCATATTGTAGAGAAAAAAAACCAGGTGACCAACTCAAAACTAAATTCCCCAGTGACATAGAAATAGTTTCAAACAACTTATTTTCCTTCATGAAAAGGGAGTAAATGGATAATTATCTAGAGAAAAGAATGTTACTGAAAACAGAAACATACCTGAATCAGAATATAATAGGGAAAGAGGTAAAGAAAGTTGCACCTTAAATAGCCAGAAATATGTATTTTTATTTTTAAAATTTACTTACTTATTTAGAATATTTTTCAATGGCTATATGATTCATGACCTTTACCATTCCTCTTCCCTCCCACCTTCTGGAGCTGACAAGCAATTCCACTGGGTTATACATTTATTATTGTTCAAAACATATTTCTGTATTATTCATATTTGCAATAGTTATCTTTTAAAGCCAGAACCCCAATCATATCCCCATTGAACCACGCGATCAGTCACATGTGTTTCTACTCATTCTTTCTCTAATTGTGGATGGCATTCTTTCTCATAAGTCCCTCAGGATTGTCCTGGTTCATTGCATTGCTACTAGAAGAAAAGTCTGTTACATTTGATTGTACCACAATGTTCTTTTAAAGCCCTTTGGGCATGATTTCAAATTGCCTTATAGAATAGTTGAATCATTTCACATTAAATTTGTATTTATATACATTTCTCTAATCAGGAGGGATTTGGAACACTTTTTCATGTGATTGTTGAGAGTTTTGATTTCTTCATCTGAAAACTGCCTATTCATATCCCTTAACTACTTGTTGATTGGGGAATGGCTTGATTTTTTACAAATTTGACTTATTTCCTTATCTACTTGGGAAATTAAACCTTTGTCAGAGTCTTGTTACAAAATTTCCCCCCATTTGTTGTATTCCTTCTAATTTTGGTTGCATTGGTTTTGTTTGCATAAAACCTTTTTAATTTAATATAATCAAAATCATTCATTTTAAAACACATTTTGTAATGTTCTCTATCTCTTGCCCCTTGCTTAGTCTTAAATTCCTTCCTTTCCCACAGATTTGACAGCTATACTATTCTATTTTCATCTAATTTATTTATTATTTCACTCTTTATATTTGTCATACACCTAGTTTGAATTTATCTTGGTAAAAGATGTGAGATGTTGATCTAGACCTGATTTTCCCATACTGTTTTCCAATTTTCCCAGCAGTTTTTGTCAAATAGTAATTTTTTGTTCCAAAAGCTGGAATCACTTCCTGGGGAGTGGAGCTAACATGGAGGAGTAACTAGAGCAGCCATTCCATTGCACCACAAAAATCCTCTCTGACCAAATTAAAATATCTCCACAAAATGAATACAGAGGTGAAAGAACCAACAAGGGGACATAGTGAAATAACCTTCAAAAAAAGAAAAAATAATAAAAGATCACCTGAGGAACTGAGATGAGAGGGGAGCAGAACTAGTAAGAGCCTATAGCATGGAGTTAAGAACAATCCAAGAGCATACCACAAACACATCACCCAACCTCCACTTCACATCTGGTGTCACAGGTTCTCAATTTAATTCCTAGATAACAGGCAGACCCTGAGATCATGCCCAGGCATAAAGTGGTACAAGCCAACCCATACACTTGAAATTATAAACCTGTGAAGAAGATCAGAGTCCCATCCCAGGGCAATCTGGGCTGAAGGGAGCTGATCAGTGAGGGCTCAGAATGAAGCCAGGAATCCCAGTTTGGGTTTGGGATTAGGACATAATCAACAGTTTGGGGTGAGGACACA
This sequence comes from Gracilinanus agilis, assembly GCF_016433145.1. NCBI lineage: Eukaryota > Metazoa > Chordata > Mammalia > Didelphimorphia > Didelphidae > Gracilinanus > Gracilinanus agilis. The sequence continues at coordinate 521,200,058 of NC_058130.1, read as the reverse complement.
GTCATCAGGGTGAGCCCATTTCATGTATTTTTGCCCCAAATTAAGGGTAAACCTCCATAACAGGGCAATCAAGGCTGTGCCTAATTGAAAGAAGAACACCTTGACACCAAAAACTTGAGCATAAGCCTAGGGCTAGAATTTGATCAACCCCTGACCTGATCAAGTTCAGATTGAGATAAAAGGCTTATACCCAAGTCTGTGGAAAGTCTTTAAGCTTTCAGTATCTCAAGGGTCAATTAAATCATCAGGGGAGGGGGCTCTCAGAACTCTTGGTCCTCAGACCATCTGGTAAACTAGTAACAACTCAAAAAATAAGCTGAAAATAGCATCAAGGAAGGACTGAAGTTTAAGAGAGTACCCCAACTTCCCAGAAAATGGAACCTACCTATAATTAGATAGGAAAAATGAGCAAACAACAAAAAAAAACCTAACTCTAAAGAATGTTTATGGAGGGGGCAGCTGGGTAGCTCGGTGGATTGAGAGCCAGGGCTAGAGATGGGAGGTCCTAGGTTCAAATTTGATCTCAGATACTTCCCAGCTGTGTGACCCTGGGCAAGTCACTTGACCCCCAATGCCTACCCTCACCACTCTTCTGCCTTGGAGCCAATACACAGTATTCTCAAAAATTACTCTTAGTAGTAAAGAAGGTAGAAGGAATTTACTCAGAAAGAGGGTAGAAAAGTAAGCTAGTATAATGATATGATGTATATGTAAATGTGATGTTATAGAACAATATGATTGTATGATATGGCGTGTATTCATAAGAATGACATGTAGAAAATCAAGGACTAAAATAGAGGGTTGCACTGAGAGAAAAGGGAAGATAGAGATAGAATGAAGTAAATTATATAACATAAAGAGGTGAGAAAAATCAATGCATAGAGGGGATGTTAAGGGTGGTAATGGGCAATGATTAAACTTTACTCTCATTGTAACTATCTCACAGAGTGAAAAATGAGTATACTCAGTGGGGCATAGAATTCTACCATCCAACAGAGAAGTAGAAGGGGGAACCAGACAAGGGAAGCAGGAGGGTGACAAAAAGTAAAATACTGATGAGGAGGAACAGAGTGAAAGGGAATAGAGCAGGATCTAAAAGGGATAATACTATGGAGAACAATACACAGTTAGTAATCATAATGCTGAATGTGAATGGGATGAGCTTACCTATTAAATGGAAGCAGAGAGCAGAATGGATTAAAAACCAAAAGCTGGGACATCTGGATTCATCAAAATCTAGCTCGCTGATGTCATTTACCCCTAGTCTATTCCACTGATCCATCCTTCTGTCTCTTAGACAGTAGGATATTTTTTGATGACCACTGCTTTACAGTACAGTTTAAGATCTGGTTCTACTAGGCCAACATCCTTCACATTTTTTCCCATTATTTCCTTGATATTCTTGTTCTTTTGTTCTTCCAGATGAAATTTGTTACAGTTTTTTCTAATTCTATTTAAAAAGTTTCTCTGTAGTTTGATAGGTATGTCACTGAATAAGTAAATTAATTTGGTAAGATTGTCATTTTATTATATTAGCTCGTCCTACCCATGAGCAATTAATGTTTTTCCAATTATTTAGATCTAGTTTTACATTCTAGTGAAGTTTAGTTCTAGTGAAAACTGTTTTGTAGTTGTTCGTATAATTCCTGTGTTTTTCTTGACAGATAGATTCCTAAATATTTTATATTGTCTAGAGTGATTTTATTTATTTTTTCATCAAATTGTATTTTTTAATTTCTATTTCAATTACACTTGAGAAGCAAATTTTCTTTAGAGAATCATTTACCTTCCCAGATTGCCTGAGGAATCGTTTGATGCATTTAGTAAATGAGCTCCTAGTGACTTGAAAGAATTGAAGCTTTTATACCTGACATACTTTTTTTCTTATTTACCAATGGAAATAGGCATTTTACTTAGTTTTATTATTATATAAAATATAATTCAAAGAGACTAGGGATTCTATGATATTGCCAAAGGAAGGAGTTTAAATTTTCATTTTTAAAAATTAGGCTTAATTAGATAGGGCCCTTGCATTTTGATGCTCTTCTTTAATTCACTAGATCAGTGTTGAGCAAACTTTTTAAAGAGGGGGCCAAAGGAAAGGAAATGTTCATGTGTCAATCTGTTTCTGAGGCAACTCTTTCAAAGTTTCATTGTATTGTTTCCTACTCATTGTATTCGTCAGATTAGGAGTAATGTCCTACAGCTGGATAGAACATTTCAGGGGGCTGTATCTGGCCTGCAGGCCATAGTGTGCCCATCACTGCACTAGACCATAAATACTTTAATAATTTCTCTACCACCTCCCCATACAGTGTGAGTTATTTTATTTCTTTTTTTAATTTTAAAATCTTTATTTAATTAATTAATTTAGAACATTTTTCCATGGTTATAGGATTCATGTGGTGTGTGTTGGTTTGATGTTTGATATGGTCAGTTATATGGACAGTTTTTGTAATATTAAGCCATCTTTGCAGTCCTGGTATAAATCCCACTGGTCCTTAGTGAATAATCCTTGTGATAACTTGCTGTACTCTTTTTGCTATTATTTTATTTAAGATTTTTGCATCTATGTTCATTAAAGAGATTGGTCTGTAGTTTTCTTTATCTATTTTTGTTCTGCCTGACTTTGAATCAGTACCATATTTGTGTCATAAAAAGAATTCGGTAAGATTCCTTCTTTTCTTATTTTGTCAAATAATTTGCATAGTATTGGGATTAGTTGTTCCTTAAATGTTTGATAGAATTCACTTGTGAATCCATATGGCCCTGGAGATTTTTTTCTTAGAAAGTTATTGATGGCTTGTTCAATTTCTTTTTCTGAAAAGGGATTAAGTATTTTCTTTTCTCTTTTGTTACTCTAGGCAATTTATATTTTTGTAAATATTTACACATTTCACTTAGATTGTAGCATTTCCAACATAAAATTGGGCAAAATAGTTTTGAATACTTTCCTTAATTTCCTCTTCATTAGAGGTGAGATCACCCTTTTCATCTTTGATACTGTTAATTTGATTATCTTCTTTATTTTTATTAGATTAACCAGAAATTTATCCATCTTATTTGTTTTTTCAAAGTTACAGCTCCTAATATAATTTTTTTGTTCAATAGTTCTTTTCTTTTCAATTTTATTAATTTCTTCTCTGATTTTTAGCATTTCTAATATTTTTTCATCTGGGGATTTTTAATTTGTTCTCTTTGTAGATTTTTCAGTTCCATGTCCAATTCATTGATCTCTTCCCTCTCTATGTTGTTGATAGAGGCACTTAGGAATGCAAATTTTTCCCTGAGTACTGCTTTGGATGTATCCCTTAGATTTTGATATGTTGTTCCCTCTTTGTCATTCTCTTCAATGAAACCAGTAATTGTTTCTATTATTTGTTCTTTGACCTACAAGTTTTGAAGAATTTAAAATTTAAAATTTGCCTCTCCATGAGCCCTTATTAATTTTGATTTTTATCATATTGTGATCAGAAAAAATCAGGGAGAAATATTAAAAGAGAAAGCTCTGACCCATTATTTAACATATAGGCCCCCATCACAGAGATTCCTACCTGCATATCTCCTTTTCTTCACCAGATGTTGAGGATTCTCTATGTAGCCTTTAAGTTAGAAATAAACTTAAACTAATTCCCGAAATCCAAATATCAAGCACTGTATTCAGTGATTCCAGGGTTTTAATCCTACCCTAGCAATAGGTCAAATCCAGGAAAGTCCTTTTACTACTATTAAACTCTATTAATTTGGAGAAAATACTCTTATTTGAACTCCTTTTCTAGGAGCAGTACTAAGCAACGCTCCATGTCATCCTCACTCTCTGAACTTAATGTAATTGTGTGCACAAAGAACAAGAGGGAGTTTCTTCTTTCATTAGACCATCTTTCCTACAAGAGACTAAAATCATAGGCATTTCATATAGCTAGAAATCTAAAGTGGAAGGGTCAGTTTTCTATTCTCATCATGCTTAACTCTCAAGATTCTCTGTTCCTATAGAGTTACTATTCTGAGGTAGCAGTGACAGCAGTGACTCCAAACTACAGACAAGATATGAATTTTCTCTCTAATTCTAGTTACTGAACAGAAAAAAAGAGAAATAACCCATCCAAACTATGATATAATCAAGATCATATAAAATTTTGAAAGAAGGGATAAAATTTCTTTAAAAACCTAAATTTAAGCATTTCTTTTAGATGGACATTAAAGATATTTTAAAGAATTAATTCAAGTGTTTTTAGTGCACTCATATATTTAATTATTTTTCAAGCAGCATTTTTCTAGTTCTAATAATTTACCTTTAATACTAACCAAAAACATGCATAATGGAATGCATCATCCTGATATTTCTTGTAGTCTTTCACCATTTTCCTCTGTAATTTCACAAAATAATTTAAATTCCAAAATGGCATTTTCAAAACCTGCCCAATCAATGTCCTTAGTAGTAAGGTTCTCTATCTATCATATGGGGTAATTTCTAGATTATTCTGGTCTACTCTTTATGGTAGTTCCTCTATGTAAATTTGATTCCATAACAAAAGATGTTATTATGGTTTGTCATGGCCAAATAGTGAATTAACAAGATGCACAAATATTGATGTTGAAGTTATGAATTTATGTTAATCTGAGACTTGGAAAGTAGAATATATCAGATGCTGGGATTTTGTTTGCAAAATTCATTCTATGGCAGAAGTTGTTAGAACTTGCATGCCACTGTCACAGATCTAAATAATTAAGGTTTACCCTCCACTATTCCAAAGGAAAGGGTCAGTGCAGTATTTTTATAACAATTAAAAGGAAAACTATTTCCATACATATATACATTAATGTTGATATAGGAAATAAAAAGTCTCTAATTAAGAAAAGCCCAAAGCAATACACAATGCATAGGACATCAAAGAACATTCCAAATAAAACAATTAATGGAGTGAAGCAAAAATTCAATAGTTAGCAACAGTTTAAAAAGAACTTTTGGGAACAAAACTTTTAAAATCACCTGCCTCAGGACAAAATAAGATATTTGAAATAAAATAGGCCAAAAGTCCAAAAATAAGATTAATTGATATGCCAGAAAGTAATGAAAAAGCACAAAATGTAGACAATATAATCAAAGATGCAATTAGAAGAATAAAAGCTTTCCTTAGTGAACAAAATACAACATCCATAAACAGATAAAATCTGCACATTGGGAAATACTCTGACTTGTCAAGGTACCTACTTTTAAATAACAGATTTACAAATACACACAAAAAGAGACTAATTGCTTAGGAAGAAATTTTTAAATTTAATTTATTTTTTTCTGTATTGTTCATTTTTTAAGTGAGTAGTTTTATAAAACCCAAACCCCAAAACATAAACCCAAATAAACAAATGAAAAATTGTATGCTTTCATCTGCATTCTCACTCCAACAGTTCTTTCTCTGGAGATGTTTAGCATTCTTTGTCCTAAATCCCTCAAAACTGTCCCAGATCATTGTATTGCTGATAGTAATTAAGTCCAGCACAATTTATCAATCCATATTATTCCTATTACTGTGTACAATATTTTTCTGGTAATGCTTATGTCACTCTTTATCAGTCCATGATGGTCTTTTCTGCTCTTTCTGAAATCATCCTGTTCATCATTCCTTACAGCACAATAGTATTCCATCACCATGATATACCAAAATTTGTTCAGACAATCCCCAATTAATGAACAACCTTTCAATTTCCAATTTTTGCCACCACAAAAAGAACAGTTATAAATATTTTTGAACAAGTAAGTTTTCCTCCCTTTTTAAAATCTTTTTAGATACAGACTTAGTAGTCGTATTACTGGATCAAAGGGTATGACATTGTGTTAAAGTCCTTTGGGCTTTAAATAGTTCCAAATTTCCCTGCAAAATGGTTGGATCAGTTCACAGCTTCACCAGCAATGCATTAGGGTACCAATTTTGCCAAATCCTTTTCAATATTTATCATTTTCCTTTACTGTCAGATTGGCCAATCTGCCAGGTGTTAGGTGGTACCTCAGAGGTATTTTAATTGGTGTTTCTCTAATCAAGTGGAATTTAGAACATTTTGTATGATTATTGATAACTTTGATTTCTTCATCTAAAAGCTACTTGTTCATAACCTTTGACTATTTGTCAATTGGAGAGTTACTTGTATTCTTAGAAATTTGGTTTAATTCTTTATATATTTAAGAAATGAGATTTTTATTGGAGAAATTTGGTATATTTTTCCCCAGTTTATTTTTTCCCCTCTTATCTTGGCTGCATTGGTTAAGAAGAAATTTAAATTTCTTTTAAATCTCTGGAATTTTATTTAATTTTTAAAATGAATAAAGTGAGAAAATAATAAAAATATATTTTTAATTTAATGTGATCTTATAGGATTATATATTGAAATTACATGACCATTTTTAAAAGTTCATATTCTTTGAAAATAAAGAATATGCTTTTAACAGAAAAATGTGAAAAATTACTAATAACATTCAATAATTAAGACATCCTTTACAAACATTATATGGAACATCAAAAATTAATGAAACAAGTTTTTTTAGAAAATAATAATATACTTTGAGTTTTTAACTAATATAATTTAAAATACTCATGTAAACATGCTTAGATAAAATTATGCTATACCATTTTCTAAATGGAATAGAAGCCATCATATTAGAATGTGATTATCAATATTTATTATGACAAGAATGGAAGGTTAACAAGCATTAAGTTGAATGTTTATTCATTAATTTAAAAATTCACAGAGTTTGGAATGAATAAAATGAGGAAGGGGCAATGAGGTGTGACATAGAAATTTCATAGCAAAATAAACATATATAGACAAGTACATATGAAATGAATTAAATATATGTGCTTTAAGTACATATGGTATATATTTTTATATGAAGACAAAGTTTCAGTTAAATGTTATAAATCTCTTCAAATATATAAAATTTTAATTAACTCATTTATGAAAAATAAAACTAAAATAAAATTTGAAAAGACTCAAATATATTCTGCAAGAATACTATAAAATAAAGTAACATTTAATGATAGTGTTTTATATATAGTATCCAAAATTGAAAACATTAAAACGATATATAGTATCTATCTCTCCACTCATATATATGGAGCAAGAGAAAATTAATAACGTAATTTATAATTCTCAACTTATATATACAATAAAATCAAACACATTAATAACAATGAAAGAAAAATCTAAATATAATGGAATTATAATATTAAAATATTAATACTATTAAGGAATGTGAGTAATGAAATTATGTTTCTAAACTCCCATTTATATTTGAAGCTATACAGGAGAAGAAACTAATTTCCTTTATCAGGACTCAAGCAACCCTCATAAAATATGATTACATTTTACATCATAGAAAATTACCATATTAATATGAGAAAGTAGAAAGAATATGTTTTGGATGTCAATACAATGAAATTGGAACAATGAGAACAAATGTACTAAAACTACCTTAAAACAAGGGGCAAAATGCCAAAAAAAAATCAAATTGTCACAAGTCCCCAAAAAGGATTTAACAAATTTGAAAAACAAAATATTGAGGCTCAATTATAGTACTAATTTTTATGTACAGAAAAATATTTTTTAAAATCTTTAAAATTGCTTTTTAAATGGCATAAATGATTAATACTTGATTTTAATCTTCCTAGAAATACACATGGCCCAGATAAGGATATATGTAAAATTATCTTTGCATCATAAGGACTTGTTCTAGGAACCTTTTTCACTCTAAAAACTGAATAAATGATGCTTGAATGAAGTAATTAATCAGGCATCCTTTCATAGATTTAGTACTGTTAGAAAAAACAGATTTATTATACTCTACATTGTCCTCCTGGTTTTATGCTTCAAGGTATAGAAACTGAGAAAAATTAAGAAACTTGTCCAAATTTGTACAAGAAGTGTCAAGCAGGGCCATAACTCGAGTGCAGGTTTGGAGACTCCAACTTCAGTGCTATGCTATGCTTCATGTCTGTTGACCTTAAAGAGTCCACACACCAATTGAATAAATAAGAATTATAGAATATTGTTTTAAATTGTGTGTTACATGTGATTATATGATAAAATAGATATGCAACTCAACTGAAGTAATCAGGGAAAGCTTACTGGCTAGACTGAAAATTAGTTTAAATGTTATTTATCAAGAAATATGGAGTTACCACAGATTATTAAGCAGACAAATAAAGTGCTACTTTTAATAATATTAAACTTGTATCTAAGTTCAATTCATTATAGGAAGAGCTTGAAGTCAGGGAAACAAGTTGGAAATAACCATATACTAGATCAAAAAATTTGTGGTTGGAAGGAACTTTAGAAACCAACTGTCCAAACATGTAACTTACTAAGTGCCTATATCAGTTATCTTGATATGAGTTAATGATGAATAATATTAGGATGATGGCAAAAAAGATAGAGTTAGGGGCTAAAGAAAAATTGAAAGTCAATTATTTACTGATTATTCAAGATAAGGCAGAAAAAGAAGTTAACATTTTGCAATTTAATTACTGTATTTAGAGCTTATATTTTTAAGTCAATTTAATAATGATTTATTAAACACCTGTTCTGTACAAAATATTGTGATGAGCACTATTGATCCAGATAAAGGCAGACATTATCATTTACCAAGTAATTTATTTTATTCCTTTTTAATTTAATTAAACTAAGTTATTTTAATTAAATTTTAATTTCTTATTTATTATAAATCATTAAATTTGTATTAAATTTTAATTTAATTTTTTATAATTACATGTAAAAAGAGTATCCAAATTTTTTTCAAAGAATATTAGGTCTCTAATTCCCTTCCCTTCCCTTCTCACCTCCACTCTAAACCTCTCACTGAACTGGTAAGCAATCTTACATAGTTTTACATGTGCAATCATGTAAAACATTTTTTCCATATTAATTCTTTTATGGAAGCAAACTCAAAGCAAAAACAAAATTGAGAAAATGAAAAATATTGACTTTTGTCAAGACTCAGATTCCATCCATTCAGATTCCATTCTTTCTCTGGAAGGTAAAAAGCATTTTTTTTATCATAAATCCTTTGAGATTGTTTTGGATCATTATATTGCTAAGAATAGCTAAGTTATTCACAGTTCTTCATTGTACAATATTCCTGTTACTTTGTTCAATGCTTTTCTGGTTCTGCCTTTTTTCACTCTGCTTCAGGTAATATAACTTGTTCTCTGGATTTTTCTGAGTTCCTTCTGCTCACCATTTCTTACAAAACAATGGTATTCCATTGCAATCATAAACTAAGTCATACTCAGCCATTCCCCAATTAATAGGCATCCCCTTAACTTTCTGACTTATTCCCCCAACAAAAAGAGCTGCTTTAAATTTGTTTGTATGTATAGGTCCTTTCCCCTTCCCCTTTTTTGTCTCAGGATGCAAATCTAGTAATGACAGTTTTGGGTATATATTGTTTCATTTGCTTTGGTAATAGGTACAATCCAAATTGTTCTCTAGAATATTGGATCAGTTTAAAACTCCCCCAAGAGTGCATTATTTAAATGTCTTAGTTTACCCACATTTCCTCCAAATTATATAATGTTCCTTTTCTTTCATAATAGCTAACTTAAAAGGAATGGGGTGCGGGGCAGCTGGGTAGCTCAGTGGATTGAGAGCCAGGCCTAGAGACAGGAGGTCCTAGGTTCAAATATGGCCTCAGACACTTCCCAGCTGTGTGACCCTGGGCAAGTCACTTGACCCCCATTGCCTACCCTTACCAATCTTCCACCTATAAAATCAATACATAGAAGTTAAGGGTTTAAAAAATTAAAAAAAAAGGAATGGGGTGGTAACTCAGAGTTGTTTTAATTTGCATTTCTTTAATTAATTGTCATATAGTGTGAGGATATATGAAGGAACCTAAAGACAAAATTAGATCTACTGAAGAAAAGCAGCTGTAAAAGACATGCTTATGAGTTTGCCTGGGGTCTCATGGCAAGGCTGAGATATCAAAATCTCAGTTCAAAAAGTATTGTCTAGCTATAACCCAAATAAAGACATCTCCATAAAGATTCGTTCACATTAATCCTTGAGTTGTTAATTATTTTGATGACCAAAGAAATTTTTGTAATTTCATTACCAAATGACTCTGACTCTCTTTTTCCCTGATTCCTGTATATCCCTAAGTTATCATCAATATACCTCAATTGCTTGGGTTTGTAGAAATACCTTAGAAAGTGTTATGGGTAAAGTCTTTTCATAAACAATATTCTCTGGAAAATATATGCCTCTTAGATGATGTAATGCTTTTACTTTACTTTCTATAAAAATCTTTCTCTTTGTCATAATAAAGGAAAGACCTAGCCTCACTTTGTCCTCTTTTACTTGGCTTTATCTCTTCCAGTCATTAAAGAGCTTGCTTTTTTTCCTTTTTATCTACTTTACCTTTCTTTTTCTATCTTGTGCTTGCAAGGAGCTGGTCTCCCTGTTAAGCTAACTTTCTCTCTCTCTCTCTCTCTCTCTCTCTCTCTCTCTCTCTC
>NC_058130.1:521143778-521189180 GCF_016433145.1 Gracilinanus agilis | reverse complement strand
TCTCTCTCTCTCTCTCTCTCTCTCTCTCTCTCTCTCTCTCTCTCTCTCTCTCTCATATCTCACTCTTGCTCTCACTCTCACTCTCACTCACACTCTCTCTTGCTCTCTCTCTCCCCTCCCATGGCCATAATGGTGAGTTTGATCCCAGACCTGGCCTCACATCCAGTCCTTCATCACCTATCACCTATCATCATAAAGATTTTTTTCATATGAGTATAGAGAGTTTACTTTGTCTGAGAATTAACTGTTAATATCTTTTGATCATTTATCAGTTGGGGAATGACTTGTGATCTTATATAATTAACTCATTTATGTATTTGAGAAATGAGACCTTTATTAGTGAGACTCATAAAAAATTTTTGCATCATTATGATTAATTATTTACTCTCTATTCTATTTCCCATATTTCCTTTCTGATAATCAACCCCGCAATTTACTCCATTTTCTATCAGTCCCAATTTCTTCTCTAATTCAATTCCTATTTTCTTTCAGGATAAGATAGATTTATATATCCAATTGATTATGGATGTTCTTCTCTCACTGAACCTATTCTGATGAGAATAAGGTTCTTGTGTTGCCCTCTCTTCTTTCCTAATCTTTCCCTCCACTGTAATAGCAATCTCATACCTCTTTTATATGTAATAATTTATCTCATTGTATCTTCCCTTTCTCCATCCTCCCAATGCATTCCTCTCTCATGCCTTAATTTTATTTTTCATATCATCTCATACTATTCAACTCAAGCATTTGCCCTTTCGCTATGTATACTCCTGACTTAATAATGTTAAATTTCTTAGATGTTATAAGAATTATCTTCCCATATAGGTATGTAAACAGTTTAACCACATTGAATCTCTTGATTTCTCTTTTCTGCTTCCCTTTTCATGCTTCTCTTGAGGCTTGTATTTGAGAATCAAATTTTCCTTTCTTCAGTGGTCTTTTAATTAGGAATGTTTGAAAGTCCTCTGTTTCATTGAATACCCATTTCCCCCTCCCCCCTTCAAGGATTATCCCCAGTTTTTCTAGGTGACTGTTTCTTGGTTAAAGTCCTAGGTCTTTTGCCCTCTAGAATACCATATTCCAGGCCCACCAATTCTTTAAAATAATAGCTGGTAAGTTTTTGTTACCCTGATTGTGACTCCATGATATTTGAATTGTTACTTTTTGGCTCTTTGCAATATTTTCTCCTCCACCTGAGAGTTCTGGAATTCAGCTATAATATTTTATGAGGTATTCTTTTGGAATATCTTTCAGGAGGTGATCAGTTGATCTTTTCAATTTCCACTTTGCCCTCTTGTTCTAGAATATCAGAGCAGTTTATCATGATAATTTATTGATCTATGATGACTAAGGTCTCCTTTTGATCATAACCTTTGTAGTCCAATATTTCTTAGATTATCTCTACTGTATTTATCTTCTATGGGAGTTTTTTTCTATAAGATATTTCACATTTTCTTCTATTTTTAAAATTCTTTTGATTTTGATTGTTGTTTCTTGATGTGTTATGGAGTCTAGCTTCCAGTTGCCCAGTTCTAATTTTTAAGACATGAATGTCTTGAATGAGCTTTTCTAACTCCTTTTCCATTTGTCCAGTTCTACTTTTTGAAGAGTATTTTTTTCTCAGTGAGTTTTTAAACTCTTTTTTCCATATGGCCAATCCCACTTTTTAAGTTCTTCTCTCCAGTAGATTTTTATGCCTCTTTTACCAATTGACTTGTTCTTCTTTTGATCTTTTTTCATGATTTTCCTATATCACTATCATTTTTTCCAAATTTTTCTTCTACCTCTATTATTTGAATTTTAAAATCCTCCTTGCACACCTCCATTAATTATTTTTGGCCTGGAGAGCAATTAATATTTTTCTTGTAGGCTTTGGTTGCAGCAGTATTGACTTTTTTATTCATGTTTTGTTTTCTCTGTCACTATAACAACTTTCAATGTTGGATTGCTTTTGTTTGTTTGTTTGTTTTGTTCTGGCTCATTTTATCTTTTTTATTTCCTTCTTATAAAAAACATTAAAGTTGAGCTTTGTAACTCTGGTGAATAGAGCATTGTTCCAAGTTTCAAAATCTGCCTTCAGATCTGACTCTGCAGCTCTCTGTTTTCAGTTCTTCTAAGATGGATTGATATAAGGTGAGGTGTGTTTAATGCTTGCCAGGCCTGTGCTCTTGTCTGTGAGTAACCACAAGCACTATTTTCTTCCTTAGAACTATGACCAGGGTCCCCTGTTCCCCTCTTGCCAAACGTGCTGATGAATGCTAGTGCCCATCCTCACCCCATGACTATGCCCAGGGCTGCAATGAAATAAGAGTTTAGCACCCAGAATTGGCAAAGGGACTTCTATGATTACTTTCTGAATAGCTTCCAATCCCCTTTTACCATTTGTAGCTAAGAGGTTTGGAAGTCTTAACTGCTGATTCAGCAGCCCCCAAAGTCTGTTGCCATCCTAGAACCTACCTTGGCAGGCTGCTTTGTGCCCTACTTCCACCCAAGTGCATGAGATCTTTTGTGCTGTTCTTCTAAGTTCTTTTTGGCTGAAAAATTATCTCACTCTGCCTTTTCATGTCTTAACTATGTTGCTCCAAAATTCATTCTGAGGTATCATACCCTAGTTTTTGAAGTATAATTTAGTAGAGATCAGGTGAGTCTGTGTATTTTCTCTGTTTTCTTGGCTCTGGCCCTACCAAGATAATTTCCAAGAAAGAACAAAATGGTTTCATCACCTAGGCATAAAGGGAGATACCATAAGCAAATTAGAAGAACAGGAAACCTATTACCTTTCAGATTTTTGGACACAAGAACAATTTATGAATAAACAAGGGATAGAAAATATTGTGTGATATAAAATAGATCATTTTGAAAATGTCAAATTAAAAAAGTTTTGTACAAATAAAATTTATGTAGCTAGGATTAGAAGAAAATTAGAAAATTAGAAGAAAAACTAAATGATTTTTCAGATAGAAATCTAAAATATATAATTATGTAGGAATATATGCTATTCCCAAATTGATAAATTCTCAAAAGATCTAAAGTTTTTGAATGAAGAAATCAAAGCTATACAGAACTGTATAAAAATGCTCATTGTTACTTAGAAAATGCTAATCAAAGCAACTCTGAGATACCATCTCAAACCTTTCAGATTGCCTAAAGTGATAAAATGGCAAAATGGAAATGTTGGAGGGCATGTGGAAAAATGGGGACCATAATGCACTGTTATTGGAATTGTGAACTGATCCAACTATTTTGGTAAGCAAAATGGAATTGTGCTCAAAGTGTTATAAAACTCTGTATACTTTTTGATTCAGCAATGCCACTATTGGGTTTATTTCCTAAAATTATGAGGGGAAAAGAAAAACAATATTTCCTAAAATTATGAGGGGAAAAGAAAAACAATCTAAATATTCTATAATATTTAGTACAGCTTTTTTCTGATGTCAAAGAAGTAAAAATTGAGTGTATGTCAATCAATAGAGGAATGCCTAAACATGTTGTGGGTTATGATTGTGATAGAATGTTCCTGCATTGTAAGAAATGTTGAGCAGGTTAAATTTGGAAAAAAATATGGAAAGATCTCCATGAAATTACTAAAAGTGAAACAAGCAGAGAAGAGGGAACATTACAGTCACAGAAATATGTTTGAAGAATGACTTTTGTGTATCCATCTTCAGAGAAAGAAATGACAATTATAAACCAACAAGTCATAATTTTATCTATCTATCTGTCTGAATATCTTTTTGTTTAATTATGCCTTTTCTAATGTTTGGAAGGGAGGAAAAATGGGAGATACTTGGGGATTTCAATGCAACAAACAAATTAAGTAAGTAAAAAATAAAGCCAAAAAAATAAATATTTTAAAAATCTTTTCCTGCCCTCAAGAAACTTGCAATGTAGGACACAGCATATAAGCAACTATGTTTTAACTAGATATATACAGTATAAATTCAGAGTAAATTCAGAGTGAAGGTGCCAGGATTCAGAAGGATCAATAATGACTTCTTGAGTAAGGTAAAATTTCAATTAGGATTTGGAGGGATTCAAGGAATCTAGGAATTAGAGATGAGAATGATAATAATTGCAGTCATGGAAGACAGCAATCAAAAATGCCCTGAGTCTGGAGATGGAGTGTCTTGTTTAAAGTACAGTAAAGACAGCAGTGTCCCTGGATCACAGGGTACTTGAAGGCAAGGGATTATGAAGTATAAGAAGACTGGAAAAGTAGGCAGGGACCAGGTTATATACGGTATTAAAAGCCAAGCAGAGGACATTATATTTTATTATGGATGTAGTAGGGAGCCATCAGTGTTTGCTAAAAAGGGGAATGACATGGTTATATCTATGCTTTAGGAAGATCAATGTGACAGGTTGGACTTGAATGGGAAGAGACTTGAGCCAGGAAGATTAACTTGAATGATATTGCAATAGTCCAGACATAAGATAATGGCAGCCTGTACTAGGTTAGTGTCAGAGGACAGTAGTGTAAAAGGGAAATGGAAACATACATGAGAGATAGTTCGTGGTGGTGAGAAAGAATGGTTGAGAATGACACTGAAGTTGTGGGTATGGTGGTCTGGGAGAGGGGTAACTGATAATAGTAAATAGTTATAAGAATAGGAGACATTTTGGAAGAAAACATAATGGAATCGTTTGGTTGACTTTAAGAAGTCTTCGAAACCTGGAGATCAAAGCCATTTAGAGGCAATTGGTAGTGGTAGACTCAAAGTAAAAAGAGAGGTCATGGCTGGATAAGTGGTCGTGAGAATTATCTGCATAGAAACAGTAATTGTATTTGTGAGAGCTGATAAGATCACAAAGTGAAGCAGAATAGAGGAAAAAGAGAAGAACATAGCAGGGAGAAACACAGAGATAGTTTGTAGAGTATATAAAGATCTAGTGAAGGAAAATAAAACAATTTAATTTGGATAGGAGAACAATCAAGAGAGAGTAGTTTCATGAAAACACAGAGCAGGAAGAATATGAAAGAAAATATATTGATTAGCACCATTCAGGGCTACAGAGAGGTCAAGAAGGAATTAGGTTTGGAAAAAGGCCCATTGCAATGGGAGATAAGAGAGCAGCTTCACCTAAATAATGAGCTCTTAGAGGCATCTAGGTGGCTCAGTAGATTGAGAGCCAGGCTGAATTCAAATCTGATCTCTGACACTTCTTAGCTTTGTGATCTTAAGAAAGGCACCTAGAGTCCATTGCCTAGCCCCTACCCCTCTTCTGCTTTGGAATCAATACTTAATATTCATTCTAAAAGAGAAGGTAAGAGGATTTTTTAAAATAACAATGCGTTCTATACCCAGATTTCTGAAGAAGAGAATGAGAGGAAATGAGGTGGTAATACTAATTTTAAGTTATCTTCTCTAAGATTTTTTTGTCATGAAGGAAGACAATATTGTATGTGTGAGTTCCAAACTATCAGAACTTGTATACATCTGGTTTCTAGCTCTGGAAGATGTTAATAAGGATATAAAGCATGTTCTGTTGGTGACTGATGATTTTAGAACGTATATTTTGTGATCTACATGCAAGGATAGCTAGCCAGAAACCAAAAATCTATCAGGATTACTGAAGTATTCTGGGAGATATATTCTTCAGTATATAAGGATCCTGTCAAGAATAATATAGTCTAGGGCCTCTGGAGCTTTGAAAACACACTATTGAAAGAGATAGCTTTCTTTACTATCAAGTAGCCTAGAACTATACCTTACTAACCTGAAAAAATAAACATTTAAAACAAATACTATGGATATTTAAAGATATTCATATCAGAACGAATTTCTCAGTGGAGTCAACATTTGCATTACTGGCACTTTTGTTCAACTCTATCAGAATAGATATTATGCTACTTGGGCAAGAAGCATATCTAGCTACTGATTTGTGTCTTGGAATCTCTGCCGATGGAAAGATCGAAGATCTTCCCAATCAATAATCAGCACCTCTCTTGACTGATTTGCTACATCCCTACGTTTCAGCTCAGTAAAATGTTGATAGGAAAAAAAATGATGCCCGAGTTTATTTTCAAGACCTTCATCAAAAAGTCGCAATTTTGAGAATGGGTTTTGATATTTATGGGGGGTAAGGAGGAAAGAAGGAAGGAAAGAAAGAAGGAAGGAAGGAAGGAACCCTTTGTTAAGTACCTAACAAGAGACATACACTGTACTAAGCACTTTGTAATGCATTTTGGCTCAAGCCTAGAACTTTCCCTTAAGAGAGAATAATTATTATTGTTAATAGAATTTATTTATGTGTCTCAGGGCCTCCTTCCCCTTCCTGCATCATCAGAGATATATATTAATATTATCTTTCATGTTTCCATTTCTCTGTTCATTCTCTGGAGGTAGCATTCATAATTTTTTCTTCAAGTATTAAATCTATAGATCTGTATGATGATGCCTTGATTTTATTAATTTCACTGCATTATCCCATGTAGTTTTTTTGTCATTTTTTCATTAGTCTGTACATTATTTCTTATGGTGCAGTAGAAGTTCATCACAATCTCTACTACAGTTTGTTGAGCCATTCCCCAATTTATAAGACTCTCCTTGATTTCTACTTATTTGCCATAATGAAGGCAGAAGTTACAAATATTTTGGAACATATAGGTTGTTTTCTTTTTTTCCCTTATCTTCTTGGGAAACAGAACCAGCAATACCACTCTTTGGATATAATTCCATTTTACTTTCCAAAATATTTGGATCAATTCACAGCTACACTAATAGTGCCAATAGTGTATTAGTGTCTCAATTTTTCCACATCTCCAACATTTATCATTTTGACTTTTTTGTAATTTTAGTCAATCTGGGTTAAAGATGATACCTCAGAATGGTTTCAGTTTGCATTTCTCTAATCAGTAGTGATTTAGAACATTTTTCATATACCTTTATATAGCTTTCATTTTTTCATCTCAAAATTTTCTCTTCATACATTTTGTCCACTTATCAATTGGAGGATGGTTCTTATTTTTATAAATTTGACAAAGTTTTCTATATGTTTTAGATATGAAACCTCTATCCAAGAGACTATCTATCAACATCCCCCATTTTCTGCTTTCCTTCTAATCTTGGCAACATTTGTTTTATTTACACAAAAACTTTTCAATTTAGTGTATTCAAAATTTTCCATTTTAAATTTCATGATGCTATCCAGCTCTTCTTGACTTATAAATTCCTCACTTATCCATAAATCTTATGTATAATATGTTCCATGTTCTACTAATTTATTTATATCTCTTGATGTCTAGCTCATGTTACCATTTTGATCTAATATTAATGAGAAGTTTAAGAGATAGGTCTATACCTATCCAAACTACCTTCAAGTTGTCCCAACAATTTTTACCAAATAGTGATTTCTTATCCCTCAAATCTGGATCTTGCTTCTGTCAAATACAAGGTTACTGTAATCTTTTACTATTGTGCTAAAACCTTTACAAATAGTATGTCATTTGATATTTGTTATAGCTCTGGGAAGTAAGTGCTATTTTCCTCACCATTTTAAACTTAAGAAAGCTGAGATAGACAGAGGTTAAGTGACTTGCCCAGATTTACACAACTACAAGTGTCTAAGGCCAGATTTGAATACAAGTCTTTGAAGCCCAGTGTTCTATCTTTTGTGCTACCTAGGTGTCACACAGGTTAGCAGATGGATGAAAAACTTTTTTATACGTGCTTATGGAGAAACTGGCCAGTTTGACTATTAAAATAGCCAGACTCGTGAGGTCTTGTAAGGGCAATTCAATCAAACTATTTATTGCATACCAGAAAATTATTTGGACTTATCACAAGCAGGGAGAGACTTCTGCTTATTTACCTCAAGAGACTGTAAGCAAAATAGAAGGACGACTAATTTTTCAGACAATGGCTCAGAGAGAGATATGTCAAGGGAAGGAAGATCACTTAGTGTATAATAACTCCTAAACCAGTCAAAATAAGGAGAAAATCTGAACCCATAAGATTTTATTTTTTCCCTAGGCTTTCAGCTTGGAAGACACCTTTCATGCAAATACTACATAGACTATAGTCTGAGTCTCCACAAATTCATGTTTAGGGATAATGAAATAAACATTTCTATCAATTCATATTCTCAAAAGTTCAAATTATAGGGCCAGCTATCTCAATAGTTAGCAGGAGACTTCAATCTGATCAGACTAACCTATGATGTTACTAAGTATCCTAAGGATGCCATTATATAGATAACAATACTGATTCTTCCTTATTGTAAGGGCAGGGTTCAGCCAGATCTCTCCCTTGAATTGATAAATCATTCAAAGTAATGAGAAAAATGTGAACGAAGACTAGACATCTATCTTATATCTAAATAGAATACTGTAGTGAGGTAATAACTGCTCTGTTGACCCAGCCAATAAATCAGTAAATTAAAGTCATTAAACTCCTATATACAAGTCGTCCCTTTTACAAAATATTTAAATACTTTGTGGTTTAGGCATCTGAGTACCAGGCAACTTTTTTGAAAGAGAAGTTACAGATAAACTCCTAAAGATTTAATCTCTTAGAGAGTTAGAAGTGGAAGAGAGAACAGGGTAGTTTTGTTTTCTTCTCTCCCATTAAACAGAAGGCAGCCTTTTGATCTTTGGAGCATCAGAGGATTTGGATTTCTCATTGACATACTACATCCTAGCAATGTCCCTAGGACAGTAGTTATTGGGATCAATGATTGGGACACAAGTACAAACAAAATATATTGAGACAGGCAATTTCAGTTTTGCAGATGAGCCCAGCAGAGGTGACACTATATTTATGGAGGATTTCATGACAATAAAAAGAACTAGAAACCAAGAATGGTGCATTACCTTTTTACTACATGTACTTCCTAAGCATGAACCCATTTACCCCTGGACTTTATAAATACATGTGGCAGAAGAGGACTCATTTTGTATAGATATTTTGTGCCAGTTTTTATTGCCTTAGTATTTTAGCAAAAAACAGTTTCTAAAAGCTAGCTTTCTAACAGGCTAAGTGATAGCAATTCAAAGTCAATGCCAGGTGATTCCTTTATAAGGTGCAAGTTAGTTCATTTGAATGAATTAGAAAAAAATTATAGTGTGAATGTACTTTGAGAGAGAGACAGAGAAGAGAGGGAGAGAAATTTAACGTCATGGTTTTAGTTTTAAAGAGAAAGTAAGAAAGTAAGAGACAAACTTTGATACAGATCCTGAGAGTAGAGGAAAGTTTAGACCTGGAAATCCTCTCACTGTTAGTAGTAAAGTGATCCTTCACCTATCCTGGGAATTACGTTCCAGAGACCCCCATGATAAACGAAAATGCACAAAGTAGTGGTGTTATATTTATCTTATTCCTTGATTTTAAGTATCTTCTTCTAGCACTTGGGTTCACTGGCAGAAGCTTTAGAAGGTGCAGAATTTTTGAGTGGCATAGGGCTTGAAATAAATTCAAACTTTTATGAAAACTTCACAAAAAAACAGAACACTGCAGAACAACACTATATGCAGTGATTAGACATTGATGTGAAGTGGATAAGGAGAGATACTGAATATATTGGCATAGTGTGGGAGAGCAAGCAAATCAATGCTACAGTCACTGAGCCAATCAGTGCCTAAGATACAGAACACAGAGCTGTAATTGGTTGCCTTTTAGTCAGTCAGTCAGTAATGTGTGTGTACAATTTCATGTTGGCAAACTTGTGCAAGAAGTAGTGATGTACTGCATTTCCATTGTGCACAGTACAGTATTCATCTGCAAAATCCTGGGATATAGCAAAAATTCCAACATACAGAATTAGATATATATTTTTTAAAACCCACAATACAATGAAGTTACAATAAGTGAAATGCAATATAGCAAGGGACAATTGTAGTCAGTAGAAAACTAGTATCAAATAGTCCTTGACACTAGGCAGATGAACATGAGTAACTGAACAATTCTGCTCACCCCCTCAACAAATAAACAAGCCCCAAAATTATGCTTAGTCCTGAAGAAGATCTAAAGATAAATAGACATGGTCAAACTATAGCATATTGAAGAAATGGTACACAAGCAATTATAATACAAACAATATATATTAGGTACTCCTCTTTATCCTTTTATCCTTCCCTTCC
This sequence comes from Gracilinanus agilis, assembly GCF_016433145.1. Taxonomy (NCBI): domain Eukaryota; kingdom Metazoa; phylum Chordata; class Mammalia; order Didelphimorphia; family Didelphidae; genus Gracilinanus; species Gracilinanus agilis. The sequence continues at coordinate 521,179,102 of NC_058130.1, read as the reverse complement.
TCCCTCTTTCCTTCCTTCCACCAAAGTGAGAAACACACCAAAGTTATTTTATTATAATATTTTTTTTCCTGATTACACATCAATAAAATTTTTAACATTCATTTTCTGTTATTTTGTAATCCATGTTCTCTTTTTTCCTCCCAAATCTTCCTCCTATGCATGATGGCAGGTAACATTAAATTGATTCTATATATCACATAATTTATATTTCCATTATAACATATTATGAAAGAAGATATATTACAAATAAAAGAGAAAAATTCATAGAGGAAATAAAGACTGATATGTTTCAATTTGTATTTGAACTTCATTGGTTACTTCTATGTCAACACTATGAAAGACCATACTAAATTTTTAAGCCATCATGACCTGAAAGAATCATTATATCCTTAAAAGAGAAATTGGTAAGAAGAATCTCATTTGGAGTTATTTAGATTTGAATATACTGAGTTCAAGTAATGTAGAGGCAATTTAGTGTCAATTTTCAGTGGAGAGTTTAGGGATGGGGATGTAGAATGGATATCCATCAAATATTAGAGTTGGAAGGAACATTATAAAAAAGTGGATATAATTCTGGACACATACTAAATCCTGGCATGTTTTGGCATGGACATATCATTTCACCTCTCTTTGCTTTAGCAGATCTAACTCCTTTATACTATGATTTAATTTTAAGAACTGAAATTTGATGTTAAAAGTCAATATGATGAAAAGAAAAAAATAATGGACATTTAGAAAAAGTGATAAGTGAGTAATTCATTCAACCAACAAGCATATCTAAGTGTTAGGCATTTTGCTAATATTTAGAAAGGGTAAAAACAGAAAAGTTCAATTTGTTGGAAGCCAGGAACAGATGCATTTAGTTTAAAAATTAATAATGTGTGGTTAAATGGGCCAAATGCACAGAAGCAAAAGGTCATGAGGATGAATACCAGGCTGTGACTTTATGCCCTTCTACCTCTGTGACCATGGGTGAATCAATTAATCTCAATTTCCTCATGACTTAAAAGAAGCAGGTGGATTAGATGATCTCAAAGTTTCCTTTCTCCTTTAAATATATGACCCTATGATATTATAAGCAAAAAAAGTGAATTTGCCATTTTTGATCTCCTAAAGCACATTTCTTTTTTTAATTTTTTAAACATTTATTAATATTCATTTTTAACATGTTTACATGATTCATGCTTCTACTTTCCCCTTCACTCCCTGCTCTCCCTCCACCCATGGCCGATGCACATTTCCACTGGTTTTAACATGTGTCCTTGTTCAAGACCTATTTCCAAATTGCTGTTAGTTGCATTGGTGTGGTAGTTTTGAGTCCACATCCCCAATCAAGCAAATCATAAAACCAGTCTATATATCAAATCATTGGAAAACCTCAGAGGTATTTTAACTTTGTTCTTTTTTTCCTATTTTCACGGCCACCTCAATTTTTCTTTTCTTTTTTTTAAACATTTATTAATATTCATTTTTAACCTGTTTACATACTTTATGCCCCTACTTTCCCCTTCACCCCCCACTATCCCCCCACCCATGGCCGATGCACATTTCCACTGGTTGTAACATGTGTCCTTGTTCAGGACCTATTTCCAAATTGTTGTAAGTTGCATTGGTGTGGTAGTTTCGAGAACACATCCCCAATCATGTCCGCCTCAGACCCTGCATTCAAGCAATTGTTTATCTTTTGTGTTTCCTCTCCTGCAGATCTTCCTCTGAATGTGGGTAGTGTTCTTTACCATAAATCCCTCAGAGCTGTCTTGTGTCATTGCATTGCTGCTGGTACAGAGGACCATTACATTCAAATTTTACCATAGTATATCAGTCTCTGTGTACAATGTTCTTCTGGCTCTGCTCCTTTTGCTCTGCATCAGTTCCTGGAGGTCTTTCCATCTCACCTGGAACTCCTCTAGTTTATTATTCCTTTTAGCACAATAGTATTCCATCACCAGCATATACCACAATTTGTTCAGCCATTCCCCAATTGAAGGACATACTCTCCTTTTCCAGTTCTTTGCCACCACAAAAAGCACAGCTATAAATATTTTTGTACAAGTCTGTCTATCTATGATCTCTTTGGGGTACAAACCTAACAATGGTATGGCTGGATCAAAGGGCAGGTATTCTTTTATAGCCCTTTGAGCATAGTTCCAAATTGCCAGCCAGAATGGTTGGATCAGTTCACAATTCCACCAGCAATGCATTAATATCCCAATTTTTCGACATACCCTCCAACATTCATTACTCTCCCCTTCTTTCATTTTAGCCAATCTGCTATGTGTGAGGTGACACCTCAGAGTTGTTTTGATTTGCATTTCTCTAATTATTAGAGATTTAGAACACTTTCTCATGTGCTTATTGATACTTTTGATTTCTTTACCTGAAAATTGCCTATTCATGTCTCTTGCCCATTTATCAATTGGGGAATGGCTTGATTTTTTATACAATTGATTAAACTTCTTGTATATTTGAGTAATTAGACCCCTGTCAGAGTTTTTTGTTATAAAGATTTTTTCCCAATTTGTTGTTTCCCTTCTGATTTTGACTACATTGTTTTTGTTTGTACAAAAGCTTTTTAACTTAATATAATCAAACCATTTAATTTACATTTTATAATTTTCTCTAACTCTTGCTTGGTTTTAAAATCTTTCCTTTCCCAGAGATCTGACAGGTGTACTATTTTGTGTTCACTTAACTTATTTATAGTTTCCCTCTTCATATTCAAGTCATTTACCCATTCTGAATTTATCTTGGTGTAGGGTATTAGATGTTGATCTAAACCTAATCTCTCCCATATTGTTTACCAAATTTCCCAGCAGTTTTTGTCAAATAGTGGATTCATGTCAAAAAATTTGGGCTCTTTGGGTTTATCATACACTGTCTTGCTGATGTCATTTACCCCAAGTCTGTTCCATTGATCCTCCTCTCTATGTCTTAGCCAGTACCATATTGTTTTGATGACTGCTGCTTTATAGTATAGTTTAATATCTGGTACTGCTAGGTCCCCTTCCTTCACATTCTTTTTTCATTATTTCCCTTGATATTCTTGATTTTTGTTATTCCAAATGAAATTTGTTATAGTATTTCCTAATTCAGTAAAGAAGGTTTTTGGTAATTTGATAGGTATGGCCCTAAATAGGTATATTAATTTGAGTAGAGTGGTCATTTTTATTATATTAGCTCATCCTACCCATGAGCAGTCAATGGCTTTCCAATTGTTTAGATCCAGTTTTATTTGTTTGGAAAGTGTTTTGTAGTTGTTTTCGTATAATTGCTGGGTTTGTTTTGATAGATAGATTTCCAAATATTTTATATTGTCTAGGGTGATTTTAAATGGTGTTTCTCTTTCTACCTCTTGCTGCTGTGATGTGTTGGAAATATATAGAAATGCTGATGATTTATGTGCATTTATTTTGTATCCTGCAACTTTGCTAAAGTTGTTGATTATTTCTACCAGCTTCTTAGTTGATTCTCTAGGATTTTTTAAGTATACCATCATATCATCTTCAAAGAGTGATAGCTTAGTCTCCTCATTGCCTATTTTGATACCTTCAATTTCTTTTTCTTCTCTAATTTCTACTGCTAGTGTTTCTTGTACTATGTTGTATAATAGAGGTGATAATGGGCATCCTTGTTTCACTCCTGATCTTATTGGGAAGGCTTCTAATTTATCCCCATTGCATATAAAGCTTGTTGATGGTTTTAGGTATATACTGTTTATTATTTTTAGGAAAGGTCCTACTATTCCTATACTTTTCAGTGTTTTCAATAGGAATGAATGCTGTATTTTGTCAAAGGCTTTTTCAGCATCTATTGAGATAATCATGTGATTTTTTGTTTGTTAGAATGTTGATATGGTCAATTATGTGGATTTTTTTCCTAATGTTGAACCATCCTTGAATTCCTGGTATAAATCCCACCTGATCATGGTGGATGATCTTCTTAATTACTTGCTGGAGTCTTTTTGCTAATATTCTATTTAAGATTTTTGCATCTATGTTCATTAGGGAGATTGGTCTATAGTTTTCTTTTTCTGTTTTTGATCTACCTGGCTTTGGAATCAGTACCATAAAAGGAATTTGGTAGGACTCCTCCTTTGCTTATCATATCAAATAATTTGTATAGTATTGGGATTAGTTGCTCTTTGAATGTCTGATAGAATTCACTTGTGAATCCATCAGGTCCTGGTGATTTTTTCTTAGGGAGTTCTTTCATGGCTTGTTCAATTTCTCTTTCTGATATGGGATTATTTAGGTATTCTATTTCTTCTGCTGTTAATCTAGGCAATTTATATTTTTATAAATATTCATCCATATCTCATAAATCGTTATATTTATTGCCATATAATTGGGCAAAATAGTTTTTAATGATTGCCTTAATTTCCCCTTCATTAGAGGTGAGGTCTCCCTTTTCACATTTAATACTGTCAATTTGGGTTTCTTCTTTCCTTTTTTATTAGATTGACCAGTACTTTGTGTATTTTATCTGTTTTTTCAAGATACCAGCTTCTAGTCTTATTTATTAATTCAATAATTCTTTTGCTTTAGATTTTATTAATTTCTCCCTTGATTTTTAGTATTTCTAATTTAGTTTTCATCTGGGGGTTTTTAATTTCTTCGCTTTCTAATTTTTTGAGTTGCATGCCCAATTCATTAATCTCTGCCCTCCTTAATTTGTTAATATATTCACTCAAGGATATAAATTTCCCCCTGAGTACTGCCTTGGCTGCATCCCACAGAGTTTGGTAGGATGTCTCATCATTGTCATTCTCTTCAGCGAAATTTTTGATTGTTTCTATGATTTCTTCTTTGACTAATTGATTTTGGAGAATCATATTGTTAAATTTCCAATTGGTTTTTTATTTTCCTGTCCAGGTGCCCTTACTAATTATTATTTTTATTGCATTATGATCTGAGAAGGTTATTTTTATCATATCTGCTCTTTTGCATTTGTTTGCAATGATTCTATGCCTTATTACATGGTCAATCTTTATGAATGTACCATGTACAGCTGAAAATAAGGTGTATTCCTTTTGGTCCCTTTTTATTTTTCTCCACATATCAATTAAATCTAATTTTTCTAGGACTTCATTCACCTCTCTTACTTCTTTCTTATTTATTTTTGGTTTGATTTATCTTGATCTGAAAGAGGAATATTTAGATTTCTCACTATTATGATTTTACTATCTATTTCCTTCTTGAGCTCTGCCAGTTTCTCCTTTGTGAATTTGGATGCTATACCACTTGGTGCACACATATTGAGCAGTGTTATTTCCTCATTGTTTATACTGCCTTTAATCAGGATGTAATGACCTTCCCTGTCTTTTTTAATCATATCTTTTTTTACTTTGGCTTTTTCAGAAATCATAATTGCCACCCCTGCCTTCTTTTTCTAATTTGATGCACAAAAGATTTTGCTCAAGCCCTTAACCTTAAAATTGTGTATGTCTACCCACCTCATATGTGTTTCTTGTAGACAACATATGGTAGGATTTTGGTTTCTAATCCACTCTGCCATTTCCTTCCATTTTATGAGTGACTTCATACCATTCACATTCAGAGTTACAATTATCAGTTGTGCATTCCCTGACATTTTTGTATCCTCCCCTAGTCCCACTCCTTCTTCTTACACTATTTTCTTTTAAACAAGTGGTTTGCTTTGAGCAGGTATCTCTTATCCCCTCCCTTGATCAACTTCCCTTTCTACTCCATTCCTTGTTTTTCCCCTCTTTTTATTTTTAAAGGCCTAATGAATTCCCTCCCCCTTCTTCTCCCCTCTCTTTTTTGACCTCCCCACTCCCCTGCTGCCTTTGATTTATCCCTTCTGATTTTCTCAATAGGGTTAGATAGAGTTTTTTATCCCAATGGATAATATAGCTATTCTTCCCTCTCCAGGTTGATTACACTGAGAGTAAGGTTTAAATATTACATCTTAATGCTCTCTTCCTCTCCTTCTTATAATAGTATTTATCCCCTCCCCTTCCCAAGCCTTCTTTGTCTGTAATAGTATATCCTATTTTTCTTATTCACTCAAATTTCTCTTGGTGTCCCCTACTATCCCCCCCTTTCCCACCTACCATGTCATCTTAGACCATTTAGTATTCTGTCTTCTCCCTATGAATTATTCTTCTGATTGCTATAATAGTGAATACTATAATAGTGAATAGAGTTCACTACAGAGAATTATACATAGCATTTCTCCACATAGAAATACAGATAATTAGATCTTATTTAAGCCCTTAAGGAGTCAAATTTAAAAAATTATGAGTTTTCTTTCTTTTACCTCTGTTTCTTATTTACCTTTTCATGATTATCTTGATTTTTGTGGTTGGATATCATACTTTCCCTTAGTCCTGGTCTCTTTTGTGCAAATACTTGGAAATCTTCAATTTTGTTGAATGCCCCTACTTTCCCCTGGAAGTATATAGTCAGTTTCAATGGGTAGTTGATCCGTGGCTGAAGGCCCAGCTCTCTTGCCTTTCTGAATATCGTATTCCAAGCCTTGTGGTCTTTTAGTGTGGAGGCTGCCAGATCCTGTGTGATCCTGATTGGTGCTCCTTGATATTTGAATTGTCTCTTTCTGGCTTATTGTAAGATTTTTTCTTTTACTTGAAAGCTCTTGAATTTGGCTATTATATTCCTGGGTGTTGACTTTTCTGGGTCCAGTGAAGAGGGTGATCTATGGATCCTTTCAATATTGCCCTCTTGTTGTAGAACTTCAGGGCAATTTTGCTGAATAATTTCTTTAAGTATGGAGTTCAAGTTTCTATTAATTTCTGCTTTTTCTGGAAGACCAATGATTCTCAAATTGTCTCTTCTAGACCGGTTTTCTTGGTCTGTCACTTTCTCATTGAGATATTTCATGTTTCCTTCTATTTTATCAGTCTTTTGACTTTGTTTTATTTGTTCTTGTTGTCTTGAGAGATCATTAGCTTCTAATTGCTCAATTCTAGTCTTTAGGGACTGGTTTTCAGCTATAATTTTTTAGTTTTCCTTTTCAATCTGGTCATTTCTGGTGTTCAATTTGCTTATCAGTTCATTTGATTTCTCAGCCTCACTTTCCAATTGCAAAATTCTGCCTTTTAAACTGTTATTTTCTTGCCAGATCTCTTCCATCTTCCTCAAAATCTCAGGTTTGAATTCTTCAATAGCTTGTGACCAGTTTTCATTATTTTGGGAAGATTTGAATACGATTACTTGTTTGTCCTCCTCTGTTGTCTGGATTTTCTCTGGGTAAAAGTTGTCGAGTGTCTCAGGGTTCTTCTTGATAATCTTTCTCTTCTGGGGTTCTCAGCTTGCCATTGTTAGCCCTGCCCCTTCTCAGCTTTGTCTTCACACTCAAGGTCTGTCTGTGCTTTCTAGGCTCCCAAGGGCTCAGGTCTCCTTGTTCTTGGGGTCGAACCTCCTGGTTGTCCCTGGTCTGCCCCTCTGGCCAAGGCTCCTTCAGCAGTCTTAGGGGCTGCTTCCTCAGCCGAGCTCCCATCTGCACAGGGTCCCCACTCAAGGTCCAAGCTTGTGCTTGAGATCCTTGTCCCCTCCTAGGGCAATGTCTTCGCCCTCGCAGACTCTTGGGAAAGTCCATGCGCATTCTTTAGCCTCTCGGGGTCCTAAGTCTTGCTGCTCTCAGGAACAAGCCCTGGAGCTGCCAGTGACCTACAGGTGCCCCAATCCTACTTTCACTCTTGTGAGCTGGCCTCTGGGCTGTACATGGTGTGGGGGGTGGTGGAGGGGCTTCTTCCTCTCGCGTTTTAGTGAGAGCTTTTTCACCCCTTTATAGCATGGAGATGCCCTGATTCCATGCTGCTCCCTGTTGTGGTGTCCCTTCGTTCGTCTGGATTCATTTTTATGTCCCCTTGAGGAGTCCTGTATGCTTCAGTTAGGAGAGATCGAGCAGCTGCTCCTTACTCTGTCCACTACATAGCCTCCTAAAGCACATTTCTGTAGAATCATGGGGAATTGAATTTAGGTGACAACACATGGTACAGTGCTTAGGAATAGAGGAAGAATTGCTGTCAGGTCTAGGCAAGTTCTTTTTAAGGAAACATCTCAAATGTTTTCTTTAGAAAATGATCATAAAAGTCAATCAAGAATTATAATTGACATATCAGAGAAAACTAAAAACCAATAGGTTCATTTATGCAACCTTTCTTTTTCTCTTTACAGTCTTAATTGCCTGCCCTGTCAGCAGAGACTGAATATGCTTGCTGCATCACTCACCCTCTTTGTTTCATTTTTCGGTTTTAGCCATGTCCATTTCTTCATGATCCCATTTGGGGTTTCGTTGGCCAAGATAATGAAGTTGTTTGACATTTTCTTCTCTAGTTCATTTTACAGATGAAGAATCTGAGGCAAACAAGGTTAGGTGACTTGTCCAAGGTTACATAGCTAGTAAATATCTGAAGCCAGATTTGACTCAGGTCTTCCTAACTCCAGGCCCAGCATTCTATTCTTTGTTCCAACTAGCTACCCTTACTCATACTATGTCTGTATAGGAAAGTGCATTCACTCTAAAAAAAACAAAACTATCTGTGTATCTTACTACATAGTACACTTGAGATGGAGGTAGGCAGCAGAGAGCCATGATGTTGCTGCTACAGAAGACTACAGTCTAATATTTGGAGAGATTCAATTGAACTATTGCTCTGAAAAACTGTTTCTATATTTTAAGAAATGAGTAATTAAAATTTGTAGCAGTAAGGGTCAACTAGGTGGCAAAGTGGAAAGAGTGCTGGGCTTGGCATCAGAAATGCATGAGTTCAAACCAAGCCACTGAAACTTCCTGGCCGTGTGACCTTGAGCAAGTCACTTAAATTCTGTTTGCCTATGGATCAATGATCCAGTGCAGAAATGACAAGCCGCTTTAGGTTTTTGACTAAGAAAACCCTAAAGACAGAATTCCACATGGTCTCAAAGATTCAGACATGACTGAATAACTAAGCCATATGATTACTAGGTTCTAGTGTCAAGTTTATATTATCACTTAGAATCATGCACAGTTTTTCCCAACAGTATGAGTTAATTGATACTACTTCTTACATTAGTCTGTTTTTGAAAATGAAACATTAACATAGAAATTTAATATAGAGCTGTTAATCCTTTTCTTCCATATAACCTCAGAATCAACCCTTTATTTGCCTTTAGTATTTTCTACATTTTATTGAGAATTATTAAACATTTAAAACTTTGTGTTCTTTGCAAATTCTGCATCTCCCTAATATATCTTTCTCACATGAAGATGGAACCAGCTTGATATCATGAAAGAGAAAGATAACTTAAAGCTTGAATTTATAATTCTTTATATCCTTAATATTTGATCAATGGTAATTTGGCCTAATGAGAGGATTAGTAAAAAATTAAGCCTAGGCAACTAAAATTACTCATAGGCTTGAAACAAGGAAAACACTTTGCCTGACCTTAATTTTGCTTGATTTCCTAAATTCACTGTTGTCAAAGTTATAGGTTATGATATAGAAGATAGGCTAACCTCAAGCTTGACACTGGATCAGTAAGTTATTTACTTTCTCAAGATCAGTTAAGTCTTTCTACCCACCAGTATGCCATTTATAGCATTGCCTTTTTAGAGTATTTAATGGGTTCCCATCAACCCAGAAGAGTTAATTTCCACAAAGCAGTGAAAAATTACTCTCTTTTTACTGATAATATTCACTATTTTAAAGAGTTGTGAAATTTTGTATTGATTCATTTTGGTTAGATAGATATAGTACAAAGCAATGGAGAACCAGGGTAAGAATTTTCATTATGTGAGAAAAGCAAGACTTGGTATTCTAACTCCCTATAGTTTTATTTGAATAATTTAGAAAAATATGCACTTCTTTGATATATGAGTCTTGATGTATAGGTGAATCAGAAGATAAAGAACCTCTCTTCACATGCAGATTTTTAATATATAAAATGTTATTGAAGCCTTAATGTATCATTCTGATATCGAGTCATCACTCAATTGTTGGGAAAAAATGGCCAAAGACTATGGACTTGAACTCATTGTAATGGGATTCCATTTATAAGCCAGCTACAAACACTTCAATTTTTCTAAAATAGATAAAGAGACACTGGTGAGAGGCTGTTTGCTTTATTAAAAATATGCTGGATTTAGATTTTTTATGTGGAATTTGGATCTTTGTTCAGCCATTGCCTACTAGTGTAACATGGGGCAAATTGCTTTAAGAGTTTCACAGTGAATGGCAAATTTAGGCTTGAAACCAAGAAATATTTCCTAGCCAATTTGATCTCTTCAAAAATAAAAATGGGTTTCTCAGAGAGCTGGTGGTTCTAGTATCTTTGGAAATTAAAAAAAATTCTAGATTTTTGTTCTGCATGTCATAATAAGTATTTCTATTATGGTTTTCTTGGACTTGATATCAATTGATGACTCTCAGCTTTCGAATTCTATGTTGCTAAGACTTAATCCCTAGGTCTCAGTTTTTTCATCTATAAAATAAGAAAATAGGCACAGATGCTGACTAATATCTATTCTATCTCTAAATTACTGTATCTATAAAATATTCATCTGAAGACCATTTTAGCACTAAAGAACAAAATGATTTTCTTCCTAGATTCTCTTCTTTGTGGAAAAATAGCCCAAGAAAATGGCAAAAGTAATGGACTTGCTTTCAGCAGACATGTAGCTTCAGATTATCTAATATATAATAGTTGCATGGCCACCCACAAATTGCCATCCCTCTCAGAATCAGTTTCCTGTTCTGAAAAAATATGGATATGATAAATACCTAGAATGAGATAACACACAAAACATTTTGTCAAATATAATTCAAATGCAAGTTATTTCAATTTTCTGTTAATTAATTTTGTGATGAGTTAGGAGTTTTTATATCTTTGACTTGCTACTTCCTTAAAATGGTGGATGGTTCAGTGGTTAGAATGTTGGATCTGATGTCAAGAAGACTCATCTTTTTGAGTTCACATCTGGTCTCAGACACTTAGAAGCTGTGTGACTCTACAAATCATTTAACCCTTTTGGTCTCATTTTCCTCATCTGTAAAATGAGCTGAAGAAGGAATGGCAAATTATTCCAATATCTTTGCCAAGAAAACCCAAAATGAAGAGTTGGATATGACTGAAACAAATAAAAAAATGAGTTTCTTCTCTTTTTTTGGCCCATTTTCCTCTTCTTTGATTATCAGAACCAGCAGCTTTTAATGGAGAATGATCAATATCAAAGGGCATAAGAAAAGTAATGATTGTATTGAAAACCTATGAGAAATCAAGAAACAATAAAGCAGAGTCAAAGGAATGAAAAACAGAGGAAAGCATGAAATATCTCATTAAAAACAACTCTAGAAAATATATCTAGGAGAGGCAATTCGAAAATTATTGGACTAACTGAGAGACATCAAGAAAAAACCTTGGATATCATATTACAAGAAATTACCAAAGATAACTGCCCAGAGATCCTTGAATAAGAAAATAAAATTGAAATTGAAAGAATGCATAGATCCCCTCCATAAAGAAATTCTCAGATGACAACTTCAAAGAATATAATAAATTCAAAAGCCAACAAGTCAAGGAAAATCATGCAACCAGCCAGAAAGAAACCATTCAAATACCAGGGAGCCACAATCAGGATCACACAAGCCCTAGTGGCTTCTACATTAAGTGATCAAAAGGCATGGAATATAATATTCAAGAAGGCAAAAGATCTGGGTTTACAACCCAGAGTAACCTATCCAACAAAACTAAGTATATTCTTTCAGGGGAAAAAGTAGACGTTCAATAAGACAAAAGATTTCTAAGCATTCTTGAGGAATGTCACATCTAAACAAAAAATTTGAAGTCCAAACATGAGACACAAGAGAAGTCCAAAAGATAAATAAGAGAAAATTTAAGGCACTCATTAAGGTCAAATGTTTATAAATCTAAATGGAAAGAGGATTTCTATAATTATCAAAAAATTACGCTTAGAAGTAGAAAAGATAGAAGGAATTTATTCAGAAAGAGGGTGGAGAAGTAAACTAGTTATGATATGTATGTATGCTATGATATTTATGCATATGAATGATATGTAAAATATTCTAAATAAATTTTAAAAAGAAAATATATGATGTCCAGAATTTTTAAAAATAGGTAACAATTATCCTGAACCAAGGATGGAATAACCTTGAGAATCAGCCACTAATCTACTTTAGCAAAAGCAGTGATTTTTTTCTACATACATATCAACAGAATTGAGAATCCTAATATAGGTGATAAAGTAAGGGATTAATACTGAGAAAATATTTTTTGTGCAAATAGAACAGGGTCCACTGGGGTCAGGATCCTTTATCATTGCTTTCTTTGTTTTCCACATGATAAAGCTGCTCTTTCAGTGCTTTTGGCCTTGCCATTCACCACTGTTCCCATGTTCCCACCCTATATAGCTACTGTAAATACAAATAGCAAGAGATGCTTATAAATACTGGAATCTCTTAAAAGAAGTTTCTCCACTCTGAGGATTTTTTCCCTTATATTCAAAAATCCAAATTAGAATCATCAGCAGCAACTTGAAATGAGACAATGTGTATAAAATTATTTGCATATTTTAAAGTGGTATGTAAGTTGCTCTTTTCATTATCCTTTACATTTATCAAAAATTAATGTTGTTTGATTGACTTCAATAAATGTCTTTTAAAGTTGTCTTTTGAATGGTATAGCTAAATATAGGGTTTAGAATCTGTGATTTTACTTGCATATGAAGCAACTTCTAAAATTCAGGTGATGCATTGAGAGATTAAATGTGTTTCTGAGAGTCATGCAGGCACTATGTGTAAGAGGCAAAATTTGAAACCAGTTCTTATTTTTTTTCATGTGGATGTCAGCTTTATATCAACTGTACCACTGTGGATCTCTGCTAAATATTTAACAGATATGTTTTAAGAGGATGAGTTCATGAAAAAAAAGAAAAAAATTGATGCTACCAAATAACAAACTATTTAATTCTTTTCTGTCTTAACCAAGTAATATTTAAAAGTTTTCTTTCTGTATATTTTGCATTATTTTTTCAATTAACACTTTTTCTCTATGTCTTATCTCTCCTCTCCTCACTGAAAAGAATAAAAAAGAAATATTTTCAAGAAGTATGTAATCAAGTAAAACAAATCATATATATATATATATATATTTATATTTATCATCCAAGTACTTATTGATTAAAATGTAAGTGTGGAAGCAGCCTTATTTAATTAACAAAAGAAAATGACTAAAGCTTTGAGCAACTGCAAATGTAGCTCTATTTGGTTATGGTGAAGCCTTGAAATACTTGGCCCCAGATCTGTACTTCACTGGGTTTATCTGAGCCAAATACCTAAAACTTTTTTAAGTGTGTCCAGAATTGGTCATAATAGATATTAAGAGACTGAAACCCTAAGAACTAAGGTGGCTCTGAATAGATAAAAGTTCCCAGCACCTTGAATCTATATTATAACCATTACTAATGAGTACAGCAGTTGGACATTGGAAGAGATCCAAAATGAAACCAAAAAAAAATCACTTGGCCTTCAATGAATTACTTAGCATTTTAAAAGAATAAAAGCTTTCTGGCTTCCTACAAAGAATTTGTAGCCTTCATAGCAGTACTTTGAAGAAAGAGGTCATTTATAAATGCTGTCTTTATATTTAGGAAACGATTAGGAGATGCAGCTGCAGGCTTTAATGACTTTTAATAAAGCATGTTATAAAATGCATTAGCAATGAATGTTTAGCAGATGATGCTGTGACAAGTCATTACAAAATGTCATAAGATCGATATATTGCTTTGTTAAAATAGCATATGGTTCTCTGCTATTCTGTTATTTTTGTGTATGCTATGAAGAAAGATTTACTGCAAACTTATTAAATGGTTTTAATTGATGACACAATTACATGAATTGCCAGTGCTACATCAGGAGGATTTTAGCCACATTTCTATTAGAATGATAGAGATCAGCTCCTCTACATAGTACATAGTCATGTTATAAAGTAAGAATATTATTTTATATGAAATCATAAGTTCAGTCATTCTTTTAATTCTCCATACTTTCTCAAAAGGAAAAAAGTCACTTCTTTTTGAGCAACTGTAGAATTAGGCATTGTCATCAGAATTCAACTTTTGCTAAATCTTCCAAAAAATTCTGAATTCTCAAATGGATAAGGAAGGCTACTGAAGCATAGGCAGCCAAACATATCATTCAGCTGCCTTCTACCTTCTGTACAACTTATGTGTCAGAGGGGTGCCATCTCTTGCCCAATATTAGGCTACTAATATCTAGACGTAAACTGAGGTTTTTGATCCCAAATTGATTTCTCTTCCCACTTCATAATGCTTTTTCTCCAGAGAATGAAATCCTCTCACTCAAGGAAATGAGAATATAAACTTCTAATGGCATGAGAAAAGGCAGAGATAGTACAACAAAAGCCTTTAAGGATAATCCCGTCCAACACTTTCATTTTATAGATGAGGAAACTAAGGCATAATGAAGCTCAGTTATTTGGAAGAAATGAAGCATGTAGTAAACAGTGGAGCCAGCATTCTGTACTTAGAACTACTGACTTCTAAATTGAGTAGTCTTTCCATTGTGCCACTGCCAAATTTGAAAGAGAACCATAGTTTTCTAACTTCTAGACTAGTATTCTTTTCCCCTTCTCCATACATTAGGAGAAATACATTTAAGTGATTCAGTAATTACTAGGGTCAAAAGGGAGGGAAGACTAAATAAAGATATTTGCTGATGGACATACCAGTAGACAGAAGCAATCAGAGAGTACTTTGAGGATGAAGGAGGATTTTTAGTGGAATGTGTTGGGGTCAATCTGACCTAGTGAGAAAGGAGCCACAAATAAATCTCAGAGAAGATAGGTCTGTGCTCTGTCTAAGGTCATGTGTAAGGCTGGGCCTATTATGTGAACTGGAGGTGGTTTTCCTGGGTAATCCCTTGGCCCCTTCAAATGTCTTGGTTTCTGGAGGAGCCTTGGAATGTTATGTTTCCTAGTACTGTCTCTTCATAAACAAGATTCTTTGTGTAATCTATTAGAAATACTTTTCTGATATGATGTAATGACATAATGATTTAGCAGAAAAATCTCTGTAAAAATCTAACTCTAAGGATCAATACAAGGAGCTTTGTTACACTCTCCATCTTGGCCCCAATTTCATTCTTTTAAGAGCTCTTATCCTGATAAGAGCCACCAAGAGCTGGCAGGAATGTCATAGGTATTTGTGTTAGTTCAGTACTATTTATGTATTTTTAGTACTATTTAAAGAATTTGAGAATTTCAGATTTGAATAAATATACAGATAGTGTGTGTCTCAAATGTGCAGATGACACAAAGACGGAAGAAATGTCCCACAGACTAGCTTAAGAAGTGAGAATACCTTAAGATCCTATTAGTGTAGAAATTGACCAAAATCAAATAAGATAAAATTTATTAGGGATAAATGAAAAAAAATTCCACTTGGTTAAAAAATCAAATCCACAAGTATGATAAAGTAAAGGCATGAAATGTAAAAGGTAATCTGAAAATATTTTGGCAGTCTTATATAACAAGTTTAATGTTAGTCAACAGTATGACATGGCAAACAAACGAGTAACTTAATTGGACATGGGCTGTGTTAAGAGAGACCTAATTTCCAAGACCAAGGATGTTACATAGTACACTGGTGAAAATGCCTAGAATAGTATGATTCCCTTCTGGAATTCACATTTAAAGAAAAGCAAGTCTTAGTGAAGTTGAGTGGAATATGACATATATAGATTAAATGCAGGCTCTAAGAATAATGAGCCTGAAAAAGAAAAGACTAATGATATCATCGCTAATTTCATATATTTAAATGTTTATCATGGAAAAAGAGATTAGATCTATTCTACATAGCTCTTGAGAACAGAATTATGAGCAATTACTATGGTATATAATAGAAAATTTTATATTTGTCCCACAATATTCCAGTTACTCTGTATAATGTTCTCTTGGTTCTGCTTATTTCACTCTGCATCAGATCATATAGGTCTGTAAATTAAGAGTAAGGACCAGAGCTTCTGCCCAAGTACAAGATAAGGTTACAAGCCTCAGGGCAAGGCAGTTCACAGTGTGCCTAACCTGATCAAGCACAGAGTGAAGCTCAAAGCCTCTGCCCAAATCTGAGAAGAGATTCTGAGCTCCAACAAAAGGCAACTCACAGTGCTCTGAACTCTGTAAACTACCAGCAGTCTCAGATGGTGATTCAATCAGAGGTGGCATTCAGAGCTTCTAGCCAAAAGGCTAGTATAGCACATTGGAAAAACTGAAACTTGAAAAACCTTGAAATAGAGCTAAGGAAACAAGGAAAAACTGAAATTCAAGATAGTGCCTCTCTTTCCATGACAACAGAGCCTACTTTTCAGAGAATAGTAAAAGTCAAGAAAAAGGCTGGTAAAATGAGCAAACATAAAAAAGCAATTAAAAACATTAACAGAGAAAAAATTATAGAGAAAAAGAATGGAAAGGCACAGTCATACAAAAAGGGACAGTGAAAGCAAATCAGCTGCATGCAACACTTCAAGGAAAAATAAGAACTTTTCTTAAGCTTGGAAAGAGTTCAAAATGATTTCAAAAATCAATTAAGAGAAGCAGAGGAAAAATGGGGAAGAGAAATGAAAGCAATCAAAGAAGAAAATAATAGCTTAAAAAGTAGAATTGGCCAAATATAAGAAGAAGTTGAAGAGCTCATGGGAAAAATATCATAACTTAAAAATTAGAATTGGGAAACTAGAAGCCATTGACTTTCTCATACTTAAAGAAATAATTTTAAAAAATAAAAAAATGATAGAAAATATGGAATATCTCATTAAAAAAGCAACTGACCTTAAAAGAGATCCAGGAGAGAAAATTTAAGAATTGTTTAATTACCTGAGAGCTTTTAAAAAAAATCAGGGAGGAATTCCAGGTTAAGATGGCAGCAGAGTAGAAGCAGTGTGCTCAATCTCTCCTATCCCGTACATATAGGACTATATACTTCTAGAGGGAAGTATGGGCGAAATCTGGGTATTCAACAGGATTGAAGATTTCTAAGTATTTGCAAAGAAAATACCAGGACTAAATGGAAAGTTTGATATCCAACCACAAAAACAAAGAGAAACATGAAAAGATAAATAAGAAACAGAGGGAAAAGAAAGAAAATTCTTATTTTTAAATTTGCCTCTTTAAGGGCTTCAATAAGATCAAATTATTTGTATTCCTATATGGAGAAATGTTATGTGTAATTCTCTGTAGTGAACTCTATTCACTATTATAGTATTCACTATTATAGTAATTAGAAGAATCATTCATAGGGAGAGGATGGAGTATTAAATGGTCTAAGAGGATATGGGGGGGAAAGGGAGGTGAACAGTAGAGGACACCAAGGGAAACTTGAATGAATAAGAAAAATAGGATATTCTATACCACACAAGGAGGGCATGGGAAGGGGAGGGGATGAATAATATTATAAGGAGGAGAGGAAGAGAGCATTAATAGATATTATTTAAACCTTACTCTCAGTGGAATTAACCCTGAGAGGAAAGAGTAACTATATCCATTGGGATATACAGTTCTGTCTAACCCTACTGAGAAAGTCAGAAGGGATAAACCAAGGGGAGCAGGGGAGTGGAGAGGTCAAAAAAGGGAGGGGAGAACAGTGGGGAGGGAATTCATTAAGCCTTAAGAAATAAAAAGATGGGAATAATAAGGGAGGGGGTGGAAAGGGAAGTAAATCAAGGGAGGAGACAAGGGGGACTCGTTTAAAACAAACCACTGGTTTAAAATGAAATAGCATAAGAAGAAGGGGTTAGAACTAGATGATACCAAAATGTTGGGAAAAACACAACTGATAATGAATGAAATCATTTTTGCCCATAAAAAGGAAGCAGCTAGCAAAGTGGATTAAAAACCAGAATAAAAATATGCTTTTTACCAAATAATTGTATCAATTGTATCAATTATCGGCTCCACCAACAGTATATTAGTGTACTAATTTTCCCACACTCCATCCAATATTTATCATTTTGCCTTTTTGTCATATTAGTCTATCCAAAAGATGATATCATGCCTTGACTACTGCATTAAACTTCTGGATGGTTTCCCTGCCATAAATAATCCCTTCCAAGTCCAACTTTCATTTGCCTGCCAAATTCTCTTCCTAAAATATAAGCCTGACCATATCACACCTCTATTCAAGGAACTTCAGTTGTTCCCTATTACATCCAGGTCAGAATATAAATTATCTGCCTTTCAAATCTTCACTTGTTCCTACCATTCCGGCAGTTTTGAGGAAAGAAGAAATTCATATATGGAGAAAGCTAAAGAGAAATTACTAACATTTACTAAATGCCCAATGTATACACAACACTAGTTAGGCATCAGGAAAAATATAAAGGTTGAATACATAAGATCCCTGCATTTAAGGAGTATGGAATCTATTAGGAAGGTAAGAGGAAGAAAGTGATGAGATTAAGACACAATTTTACATGATGAGTACAGAAGAGAGATGAAAAAGAGAAAGCTTTGAAATAAAGCCTATAGAAGAATGCTATTACTGATAAAGTGGGAAAATTAAGCATAAATTGAGGATAGATTTAAATATCTAAGACAAAAAAAGATTATCCAATCCTGTTCTTTCATCTACTAGTGAAGAAATCAAACTTTAGGGAAGCTGCAATTTCTCAAGATCAGTCAATTAGATGATAGTCAGGATTTGAATCCATATCTTCGGACTCCAAAATTCAGTATTCTTTCTCTTCAAAATATCTTCTTTAGAATGTCTTGGAGTCTAGCTGATGAAATGGAGATAAAAATGTATTCTATACATTTAAAAATGAGTGAAGCTGTGTATTTCAAGATGTCTTCAGGAAACATAGAATGACAAAGGCTATTGTACAGTTTTCTGGAACAAAGTGTGTAAGGAAGAGGGTAATGATGTGAAATATGACAAAAAGGGAAGATGAAATCAGATTTTGAGGACTTAGAATATTAGCAATAATAGTTTTAAGTTCATTCAGATGATATTGGTAAGCAAGTAAGGAAAATAAACATAATCAAATGATCTCATGTATAATGGTGCATATGTTCCCATATCATTCCATGCATAAGGAACATTAATCTGACAGTCACATAGATTAGAGTGAGAGCATCAGTGAGACTTGAAGGTTTTTTAGGAGAGTTGTAAGTGTATTGATGTAAGAGTTCAGATTGATTCTCTTGTTTATGTTGCATTTGAGAGTAATGATGATCTTTCCGAAACTAAGAGAGAGAGGTGATTGGGAGACAGAAGTACAGGGGGAAAAGAAGGAAGAAAATAATGTGAGAATATGGATTTGGGTATCATCATTAAAAAAATAATAGCCTACATCTCTGAGGCCAAGGATTCTGACCTTGTTAAAATATCTCAACATTCCTATTTAGATAATAATGAACTCTAGAACAGAGTATACCCATTATATGAATGCTTTGGAGCCGGTAAAAATCCCAAAATGTGGAGATTTATTAAAAAAAAGCTAAACTAAATTAAAAATTACCATGACTCTAAGGCAGAACAAATATAAATTAGAAAAATAGAGCTTGTGTATGTCTAACGTAAAATCTGCTCAGTTATCTGAACTATAATACGGATATAACCTCTATTAGAACATTTTTTTCTAAAATAGAGTCCTTCATTGTCATTGCTCATAAAATTGAGACAGCAACAATCCACATTTAACTTTCATCCTTTATGTAACACTGAAAAGCTTGCAAATAAGATTTCTAGGAAGAATAGAATGCTATATAATGCTATGGTTACAATGTTAGCACATTGAACTATATGTAAAATTGTTTAATGTAAATTGAATAAAATGAAGAAGAAAGGTTAATACATGCTTTTATAGAACGTTGTATGGTATAAAATCAACATAGTGCATTTTTATTTTCTGTGTAGGGAGCTTAACATTATCAGTGTTATAACCTTCCTTTATCAGACTTGCTTAGAATTTATGTCTTACTATATCACTATTTTGCAAACTTTTCTTTGTATTTATATCTTTCATCAAAAGAGCTAGTCAACTAATTCAACAAATATGTATGAATTGCCTTGGTGCCAGGCACTATGCTAAACCAAAGAATTCTGAACCTTGATGAAAATACAATACTGTACTTGAGAATAATAGAATACAGACAGATAAATACAAAATATATGCATAGAGACAGCATTTACAATTTCCTGAGTATCAGGAAACTCCTGGCTGAGGAATTTTCCTCTGTGAATAAAGATTTATCTCTTCTCTACAATTTTAAAATCATAGAGATCTGCCCAAAGAACTGAGAGGTTGTCCCAAATCTCATAGCCAATATGTTTCAAAAGTGCGATTTGACCCAGTCTTGGCTTCTTGAAAAAATGCTTGATGAAATCTATTCTATCATGGAATACTTTTAAAACCAATATTATAGTTTGCTAGAATAAAAGTTACCAAAATAATTAACATGAAAATATTAGTAAGAATTTAATAAGAATGAGAAGGCATGTATTCATTGTTTACCATGTGAGGGAGTACCAACATCAATAAAATCAGAAATCTAACATAATATTAATGTGTTATGTTTTAATACTGCCCTAGACATAGAAATAATGATCACAGTTTCCCTCCCTTACAGAAGCTTAGAATCTTTTTGAAAGAAACAAGGCACACACATTTGAAATTTTAAATATAAATTTGGGTGTTAGTGTCAAATGAGTTCCTTTAAAAAGTAAGCTTTAGAGGCATTCAGAGGAGCAAAAAAATCACCTTCGATTAGAGAATCTAAAGAGGTAATATTTTGATTGTTTTGCTGAATATTGTAATTCATTGAGGCAAGGAACATGTCTTGGTGAGAATACTATTCTCCAAAGTCTAGTAAGTTCCAAAATAAGAGTAACAATTGATTCAAATAGAACATAGCAGTGGCATGTAGAATAGAACAGTCCATGTAGACAAAGGAAGCCAAAATGTGTGGTAACCAGTGTGGTATGATCTGAATATATTTGAAGGATATTGCAAAAATGTATTCATGTACAAATATTTTGTCTGCTACTGATTGGAATTCTACCACTCAATTTTTAATTTTTTTTCTTTTCATTTAGAGCATTCTGATTTTAAGATGAAACTGTGATTGGTTCAATAGCAGTTCGCAATGGCTTTTTGCAGACAAAAAAAGCTAGTAAGATTATACTGGGCATTTAAGACATGATGTCCAAAATAAGGAAGGAGATACTTCTGCTTTGTATGCTGATGTGGTCAGCATTTTACGAAATATTGTGTTCAGTTCTGAGTACAAACTTTTCAATAAGGACATTGACCAACTGCAAAATGTACAAGATGATAAAGGTTTTATGGTCTTATAATAGGAAAACTGGTTGAAGTAAATAAGAATGGTTAATATAGAAAAGGCTTTTGATAAATATGATAGTGGTCCTGAAGAATTTGGGGGTCTTTGATAGTGAAGATGAATAAGCATCACACTAGTTAGCCTCAGAATTCAGAATTAGGAGTCAGTGGCTAGAAGTGTGCAGAGAAACAAATCTCAACTTGATATAAGGGGGGAAATGTCATAATAATTGTATTTTTCAAACAGTACAATGGACTGCCTTAGTCTCTTCATTACTAAAGGTCTTCAAGAAATACTTATGAAATACCTATTACATGGAGGTTACAGTTCTTAAACATAAATATAACAAATTATCTTTGCAGTAAGTAATCGTGTATTCTACTGGTGAATGCAACATAAACTTGTAAGTAAATACAAAGCAATTCGAGCAGGAAGAAAATGATAACAAGTAGGGGAAATCACCCTCCAGTAGGTAGAAGTATGATTTGTAGACTTTTGAAGTGCATTTACTATATTCCTCCCCATCTGAAAATCTTCTGCTTACGAATGACTGGAATTCCATCAAAAATATGTTACTCATTCCTATTTTAAAACATACTTATATATTAAGAGGGGGGGAATCTTCAAGGTGGACTGAAACTTGAAGGATTCTGAATGATTTGATGAGGTTTGAGAGAACTTAAGAGAAAACATTCAATGATCTACCAAGGTCAATTTCTGTGGAAACTAAATTTCTCACATTTTTGCAAGCTCTCTTGTGGATGTCCAACCACTGATTAAAGTGCCTGTATCCTTTGCATAACAAGTTGGTCAGTACTAAAGATGCTCCTAGCTTTGTTACACTCTTTGGCAGAGAGCATTATTAATCTATTTCTTTTCACTCGACTGATTGCAATTATAGCAATTCAGCTTTCTTTATAAGCATTGCCTCAGCGTTCTACTTTTGTCCACTTTTCAAACAAGTCCAGACCAGGAGATTTTAATTATTTTGAACATTTTGGTAAAGATCCCCATTTCCTAGAGATGTTTTGATAGGAGTGCTGAATGAGAAAAGGGGTGAATTAGATTGATGCTCAGGCCCCATCCTGCTTTGATATTGGGTGATGCTGGGAAATGACTATCATCTCAGTGTGAATAGTTTACATAAATTAGCAAAAGCTTTCCTCATAGAAGTTATGATGGGATAGTTCAAGGACAATAACAAATTAAAGATAAATCTTGTCTACTTAAGATTTTGCTTAATATTGACCCTTTCTTTTACAATTCTTGAATTTTCTCAATGTGTCCATAATACTTCGTTACTGCTAACTCTTCAGATGAAAAGAGGCTTATGGTACTGGATTGAAAGGTTACCTGGGGGTCAGGAAGCTACAGTTTCTATTCATACCTCAGATTTTAGCCATTGTGTCAGGCAGATAAATTAATTTTACTTCTCTGTGACCTAGATACTTCTCTAAGATTGTAGGTTGCCGAATACTTGCTGATCTGTTATGAAAGAGGGAGTATTCTTTTTTTTTTAAACCCTTGTATTCGGTGTATTGTCTCATAGGTGGAAAATTGGTAAGGGTGGGCAATGGGGGTCAAGTGACTTGCCCAGGGTCACACAGCTGGGAAGTGGCTGAGGCCGGGTTTGAACCTAGGACCTCCTGTCTCTAGGTCTGACTCTCACTCCACTGAGCTACCCAGGTGCCCCCAAGAGGGAGTATTCTTACTGGGAGTTCACTAAACCAAAGAAATCAAATGTATGTTCTTTCTAATTATTACTACTTAAAAATGAAAGAAAAATAATCATTGTCTTGAGCAACCAATCATTATTTGTTAAAAGTCCTAATTATGTGATAGTCAATATGTTAGGTGTTGGACATTCAAAGTAAGAAATGAAAGTCACAGTGTTCAAGGAGCTTATCTGTTGTTGACATCCTCCCTTCACTTCAGTTTCCATTTAAAAAAGGAGAGGCTTAAAGTTCTTGGCCTCTATGGTCAAAATTGTATTCATTTTGTAATCATATGTTTGTGAGTAAGAGTAAGAATTTCCATTCCTCAAGCAAATCATAAAACCAGTCTATATATCAAATCATTGGAAAACCTCAGAGGTATTTTAACTTTGTTCTTTTTTTCCTATTTTCATGGCCACCTCAATGTTTCAATGATAAAATAATAAATAAAATGTCAAAGATTTTATTTTTTTAATCTAAAAGACCTGAATCTTCATACTATAAAAACAGAATTTGAAAATATTCTTAAGAACTAAACAAAGATAAGCTATTCCTCACAATCACCTGAATATGACATTGATTCATAAAAATAGAAAATTTAAATGGATGTCACCAAATAAAATAATCATAATCTCTACATGGGATGAAAAAATTTAATATTTAGAAATCTGGCTAAAATTACCCCTCAAAGTACATGGAAATGGGATTAAATACTTATCATTTACATCATCCTGTCCAGATTTGTCCAAAAGATACTTAAGGTGAGGCTGCAGTAATGAGCTAATGTCCCATAACTTGTATTCAGCAGCAAAAGGCAATCATTTTTATCCACCTACAGAACAGTCCAGAAATCATTAAATATAAGAAAACATTAGCAGCATAATGACTTGTCCCACAGCTGATTCTGTATGGATTTCATTGATCAAGAGAACAAAATGATAATAATGATGATGAATGATGTATATACATATATATGTATCATATATCATATGCATAATTATATCTTATATCTTACATCATATATCTTACCATTTTGTTCTTTTATATTTTTATATGCAATGTTATTCACTTGTTGATGTTTATATGTATACGGCATTAATATGATGGATATAATTATCATATTTTCCTAAATACTATAAAATAATTTGCTCAATTATTTGAGATCTTCAGATTGACATATAAAAAACTGTTGCCAGCAGTGGCTTGAGATAAATGACAGGCAAACTCAGCCTATCAAAAATTAATCTGAGGAATATCAATGGGAAATGAATATGACAAATCAATTAACAAGAATCAAATAGTATATCCAAGAATTATTTGAGATTTGGTCATGCAAATATAATTGATTCATTCTTGTAAATCCACAATATATTAATGAGGCTTGTAATTTGGAACCCTTGCAAATTAAAAGATAGAACTGAATGGAAGCAAAAGTTGATAAATAAAATCATTAATATAAAATCAAAATCATATAAAAAATTTTTGTCAAACAAAAAAAGAAAAAAATTCCTGTAATATTGTCTTGACTTACAATGGAATAAAAGAAAATCTATGACTTCTTTGATTCATTTTGAAAAATTAGCAAATTTTATATTGTTATACATTTATATATATATACATGTATTCATTTTGTACATACTTACATGTATTCATTGAAGCATCATGGGAGAGTAGATAATAAAAATTATCTTAAACCTAGGAAAACCTGGAATCATATCCTGCCTATGACATATTTTGACTCTGTGATCCTGGACAAGTCTTTTAAAATTACAAGTGGATTTTTGTGTATGGGATAAATGTTATTTAGCCAATAATAGAAGAGTACCCTGATTTTGGGAAGGTCACCCAAGCCCAGGGTAGGCAAAACCAGAAACCGAGATGAGACACACACAGAACCCTAAGTTATGGGAAAACAGTTGTTTAATAAAAAGGGGCAGTTTAGGAGGGATTTGGATATAATTAATTCAAATAATAATAACTACCTTTACCTCACCAGATATAAAATTTTCTTTACAGAGGTTGCTTCTGAAAATTTCCCTACTCTATTCCTGTACTAGCTATATAACCCAATAAATACTATACTATACTAAGCTACTACTTAATCCTTTGGATGATCTAAGGAAAGGGTCTGTGTGTAAGTCTGACAAGACCTAAAGATGAAACAAGATCCAAGGATCTTAGGCCAGGGCTCATGCTCAGTTGTCAGTTGTTACCAGATCAGCAAAGGAACAGCACAGATGTCAAAACAGTCACCAGGGAAACAGGATAATCCAAGTAGTAGGAAGAATGGGAAGATCAGGCAGTAAATAACTACAGGGAAATAGCTAATCTCCTCTGGTCCACCCAGAGGAAAGAAAACTACTTCCTAGGCCTAACTGTCACACTCCAAAAGCACTTGTCAGGATTCCAGAACCTTGGCCTTTGCTGTCCATCTGCACATTTACACATCTTAATTTAGCTTTTCCTATAACACTTTGGACCTTCTTTTTTCCTCAGGTTGAAATGCTGGCTCATTTTCACAGTGCTTTTTCTTACCAATAACACTGGGGACTATCTTTCTGTTTATATTTATATTTCTAGTGCTTAGCACAGTGGCTGGCATCACCATGAATTTGTGCTTGCTGACAGACTGACTAAGCTTTCAGTGATCTAGGCAGTTCTTTAAGGTTATTAATTTCAGATAATGTGAAGACCTACATTGGCCCAGTTTCCTCAACCAGAAGATTCCTAGTCCAATTAAATCACAGTTCTGTTTTCTGTCAACATATCTATATGTTTCCTTCACCTAAAGAATGTACAATCCTAGGGAAATAGTTGAAATTATCTTTATCTAGAAAGTTCAAGCTGATATTTTACTTTTAAATCTTTTCCCTCTTGTTTTCACCTTTAAGATGCATTGAACTAAACACATGCATATTGTTTAAATTGTTTGCCTTCTCTTTAGTTGTGATTACTAAAAAGACTCTCCAACACTTTTAATGTAACCTATCATACCTATTGAGCTGCTGCTTATTCCAAATTCTCTTTTCCTTTTCCTTTCATATAAATAGCACCAAAGTTTTCATATCAAAGATTCTTAACTAGATTCATGGGAGTCTTTAGGTAGATTTTGGATATCTGTGTACTCAGTTGGAAGAAAAATCCATCATTATTTTACTAACCTCTAACTGAAATTTAGAATTTTTAAATTATTTTAAAAATTTATTCTCAGGAGTTCTTTACACATAAAAAGTTTAAGAACCCATAGTTTAGATAAAATTGGCCTTTGCTGATGATACCCTTTATAAAAATATGTCCAACTTGTAACATCTTTCGGTATTGTGGAGACAATTAAAGGGATTAGGTTAATGACTCAGTGAAACTTTTTTCTGCCTTTTAATTTTGTGTTTTATTTTTATAGACCAACCTGTGGAAGAACATTTTGCAAGATGTTTTCCAAAACATTAAAAAAGTTTTCCAAATGTGTCACAGAAATATTTTTTTCATTTTTATTGTTATTCAAAACATACTTCCATATTGGTCCTTGTTGTAAAAGCACACTCATGCATAACCAAAACTCCAATATAAAACTGTAAATACACTGATTTGAAATATGACTCCAACAGATATTTCTCTGGAGGTGGATAGCATTACCCATTATGTCTTTCAGGATTGTCCCATATCATTGCATTGCTGAGAGTAGCAAAGTTTTCCCAAATAATCATACAATATTGCTATTATTGTGTATGAAATTCTCCCGGTTCTGCTTATTTCACTCTGCATCAATTCCTGTAGATCTTTCCAGCTTTTTCCCAAAATAATCTTTCTTTTTATTTCTTATAGCATAATAGTATCCCATTACCAGTCCCCAATTGATGGATATCCCCTCAATTTCCAGTTCTTTGCCACCACGAAAGAACAGCTATATTTTTTAATGAGTAGGTTTTTTTCTTTTTTTTTTATTATATCTGGGATGCAGACCTAATAGTGGCATTATAAGATCAAAGGCTATGCACAGTTTTATAGCCCTTTGAGTATAGTTCCAAATTGTTCTCCTGAATTGTTGGTTCATTTCAGAACTCCACCAGTAATGCATTAGTTTTCCAATTCTGCCACATCCCCTCCAACATTTACCTCTTACTGTCATGGTAACTAATCTTACAGGTTTAAGATGGTACCTCAGTGTCATTTTAAATTGAATTTCTCTTATCAAGATTAAGAACTTTTTTATATGATTATTGATTATTTTGAGTTCATCTGAAAATCTCTTGTTCATGTCCTTTGACCATTTGTAAATTGGGGAAAGGCTTGTATTCTTATAAATTTCACTTAGTCACAGAAATATTTTACAAGGTTCTTTCATCCACATAGTATTGAAAAATATACTTTGGAGCTATGTGTAATTGGGGGCTGTCTCTAAATGTTTGGTATGTATATATACTATTTTATTTCTGAGTAAAGTAATATATTTTGAACCAGAATCAGGCTACTCCCTCCAGAAAGTGGAGTGAGGCTAGTTAAAAAGAAATGTAATGGGTTGTGAAATAATTACTTTGAGGGACATGATAGCTCAAAAGTTGTCTTGGCAACTCTACCTTATAGGCTGTCCTTATTGACTGAGTGTAGCTTTAATACTATCCTTTCCTCATTCCCACAAAACTATGTTTCCAGGCCTAATTCAGTTTGTTCCTTTCCATATACTCCCAATTACAGATGAATTGACCTCTGGGTTAGCTGTTTCCTGTACAAGACATCTTGTCTCCTGCTTCATGCCTCTATATAGGTAATACTCCATATCAAAGGCACTCCCATCTCATCTCTGTTTTCCTCACTCACCTGTCCAGTTTTCATTGGCTAGGTAATATTATCTAATTTTTTACTACTTCTTTAAATTTAAATTGCTTGCATTTGATACTTTGATTTCCTCTTGACAGCAGTTGCTTAAGTATATACAAGATTTCTTTCTTTCTTTTTTTTAATTAGGCAATTCTTCTCAGGAATGCATTTTGTGCATATTTAATAATTAATGAGATCACAGTTGGCAGCATAAGTAACCATATTTGAACTCCTTGCCTATTTCATTAGTCCATTCATTGCCTTTCTTGCCTTTTGATAAACTTGGCACAAGCCAGCCCCTCTGAAATCTATTTGTTCATAGGAAGGTTAGGAGTTGACCAAATAAGTGTTGGAATTGTCATTTTAAGCTTTTTGAAATTGCATACCTGCCTGCTTTTTTCTCTGTAAAGACTCAGATGTTTTCTCCTTCTGGCATCTTCCTTTTTTACTATTTGGCTGGGCTTCAATTCTTAAATTATTATTTTGTAGGGTTCAGGTAGGAGCTTTAGCTGAGAAGAGAATAATAGGCCCTATGAGGCAAGGCTATGGGAATAGAAGTTATTTATGCCGGAGAAGAGTGGGATGATGAGTGACAATCAGAGCTTTCATGTCTGTGAATGGTTTGTATATAGGTAGTGGTATGCTGCCATTATTGCTTTTCGTTGAAGCAAAGACAAGAAGTAATATAACTGGGAATTAGAGTTAAGCATTAAAAAGTACTGCTAGACCAAAAGATGATGAAACATTGTAGTGAGGGAAATTCTACTATATTCTGCATTTTTGAATGGTAAAATTATGATTTAATCTAGTCAGGACAATGGCTATAACAACAACAAATAGCATCTATGCTATATAATTTGATGATACTTGATCTTGTAGCCCTTCGACCTTTTTAAATATCCTTCCAAATATAGTTAAATAAGCTATATAAAAATGTGAACTCTTTCAAAATCCATAATTTGCTATCTAGGGATCTTCAATGTCTCTCCAAAATATCTTTTCTCATACCAGTCTCTAAGTTTGGAATACTGATTTTCCTTCTGACCTATTTGAATCTCTTCATGGTTAGATTGAATTATGTGCCCTCTTCATGAGTTCTTCTTTAAGTTCCTTAAAATGATAATGATCTTTTTTTCCAATTCACATTAAAAATATTTTATATTTTATTTTTCTCATGCATTCAGTGTAGTCTAGTATCAACTACTGGCCTTCGTGCTGAAGACAGTAAATCAACAAAAGAGACACGTTGCTAGTCTGTGTGGCAATATTGCTTTAAAGACTTTTGAACTATTAGTTCACTTCAAAATATTTCATGATCAATTCTATCTCTTATATAACTGTGTCACCTCATTTCTTGGTATGTAGCCTATTCCTAGTCCTAAATATGTTATTCCACTCAGAAATAAAGTCAGAGCACACACAAGTTAACTATTTACAAAGACAGCCTTTAAATATAAACTGGATCCTAAGGAGATTATACAGTATTTATAAACGAATGATTCCTATTCCTAATTGTGAGGGAACCTTAAACTCTAAAGCATTGAAAATAATCTTTCAATAATTTTTCATAATTTAACCTTGAAGAAGCCATTCAATTCTTCCAAACATTAATTTGTTCTTCAAAATGAAAATAACAAGACTTGGAATATTGACCTTATATGTTTTTTGTAAGCAAAGTACTTTAAAACATTAAAATATCAATAAACCTGAGGTAGTATTATTTACACATTAGTATTAACCATAGTTTTTGTACATGTCTCATATATCTTATTTTACTTTAAACTCCTGGGAAAGCTGTCATATACATATTTTATACCTCTCATAGTAACTAGCAAAAAGATTTTCACTTTGTGGGCACTTGAAAGATACATGCTAAAATATACATGGAGAATCCTAGAGAATTAAAACAAAACCTAATAGAAATAATGAACAACTTTTGCAAAGTTACAGGATACAAAGTAAGCCTACATAAATCATCAGCACTTCTATTTACCATCAACAAAGTCCAAAAACAAGAGATAGAAAAGGAAATTCCACTAAAAATAACTCTAGAGAAAATGAAATATCAGGGAGTATATGTATAAATAAACCTTTTTTTAATTTCCAACATGGCTAATATATATGTTTTGTAATATCTCATATGAAATTATAGTTATAAAATTACTTGTCATTTTGATGGATTGGAGAGGGGTTTGAGGAAATAAGATAATTTGGAACTCAACATTCTATTCTTTTGTAAAATAAATATATATAGTGCTAAAAATTTTAAATGGCTCAAACCAACATTCTGTCTGTGTAGAAAGACGTTGCATGTCTAGCACATATGAGTGATATTAGAAATCATTAGAGACACATCTAAATTTAAACCTCTGTTGCCTTTTCTAAAATAATGGTTGTCTCCCCTATGTCACTTCTTCAATAACTTTGGCCACAATATGGTCAGTATGTTATATAGAATAAATTATGGAACTAAATATTTTTAAATATTTAATACTTTTAAACTTTAATATTTTAATTTTTAATATTTTAATTTTTAAAAGAATAAAACTAACACATGCAGATGATTAACACTTCCAATATATTTATCTCTTTCAGCTACATATATCTCTCACTAATTTCCTGAGGAATGTTAATCAACAATGACATAGATATTTAACCCCTGAGACTAACTTTATTTTCACTAACAAGTTCATAAACATGTATCTATATTTTTGTTTACATGTGTGTTCAAATGGCATATATAAATTCAATGTCTATATGGATAAATAAGCACATATAGATAAATAATACATATACATAAATGTAATAGACATGTTTACATGTAAATATACATAATAAATAAAATTCCTTAAGGTAAAAAAAACTGATATTTTAGAGTGGAGAGAAATTATAATGACCTCAAAGTCAAAGAAACCTGCATCTAAGTCTTGCTTTTGATACACATTGCCTCTGTGACCATGAGCAATTTATGTAACCTCTAAGTAGTCGATGAAATTCTCTAAGACCAGAAGTACTGGATAAGATCTGAACTAAATACATAGATAGGAGGAATTTCTTCACCTTAGAATTCCCTACTGAACATAGGTTCAGTCCCTATCATTATCACTACATTAACAAGGAGATGTTCAAATTTGATTTTTTGTTCTAAAATGTTCAAGCATTTTGATACATTATAGGTAGTAGGAGATGCCCTGTGTAATCTTTGCACTATAGATTTTTTTTACTATTTTGGAATAGTTAATAGCTGAAGAACAGAATTCAAAGTTAAAAGTGGAATAAAACCAAAAAATTTCTAGACAAATAACATACCACAGATCTATTAAGATAAATTTCTATAACTTTTCTCATACTTGGATTCTATGATTCTATTAAAAGTTCACTTTAAATATGAAATATGTGACTGATTAATAAGTATATGTATTTTACATATCTTTTAATATTAAAAATCTTCTAAGCAAAATGCCTTAATCGTATAAGCCAAGGGGTAAATGACATAATTATATGGAATATATGTTGAGTGACACAACACAGTTTCCAAATATGACATTAACAATGTTAACACTTACAGTTTTTTTTCAAGGAAATTGGAGAAATCTTTATGAGTGACCACAAATATGATTTAATGACAAAATAAAAGGAATATTTAATTATCAGACATTACTAAGATGAAAAAATGTATGAATAGGTGTATGCATATATAATTTTTCCCTAATATCTGTTCTTCTATCAACGAAAAAAGGTTCTTCTTAGTGGGCAAGTTGGATTACTTGCTGTCCATTGCATGTTTCTCACTTCCCTTGATATATGTGATCATAACAACAGCCTGTGTTTGGGTATTATGAATAAAAGCTTATCATTTTTATTAACCTTGAAAACATGGTAGAGTCTATACTCATGGAGTGCTCTAATAAATTAACTCTACCCACTGCATTAATTATTTGGGGCTCCACTTCTCATGTCTATCAGCTTTCTAAAGATAATCATTTCCACAATTTCCAAAGACTTTAGTGTTGTACACCATAGTTAAATCTCAGATAGAAATTAGGATCCAAGTACAACATTAACTTAGAATCTTTAGTATGAGTTTAAGGTAAAAGAAAAACCCTTAAAAGTGATATTATTTTTCCTCAAACTTTAAAACATTAATAGGATACTTGTAAACTGTTTAAGCTGAGATAGATGCTTCTTTAATTATTACCCATAAGTAAAATTTCCCAGATGAATTATATAGGACAATATATTATAATAAATATACTAAGCTACTGAATATAGGGATAGAAAATGAGATTCAAATAGGTATTCAATAAGGACTTTTTAAATTGAAAATGAATGGGAACTTCAAACTGGTGAAAGAGTTAAAGCCATTTATTGAAAGCTATTTAAAGAAATAAGCAGTTTTAGACTCATCAATACTTAATTCATTTAACATACATTTAACTTAATTTTTTTATTTTTATACCATTACCTTCTATCGTAGAATTCACACCACAAGTGGTTCAGCCATTCCCCAAGTGATAGATAACCCCTCAGATTCAAATTATTTGCCACTAAAAAGGGGGCTACTAAAATATTTTTGTACAGATATGTCCTTTCCCCTTATCTCTAATCTTTTTTTGGATACAGACTCAGTAGTGGTATTGCTGAGTCAAAGGGTATGAACAGTTTTATTGCCCTTTGAACATGGTTCTAATTTGTTTTCCAGAATGGTAGGACTGATATAAAATTCCACCAGCAGTTCATTAGTATGCCTGTTTTCCCTAACATCCAGCATTTGTCATTTCAGATAGGTGTGAAGGAGTATTTCAGCATTGTTTCGATTTGCTTATCTCTAATCAATAGTGATTTAGAGCATTTTCTAATATGACTGCAGATGACTTCTATTTCTTCTTTTTAAATTTTCTTCTTTATACCCCTTAAGCATTTATAATTTGAATAATGACAGTTTAAACTTTCTCTAAAAGATTTAGATCAATATATGGTGAGTGTAACAAATTGTTGGGGATATCAAGATGTCACATATAATATTTGGCTTGTTTGATGAGTTAGTTGTTTTATTTTTGCCATGAAAGGATATTTTGTGAGGTTGAACTCATAAATATCATTTTTACTTGGGGCTGTCTCATCTTTCATTTCACTTGCACAAACAATTTTCTTTATTTACATGTTAAGGTGAATGTGGTCACAACTATTCCCTGTTGAAAACTATCCAACAGCTTCAGGAATCTGATAAGGGACTGCTTAGGTGAGAAAGAAGGAAGAGGGAGATGATCTGTCTGTCAGCTCATGGTTGCTTGCTCCTGACAAGGAGCATGGAGTTTATTTATACAATATTCAAAAACCCAATTCACACAAAAGCACAAAGAAGTTTCACTGCTGCACAGTCAAGCCGAAGTTACAGAATTATATAATCGCTAGTATATGGTTTTACAAAGTACAATAAAGTTTTAATTTTACAAAGAATTTCCTCATGAAGATAATGCTGGATGAGAAAAAAGTCCCAAGGTTAAAAATGAGCCTCACTTTACCTAAAAGTTATTTTAGTAAAATGTTTCCATATTTCGAAAGATACATTAAAGAATGAGCCTTTGAGATCATGTGGGGTGTGGGGTGGAAAGTACCTAGCTTAATATGAAACTTTCTGGCTGCTTGCTTCTGACCTTGGCTGTCTAAGAGTTTACAGGATCTGGGCTGCTTTTGCTTAAATTCTACTTTTTCCATGTTGGAGAGAAACTGTTAATCTCTTAACTGTTGATTTGCTCAGAGCATTTTATAATACTTGAGGCTGTCCTTAAAACTACTTCAATATGTTTTTAATAAAGAAGAGCTACTGAGGGGGGTTCAGCGTTTTATCTCAGATACCCCATCCATCACCTGACCTGATCCTTTAAGGTAGAAGGGAGTCAATGTATGACCCTGTCAACTACATCAGCATTGATGGGATCCTCATAAAAAGATCTATTATACACCCTATTTCTCTCAATGGCCTTCCACAATTCCCCTTTAAATTTGTTTAATTCAATCAATTGCAAGTATTTAATACAGATCTAACATGCTGTGAGACACAAATTGGTGAAATGAATGAAAATAGATACAAGAAATAACTTTGGAGTCAAAGGATACTCATTCAAATCCTTATTGTATCTCTTACTTCCTGTATTACTAACTTTCCTCAATTTCCTTTTGTTTTCATCTGAAATGATTGGATTATAATACCTCAAATATCCTCTGTGGCTCCATGGTTCTTTGATAAATAGAAATCCTGAGCCCTGCTCTTGATAGACTTTCATGTACATGTAGTGATAAGACATAGATAGACAGATGATAGAGTGATACACACCCATATGTATATATATACAATAAAATAACATAATGAAATTTTAAAATAATAGAAATAAATATGGGTATTCATGTTTACAATTATACACATATTAAATTACTTATACATATGTGTGTATTTCTGTATGTGGTTAACACAGATTCAGATATTATAATAGTACCTAGAGAGACAAAAATGAAATTCAAAGAATAAATGAGAAAACATGAGAAGTTCATCATGGAGCATCAGTTCTTACAAAGAACGCTGTTTCTTGCAGGTTATTTTACTATCGCATTTTAATACTTGAGCTGTGCTTAAGAACAGTGCTTTTCTTAATTTTTCAAATATAAATTAATATGAAGAACTGACTGAGCTTTTAATATAAATTACTGTTGATGTTAAAATTGAACAATTTGGAGAAATTATTTTTTATGCAGTCTGTTAGAAATGAGCACCATTTCTTTCCTAAATATCTTAGAAACTGAGTAAATTTGCATATAAATATGATGTGTTTTTTTTTACCTCAGATGTTGCAGATGCAATGCATGCTTCAAAACATAGTTATAAATTTTTCAAATGATTTACTTTTCAAGGCTTGCAAAATCCTAAGAGACAAAGTATTTATCATAGCTATACTCATCTCTTCTGGTTAAAGCTTGGAATACATAGAAGAAGGACATTTACCACTGTACATACTTTTTAGGAAAGCTGTGGATAATTGTACTGGTTCCAGAACAACCTCAATATGCCAAATGAAAGCAATTATCCTCAGTAACAGAGATCATTAATAGAAAATTAAGAAAATGGCATCACAGGAACCTTAATAGTTGGAATGGATATATTCCAAGATTTGAGTGTAATGAGTAATTTAGACAGCACTATGCCAGTCCTCTATGATTTCCCATAAAATTTTGGTTGGAAGGAAGGAAGGAAAGGAGAAAAGGACAGAGAGAGAGAAGGAAGAAAAAAGAAAGGTAAGAAATAAAGAAAATGAGAGGGGAGAAGGGAAGAGAAAAGGAGGAAGAGAGAAGGATGAAGAAAGTTAAGAAGAAAGGAAGGAAGGAAGGAAGGAAAGAAAGAAAGAAAGAAAGAAAGAAAGAAAGAAAGAAAGAAAGAAAGAAAGAAAGAAAGAAAGAAAGAAAG
>NC_058130.1:521058111-521143772 GCF_016433145.1 Gracilinanus agilis | reverse complement strand
AAGAAAGAAAGAAAGAAAGAAAGAAAGAAAGAAAGAAAGAAAGAAAGAAAGGAAGGAAGGAAGAAAGAAAGAAAGAAAGAAAGAAACAAAGAAAGAAACAAAGAAACAAAGAAGAGGAAGAAATTATAAGTTTTGATGAAGTACCTTTAAAAAAATTTCATTTTTCATGAAGATTTTTATTTGCAATTCCACAGTGAATATGTAATTGTATTTAGAAGCAGGAGGGTATTATTAATTGAGTGTCTGCTTTCTCATTTCTAAAATTTGGAAAATTATTTTCGAACTACTATTTCACAAAGTTGTAAAGAAAGTGATCCCTGTATCACAAAGTGCGATATCAATGTAAGATACTCTTGTTCTCACATATATTAGTAAAGTATCCCATCTCATTTCATGAATTCTATTGAGACTCAATTTATATTTCGATTAATTCCAAGGAATTTGAAATGCTATTCTTTTCTTTTTCATTTTAAAATTTGAGTTATGTCATCAGAGGTGAGGAATTCTGGAAGTATTAGGGTTCAATTTTGGAATACAGTTAGTTATGAGTGAAATTTTTAAATTCAAGTAATATTGACAGTAGAGTTCATAATAAGGAAGAATGTTTTTTTCCTAATCTCTTTCTCTCTCTCATCTTTGTAATTAGCTACTAGCTAGTTTTTTATCATCTCTCATCCATGTATGGCTATATTGGACCTATGATTTCTTTGATATTAAGAACTTCAAGTAAGAAAAGCTTTTCCGAACATGAAGATTAAATTCTTCTTCATAATTCATAATTTTAGAGAGGTTTTTGGGTCCCTGAGTAAGTGACTTATTACAATTCACATTCCCACTATATATCAGAGGAAACACTTGAAACCAGTTCTTTGTTACTATTATAATAAAGTAGGCAAAAGATTATGTGAGGAGGGATAGAGGGGGATAGCTGATGTAAGGGTAATATATATAGGAAGGTAAGGGAATGAATGGGAGTATATAGGAGGGCTGCTCAAACAGGCTAATTACTGGGGCTAGAGACAGAGGGTACTGTGAGGAAAATAGGTTGAGTTTTTCAGGCAGGGAAGGTATCTCTATGATACAAAAGGAATTAGGTCAGGCAGAAATGTTTTAGATCTGGCTGGAGGATTTCCCTTGTTAATTTTTAAAGTCCCTTGAGGGAGGAGTCAAGAAGGCTCCTCCCTGCCAGTGAAACTGAATGTCAGCAGGTAGTCTCAACTGGGTACTTCCTGCCCAAGATGGATGCCTAGGTTTCCCTCAAGAAATAAAAGGAAAGTAATTTCTTCCTCTTTAACCTTTGCCTTAGTATACAGTACAATGATTCACCAGAGGATTTTGGGTAGATAACAAAGGGGATTATGATATGATACTTAGAAAGGCAAGAGAACTGGGTCTAAAACCAAGTATCACCTACCCATCAAAACTGACTATATACTTCCAGGGGAAAGTATGGGCATTCAACAAGAGAGATTTCCAAGTATTTGCACAGAAAAGACCAGGACTAAATGGAAAGTTCTATATGCAACCACAAAAACCAAGAGAAATATAAAAAATTAATAAGAAATAGGGGAAAAAAGGAAACTCTTGTTTTTAAATTTGTCTCTTTAAGTGCTTCAATAAGATCAAATTATTTGTATTCCTATATGGAGAAATGTTATGTGTAATTTTCAAAAACACTATTATAGTAAATAGAAGAATTACTCATAGGGAGAGGTTGGAGTAATAAATGGTCTAAGATGTTATGGGTGTGGAGAGCAGAATAAGTGGTAGATGGCACCAAAAGAAACTTGAATGAATGAGAAAAATAGGATATTCTATACAACAGAAAGAGGGCATGGGAAGGAGAGGGGATGAATACTATTATAAGGAGAGGAAGCGAGCATTAAGAGGTAATATTTAAACCTTACTCTCAGTGGAATTAACCCAGAGAGGGAAGAGTAGCTATATTAATTGGGATATAAAATTCTTTCTAACCCTAATGAGAAAGTCAGAAGGGATAAACCAAGGGGATAAGGGGAGTGGGGAAGTCAAAAAAGGGAGGGGAGAAGAGGGAGAAGGGAATTAATTAGGCCTTAAGAAAATAAAAAGAGGGGAATAATTAGGGTGGTGGTGGTGGAAATGGATATAAATCAAGGGAGAAATTAGTAAAATTGAAAGTAAAAGAACTATTGAATGAATAAATCAGACTAGAAGCATGTACTTTGAAAAAACAAAAAAAAATTGACAAAGTACTGGTCAGTCTAATAAAAAAAGGAAAGAAGAAAAGAAAACCATCAGTATCAAAGATGAAAATGGAGACCTCACCTCCAATGAAGAGGAAATCAAGGCAATTATTAAAAACTATTTTACTTGATTATTTGTCAATAAATACAGCAACTTAGGTGAGATGGATGAATATTTACAAAAATATAAATTGCCTAGCTTAACAGTAGAAGAAATAGAACACTCAAATAATCCCATATCATAAAAAGAAATTGAACAAGCCATCAAAGAACTCCCTAAGAAAAAATCCCCAGGACCAGATGGATTCACAAGTGAATTCTAACAAACCTTCTAAGAATAACTAATTCATATTCTATACAAACTATTTGACATAATAAGCAAAGAAGATGTTCTACCAAACTCCTTTTATGATACAAATATGGTACTGATCCTATAGCCAGGTAGATCAAAAACAGAGAAAGAAAACTACAGACCAATCTCCCTAATGAACATAGATACAAAAATCTTAAACAGAATACTAGCAAAATGACTGCAGCAAGTGATCAGGAGGGTTATTCATTATGATGAGGTGGGATTTATTCCAGGAATGCAAGGATGGTTCAACATATGGAAACCATTCACATAATTGACATATCAACAAACCAACAAAAACCACATGATTATCTTAATAAATGCTGAAAAAGCCTTTGACAAAGTACAACACCCATTCCTATTGAAAACACTAGAAAGTATAGGAATAGAAGGGCCTTTCCTAAAAAATGATAAACAGTATATATCTTAAATTATCAACAAGCATCATATGCAATGGAGATAAATTAGAAGCCTTCCCAAGAAGATCAGGAATGAAACAAGGATGCCCATTATCACCTCTATTATTTAACATTGTACTAGAAAGATTAGCAGTAGCAATTAGAGAAGAAAAAGAAATTGAAGACATTAAAATAAGCAATGAAGAGACGAAGCTATCACTGTTTGGAGATGATATGATGGTCTACTTAAAAAATCCTAGAGAATCAACTAAAAAGCTAGTAGAAATAATCAACAATTTTAGCAAAGTTGCAGGATACAAAATAAATGCACATAAATCATCAGCATTACTATCCATTTCCAACACATTAAAGGAGCAAGAGGTAGAAAGAGAAACACCATTAAAAATCACCCTAGACAATATAAAATACTTAGGAATCTATCTACCACACAAACATAGGAATTATAAAAACAACTATAAAACACTTTCCTAACAATTAAAACTTGATCTAAACAACTGGAAAAACTTTGATTGCTCATGGGTAGAATGAGTTAACATAATAAAAACGAGTATTCTACCCAAATTAATTTACCTATTTAGTGCCATACCAATCAAACTACCAAAAAACTTTTTTACTGAATTAGAAAAACTACAATAATGTTCATTTGGTAGAACAAAAGATCAAGAATATCAAGGGAAATAATGAAAAAAAAAACTTGAAGGAAGGTGGCCTAGCAGTACCATATATTGAACTATACTATAAAGCACTGGTCATCAAAACGATATGGTACTGGCTAAGAGACAGAAGGGAGGATTAGTGGAATAGACTTGGGGTAAGTGATATAAGCAAGACAATGTATGATAAACTGAAAGAGCCCAACTTTTGGGAAAAAATCCACTATTTGACAAAAACTGCTAAGAAATTTGGAAAACAATATGGGAGAGATTAGGTTTAGATCAAAATCTCACACCCTATACCAAGATAAATTCAGAATGGGTGAATGATTTGAATTTAAAGAAAGAAACTATAAGTAAATTAAGTGAACACAGAATAGTATACTTGTCACATCTATGGGAAAGGAAAAATTTTAAAACCAAGTAAGAGTTAGAAAAAATTACAAAATGTAAAATAAATAATTTTGATTATAATAAATTAAAAGGGTTTGTATGAACAAAAACAATGCAACCAAAATCAGGAGGGAAATAAAAAACTTGGAAAAATGTTTATAACAATAAACTCTGACAGATGTCTAATTTCTCAAATATACAAGGCTCTAAATCAATTGTATGAAAAATCAAGCCATTCCCCAATTGATAAATGGGCAAGGGACATGAATAGGCAATTTTCAGATAAAAAAATCAAACTTTTCAATTAGCACATGAGAAAGTGTTTTAAATCTCTAATAATTAGAGAAATGTAAATCAAAACAACTCTGAAGTACCACCTCACCCCTAGCAGATTGGCTAAAATGATAGAAGGTATTATTAATAAATATTGGAGTGGATGTGGCAAAATTGGGACACTAATTTATTGTTGGTGGAGTTGTGAGCTTATCCAACCATTCTGGATGGCAATTTGGAACTATGCCCAAAGAGCTCTAAAAGACTGACTGCCCTTTGATCCAACCATACCATTGCTGGGTTTGTAGCCCAAAGAGATCATAGATAAATAGACTTGTACAAAAATACTTATAGCTGCACTCTTTGTGGTGGCAAAAAACTGGAAAAAGAGGGAATTGCCCTTCACTTGGGAAATGGCTGAGCAAATTGTGGTATATGCTTGTAATGGAATATTAATGTGCTCAAAGGAATAATAAACTGGAGGAATTCCATGTGAATTGGAAAGACCTCCAGGAATTGATGCAGAGTGAAAATAGTAGATCCAGAACATTGTATACAGACACTGGTACCCTGTGGTAAAATCGAATGTAATGGACTTCTGTACTAGCAGTAATGCAATGACCCAGGAAAATTCTGAGGGATTTATGACAAAGAACACTATGCACATTCAGAAGAAGAACTACAGGAGTGGAAACAGAGAAGAAAAACAACTGCTTGAACACATGGGTTGATGTGGACATGATTGGGGATGTAGACATGAAAGAACCACACCAATGCTACTATCAATAATATGTAACTAAATCTTGATTGATTACACATGTAAAAACCAGTGGAAATGTGCATTGGATATGGGGAGTTGAAGGTGGGGGTAATGGAGAAAGTAAAAACATGAATCATGTAACCATAGAAAATTTTTTCTAAAATAATAAAGTATTCCAATCTTAAAAAAAAGAAATTGTGACTTGAAATTTTATAAGACTTTCTTAAAAACATTTCTATGACATTTGGTGCAACTATTTTGTAACTATTCTAGTAGGTATCTCAAATAATTCATTGGCAAGGAATCTTAGTCTTTGATTCTCTACAAATAACAAATATTCTAATGGCTATTATGTAGAGGGCACCAACTAATGCCACCCTTGGATCACTCTCTATTCCCTGTTCCCTGTATTTCCACATAACCATCTGGAATTTGAGCAGAAGGTGGTTGGATGCATGGGGAATAACAGGAGGAAGTTTTCTGCTGCATTCATTCTATCTCTTGTTTTGGTCTTTAGAAATCTGTGTAAAATCTGTATAAAAAAAGACATCTGTGACTAGTATGTTTAAAAGATCCCTCAGAATACATTACAAAATTCTGTACTCTGATATGAAATATAAGGAAAATTTTATTATGCTTTGTGAGAATGGTCCATGGAGGAGTAAAAAATTTCTTAATTTTAAAATTTATTTTATATATCAATACAATTTTATTTTATTTTTAATTTTTATTTTTAGAAGATTTTTGCACAGTTGCATGATTCATGTTCTTACTCTTCCCTCCACTACCCCACCCCCCTACCCCCCATAGCCAACACAGATTTCCACTGGTTTTTACATGTGTCCTCAATCAAGACTTATTTCCATGTTGTTGATGCTTGCACTGGGGTGGTTGTTTAGAGTCTACATCTCAAATCATATCCACAACAACCCATGGGTTCAAGCAGTTTCAATACAATTTTAATAGTTATTTTTTAAAATTTTGTGATTTATGTTCTCTCAATACCTTTTACTCCTGGCCCTTCCCCAATACAGCATGTAATATAATATAGGTTGTACATATGTTATCATACAATATATATTTTCATGGTCTCATGTTATGAAATTAGACATATGTCACTTACATTAGAGAAAAATTCATGAAGGAAATAATGTGAGGAATACTATGCTTCCATCCGTATTCAGATTCCATCAATTCCTTCTGTGGTGGTGTATAGCTTTTTTAATCATGAGTCCCTTAGTGTTGTCCTTGGTATTACTCTTCTGATAGTAGGTAATTAATTCATAGTTGATGACTGCACATTATTGCTGTCAATATTATTATAATAGTATACAACATTCTCTTGGTTTTGTTCAATTCACCTTGCATCACTTTATATAAGTCCTTCCAAAAAGGTCATCCTGTTCATCATTTTTTATGGCACAATAGTATGACATTACAATCATATACTGCAACTTCTTTAGGCATTCCCCAATTCACAAACACCCTTTCAGTTTCTAGTTCTTTGCCACCACAAAAAGAGCTGCTATAAATATTTTTGGACAAGTGGGTCCTTTCCCCTCATCTTTTTTTTTAAAACTCTTACCTTCCATCTTGGAATCAATACTATGTTTTGGTTCCCAGGCAGAAAAGTGGTAAGGGCTAGTCAGTCAAGGTCAAGTGACTTGCCCAGGGTCGCATAGCTAGGAAGTGTCTGAGTCCAGATTTGAACCTAGGACCTCTGATCTCTAGGCCTGGCTCTCAATCCACTGAACCACCCAGCTTCCTTTCCTCCTTTCCCTCTATCTTTAATCTCTTTGAGATATAGACCTACTAGTGGTTTTGCTGGGTCAAAAGACATACACTGTTTATGGCCCTTTGGCCATAGTTACAAATTGCTCTCCAGAATAGTTGAGTCAGTTCACAGTTTAATAGTACATTAGTGTCCCATTTTTTTCTACATCACCTCCTACATTTATAATTTTCCTATTTTTTCATATTAGTCAGTCTGATAGGAGTGAGGTGGTGCCTCAAAGTTGTTTGAATTGGCATTTCATTAACCAATAGTGACTTGGAGCATTTTTTTCATATGATTAGAGATAGTTTTAATTTCATTTGAAAAACATCTATTCATATCCTTTTACACTTTATAAATTTGTGAATACTTTTTATTATTATAAATTTGACTCAGTTTTCCAATATATTTCAGAAAGTGTTATAAATAATTGCTATAGTTTTTTCACAGTTTGTTGTTTCCCCTCTAATTTTGGTTGCATGGGTTTTGTTTGTACAATTTTTAAGAATTCTAATATAGGCAAAAAAATCTAATGTAGGCAAAGCCATCTATTTTATATCTTTTAATATTCTTTATATCTTTTTGGGAAGAGAATTCTTATGATGCAAATATGTGGTTCCCAAGTCTTACTTGAATGCTCCCTCTTTTAAAAATATTCTATCAATATTTGAAGTATAGAAAATCATAAGATTTCCATGGTAGATAAGAAAATCTTGCTCATGTGTTAGAAATATCACACAAATTTTCTATGTTATAAGAGCTCATTCTGGTTGCTATGAGAGTTACAAGAATAATATGGAATTTATGGTCTCAAGAAACTTAAAATTGTACATTCCATGGAAGGATCATGTGATCCCTAGACATGTGTAGGATTCAAGATGCCTTTGTCGCAGTCATAAATCTGCTGCTCTTGTGCTTCAAGACTTTGGGAAAGTAATTTCTCCTCTATGGGCTTCAGTTTTATCTTCTGGCAAATAAATGTGCTGGACTAAGAAATTTTAAATATTATTTGATATTATGGCCCAAAAATTATATATACTGAATCTATATGCTAAATTATTGACAACACTATT
Source organism: Gracilinanus agilis (assembly GCF_016433145.1). NCBI lineage: Eukaryota > Metazoa > Chordata > Mammalia > Didelphimorphia > Didelphidae > Gracilinanus > Gracilinanus agilis. The sequence goes on along the minus strand of NC_058130.1, from coordinate 521,135,853 downwards.
TATATTGCTTCTTCACATATATCTGTATTGGCTACATCACAATAAATATACTTGGCAGAGTGTAAGTGGCCATATTAGCTAATAATAACTAAACTTTTGTGTTCATCTATCTTATCTCTTTATTTATTTTTAAATCCTTACCTTCTGTCTTAGAATTCATAAAAGTATTGATTCCAAAGCAGAAGACTAGTGAGGGTTAGGCAATTGGGTTTAAGTGGCTTGCCTAGAGTTTAGAAGTGTCTGAGGCCAGATTCGAACCTAGTTCTACTGTCTCCGTGTCTGTTACTCCATCCACTCAGCCACCTAGCTTCCCCTGTATATCACTTTGTCTTCATAACAGTCTTGAAGATAATTACATAGTATAGAGATTATTATTCTCATGTTAGAGGTAGAATTTGAACCTAGTTTTCTGCTATCTCCAAGTTTGGTGCATGTTACACATTGTTTAACATTGTATGGGCAACTGTCTTCAGATATATATGGATTCAGTCCAGCCACTGAACTACCCCTTGACCATGCTGTGGTTGCTGAATAATAAACATTGCCATATATATCTACTTAAAATATAGAGGAAGAAGATTGAACTGGCAAGTTTAACTGGTGGGACAAATTCTGACAATCTAATAAACAAAAAGGAAGATGCCAGTGTTTTTCTTTGGGAAGGGGTCGAATTAGGGGAAGGTGTTCTTTTTTTCTGAATTTTCAGTGTTGACTGGAATTATCCTGATTTACTTGGAATTTATATATATATATATATGTATATATATATATGTCATACATAATATTATATAACTGTATATACAGATATGTACATACAAATAAACAGATACCCAAACATATCTTACATATATAAACATATGCATATGTTTATATACTCTGAAAACATTTCAATTAAGCATACTAAAGAGCATTTTTCTAAACACAAAAAGGTCCTGCCCATACAACCAGAGCTGGCTCAAGTCCCTGAGACATAGATGCAGACAGTTCCATATTGAACACATAAATGGCCACTTGGTCCATTGTAACACACTTAAGTTCACTTTAGGCCTGGCTTATAAATGACAGTAATTAAAGCCTGATGTGTCACAATATAGCCAAAATCAGATCTAATGCCTTGAATCACGAAACTCTTTTCACCAAAGATGTATTACATTAACAGTAACTAGTAGATGAAATGCTATAATTCCAATGATCAAAAAGTCTATCCAGCTGGACAGAATGGAAATTTGGCCCAAAAAAGGAACATACATCAATCAAAAAAGGAAGAAAGGAAAATGATATTACATTTCTAATTTCATGAATGGGTTCTGGAATTCCATTGGTAAGCACTTGAATCAAAGTTGAATGTTCCTTAGTGCCTATGGACCTTGCATTGGACAGGAATGTTGTAAAGCTTATAAATTACTTTAATCTAGCTAATGAAATAATGATGAATTGTGGAACCTGGGATTGTGTGGCAATTGCTTTTTGGACACTCTGGTTAACCAGAACGCTTCTGCAGGACATCTGGCCTTATTGATTATGGATTCTTCTCTCAACCCTTTTATTGAACAGCACAGAGCAAATGAGAATGTTAGGCTGTTGTCTCCTTTCTCGTGTGTGCCAGCAGCAATTTTAACAGATCGTCCATTAGAACCTATGGCTGCTAATAAGTACCTGGAAACAGGCATCATACTAATGTATTTCCAATAAGAGCTAAGTAAACTTGGAAAAGCTCCGGGGTGTGCATTTGTCAGTCAGGTTATAATGTTAAAAGCTTTATACCTAGATACTCCAGCAATAAATACAGAGGCAAGAAAAAAGCATTCAGGCCCACTTTAAAGCAGCAGCTGCTTCTCACCATTTTATAGGATGTCACTGGAGTAATTATGCTAGATAGCTAAAATGCCCTGCCATTGGGAAAGAGCTGGTGTAGAGATCAAGGGGAATGTCAGTCTGAAGAGTGCAATTTCTGAGATCATATATGGTTTTGAAAATGCTTGATGGCTTTAAGAAAAAAAAAACTTTTATCATTGTATAAACTAGATTTGTGAAATATTTAAACACATATTGAAAGTCAGCAAACCTCGTTTTGTTGCCATAGTTCAGAGATCAGCTATGCATTTTTATCCATAAATCCCATATAACAGTGTTAGCATATGTGTCATGAGATTCCAACTTTCAAAGTATTAAAATAAAATAAAAAAATAGAAAAATGAAATTTTGGCTATAGGGACTTATTTTGTGATTTTACCTCCATGAAAGACTACAAAATAAGGATATTCATTACAAAGGTAGGTCACTATTGTCTTTGCAATTTGGAGTTGCCCTTAGAGGATTAATTGATTCGCTTAGAGTTGTATAACCAGTATCTGTCAGAGGTGGGACTTGAATCCATTTCAAGAGAGAAGTTATGTGATTCCTGATGCTACGCTGATTCTATAATTATAATTAATGTAATTTCATCTTTCTTTGATGATCCAGAAGAGGCCAAAGCATTTTACATAGCCTTGGCATTAATAGGAATAGAATATCAATTACCATTCTGGCCAAGTGTGGAATTCCTTGTTAACAGAGATTTTTCGCTGGCATAATGCTCATTAGGCAATGTTCTGATATATATGAATACTGGGAATCTATAATATATTATAATTTCAACATTTTCCAAGGGAGAATAACTGCAGATAAGTTATATTCATACTATTAATATAGTGTACAAGTATGTTTCTTGTGATTTTTTGACAATGTAATCAATGTAAATCAGTAAAAAGGGTAGAAGGATAATACTTCATTCTAGTGAAAATCCTCATGTTGACGACAAGCATGATGATGATGATAAAAGAAAGGGATTTAAGTATTTCAAAAATGTTCTATCTGGCTGGCAAAAACTTTACAAAAGTCCACTGGATCTCCAAATGTGTGCCTGAATTAGGAAGCTCAAGATACTATCGGGCTTCATTAAAGACCCAAAATAAAACAGGAGATTTCAGTTTTAAAGCATGAGAAAGCAGTTTTAAAGGCACAACATATATCTTAGAATATTTCAAATCCCTCATTCTGCCACATTTCTCTGTGAAAATTGCACTAGCAATTAATAAAGCATAGAAGAAATCTCTCCCTTTTCTTACATAGCAGCATTTACAAACCAGCTTTAAATGATGATAATTATGAGTCATTATAAACGGAAATAATTTCTGCTAAGTAGGTCATTTAGTAAGCAATGGGTTTCATGTTTTTTACATAGCTGCCCATCAACAATGTTTCATTTTGACCATGTCCAACTCTCTCAGTTTAGTATGTTTTAAAATTCACTCTTTATCTCACATCCTCATCAATAATGACCTTTTCCTTCACAGATGCTACAAGTACTCTGGATACTTTGCTCTGATATCAGTGCATATCATTTTGTTCTAATCATATGGGTCCATGTGTTATATTCCTTTCCCAGGGCAAAAGTGCTCATTTCTGAACTTTACTTTTCTACATTTTATTCTCTAAATCTCTAATTTCCTTCAAAGTTTCTTTTGTAGTATCTCCAACAAGAAGTGTTTTCTAATTCCTTCAGTTTTCAGTGTTCTCTCCATCTTCAAATTGTTATCCAAAGAATTATGTTTGTACAAACTCCCCCATAGAATATAAGATCCTTAAGAAGAGGAAGGGGGAAAGATAAAAACATTCATTAAACATTTATTATGTGCCAGCCCCTCTGCTTAGTGTGGGCTTTGCAAAGACATATAAAATGGAAATTTTCTTGCTTTCAAGGAACTTATATTTTAGTGGAGATAAGACAATACGAAAAAAGGGAGTTGAAAAATCAAAGAGATAATGAGTGAAGATGAAGATGTCCGAATCAGAGCATAGAATTAAAGTCCTTAAGTCAAGAACAGGACAAAGAGTTCAGAAAATAATACAAAATGGAGGCCCCAGGAGGGACTTGCTTGTGGGGAAAAGGTATAGGTATTGATTAGAAGTATTCAAAGTTGACAAGTCTATGGGGGTATTTGGATGTTACAAACTGAGAAGACCTTAGATGCCAAACCAACTTAGGTTCGGTTTTTATATTCTTAGCACCTAATGCATATAAATGATTAATAAAGTTTATTAGGTTATATTGACTTAGAGTAATACAGTCTTCTGAACATAGTGCATACCTAATAAATGTCTATAGAATTGTATCAAATTAACTTCCAATAAATCAACATAATTCAATATATTCTCCCTTTCCAGCTAAATGACATCTTCTCACCACTAATATCCTTTAAAATGTGCAGAAGTCAAGAAGTATAAGGCAAAAATGAAAAATCAAATGATAGTAATTTAGGCAATTTTTTCTAATCATGTATCTTTCTATATATTTGCCATAGTAGAGAAGGAAGAGATTACATATAATAAGTAACAGATGAATTCCATCTTCATGCCCCATGATGAAGCAAATATAGTGCATGTTTTCCTAAACATTGTCTGAGGATTTCATTCCTTTATCAGCTTTTTCACATGGCACCAGCAGTACGATTTCCAGCAATGCGCTGGTAAAAATACAATAGAGTAAACCATGATTCATCACAAATGGAATGAGAAAACATTAAGTCTCTTCCCTTCTTGATATTGCATAGTCAATAACTACTTCAGAAATTTTCACATATGGGGTACTAAATGTCAAAAACTGGGGACTGACAAACTCCTGCCAGCATGAAGTCTAGTTTCCAAATGAACTGAGTTCTCAGAGAAGGGGAAAAAAACTGTAGAATAACTATGACTTTCCAAACCCTTTTTTGCATATATTATCTAATAGATCCCTACAAAAACACTGTGAGGTAAATGGAGCAGTTATTATTATCTCCTTTTCTTTTCCTTGGATGTTTACATTATTAAAGATGCTTCAATGAAGAGTAAGAGATGAAAGGAATTACACAAAAATCAGTTCAAATGAATTTAAAGTAGGCACATTGCAAGAACATTTCAATTCCTTTGATGACATTTATGGCTAAAACTAAAGTTCAGATGTAAAGTCTTCTCTCATTTTGGAAGCTGTATTAAGGGTAAACATAGTTTCCAATCAGTCTGCTCTTCTGCAGATGGAAATGATCAATTCTAGAAAATTCCAATGTTTCATCATTCTTTTGATTCTTAAACAGTTCATTATTTCCTCTATCCACACTGATTGTGTTAAGAAACTTTAAACATCAGTGTTTCCACAATAACAATAATTTTTTCTCTTTTAGAATTTCCCTAGGAGGAAAAATAATTTCTATAGGAGGTTAACTATGACTGTACTCACTTTTGAATCCAAATCATAGAAACCTCCTTTAAACTTTATTAAAGCAGATAATTGATAATAGCTAATACAGCCAAATCATAGACCAATCCAAATTCAAACTAATATTTAGGGATTAATCAGGTTAATGAGGTTTTTTTTGCCTTATTTAAAATTTTTAAAATTATTTTTAACATTTCCTTTTTAAATTCCAAGTTCCAAAATCTCTCCTTTCAATCCCTTTTTCACATCCACTCAGAAGGCAAACAATGTTATCATTTCTACATGCCAAATCATGCAAAACCTATTTTTCTACTAGCCTTATTTCAAAAAAGGCAAGAAAAATAATGTAAGAAAATTATACCTTAATTTTCACTCAAAATTTATCATTTTTCTCTTGGAAAACAGCATTTCTTTTCATCATGAGCCTCCAGAACTTTATTGTATTATTATATTGATTTGAATAGTAAAGTCTTTCACTGTTGATCATCATTAAAACATTACGATTTCTGTACACAATGACCTTCCAGTTCTTCTCACTTCACTTTTCATCAGTTCATATAGGTCTTGTCAGGTTTAATCTGAATCTACCTTCCTCCACATCTCTAGAATAATACTCCATCAAAATCATATGCCACAAAAAAAAAAAAAACTGGCAAACAAGAGTATGCCCTTCAGTTTGCAACACGGAAAATGGGAGGGTGGAATTCCTGCAAAATACAGGGTCAAATTGGAGAATGGCTGAACAAATTGTGGCATCTGTTGGTGATGGAATACTATTGTGCTCAAAGGAATAATGAACTGGAGGAATTCCATGTTAACTGGAATGCCCTCCAGGAATTGATGTACAGTGAAAGGTGCAGAACCAGGAGAACATTATATACAGAGACGGATACACTGTGGTAAATTTGAATGTAATGGATTTCTTTACTAGCAACAATGCAATGATCCAGGACAACTATGAGGAACCTATGAGAAAGAATGCTATCCACATTCAGAGGAAGAACTGTGGGAGTAGAAACACAGAAGAAAAACAACTGCCTGATCACATGGGTGGATGGGGATATAATTAGGGATATTGACTCAAAATGAGCACCCTAGCACAAATATCAATAATATGGAAATGGGTCTTGATCAATGATACATGTTAAAAAAAAAAGTAGAATGTGTGCTGGCTGTGGGAGGGGTTGAAGGAGGGGAAGGACAAAACATGAATCCTATAAACATGGGAACATGTTCTAAAACAATTAATTAAATAAAAAATTTAAAATTAAAAAAAATCATATGCCACAACTTGCTCAGCTGTTTCCCCATTGATAAGCATCCCCTCAGTTTTCAAACCTTTACCTTTACTAAAATAGTTACTATAAATATTTTGTACACATCGGCCCTTTTCTTTATTCTTTGATTTCTTTCAGATATAAATCTAGTAGTGGTGATGCTCAGTCAAACAGTACTCACGGTTTTATTACCCTTTGTGCCTAATTCTAAACTCTTCTCCAGAATGGTTGGACCAATTCACAACTCCACCAACAGCTCATTAGTATATTTATTTTTCCTTTGCCCCTTTTTAGTATTTGTCATTTCTGATACGTGTGAGGTGCTATCTCAGAGTTCTTTTTAATTTACCTTTCTCTAGTCAATAGAAACATAGAACATTTTTCCATATGATTATGGACAAATCTGATTCTTTTTTATTTAAAAAATTATTTGCTCATTTATTCAACTAAAATCCCCAGATAAATCTTTCCCTCACTCCCCTACCTCATTAGAAAAGGCATCATTTGACAAAAAATATATTTATATGCTAAACTATGTCTTGCTTATTTCTAGTTATCAGTTCTTTTTCTGGAGCTGGATATACATAAGTTATGCTTCAAACAATATTTCTGTTGCCCTATATAATGTTACCTTTCTGCTTGTATCACTCTTCACAGCTTCATGATATTCTTTTTGTTTTTTAATTAACTTGCTCATCATTTTATACCAAACAGTAGTATTGCATCACAATCATATGCCACAGATTGTTTAGCCATTCCTCAATTGTTGAATATCCCTTCAATTTCCAGTTCTTTTCCACCAAAAATTTGTTATAAATATTGTAGAAAATATAGATTCTTTTCCTCTTTAGCTTGATCATATTAGGAAATAAGCCGAATAATGGTAATCCTGGGTCAAAAGATATACACAGATTTACTATTTTGTTATGTTATTTCAACGTTGTTCACCAAAACTACACTATCAGTCCAGAGTTCCATCAAAAGTAAATTAGTTGGGGATGGGTAGGTGGGGAGCTGAGAGTTTGTTCTGTGGATATAAAGTTATGACTGAAATGGGAGGTTCTGGGTTCAAATATAGCCTAAGGCACTCCCTTTGTGTTTGATTATGGGCAATAAACATTATTGATTTTAAAATGGAAGGTCAGGTGTTGTTTTGTGTGTGTGTGTGTGTGTGTGTGTGTGTGTGTGTGTGTGTTTATATTTTGGGTGTGTGTATGTGTGTGTATGTGTGTATGTGTTATATTTTTGTCCTCATTTTCCACATTCACTCCAAAATGTATCATTTCTCTCTTTTATCGTGTTAGCCAATTTAGGGAGGTAAGATGATATCTCAGAGTGATTTGGAATTGTATTTCTCTAATTAACAATGATTTAGAGCATTTTACATGTTGTTTCACGACTGATTTATCAAAAAATTTTATATTTTTCTTTTGACCATTTATCTATTGGAGAATGATCATATTATTATAAATTTGACAATGTTCTCAATATATTTCGGATTTGAGATCTCTAATAGAGAAAATATCTATGAATTTCCAACATACTGCATTCCTTCTAATCTTGGCTAAATTAGTTTAATTTCTACAAAAATGTTTTAATTTAGTGTATTTAAAATTATCCACTTTATATCTTACAAAGATTTATTTCTTTTGTTTACTCATAAATTCTTCTCCTATTTATAAATCTGATCCTTAATTATGTTTCCTATTCTAATTTGCTGGTGCTCTCCCCCTTTATTGCTAGGTCATGTATGCATTTTGATCTTATCTTATAAATAATGTAAAATATTGGTCTATATCTAGTTTTTGACAGATTGCTTTCCAGCTTTCCCAACACTTTTTTAACCAAATAATGAATTATTTTATTTTAACCCTTTCCTTCCATCTCAGAAGCAAAGCTAAGTATTGTTTCCAAGACAGGAGTGCTGTAAGGACTAGTCAATGAGGGTTATATGCACTGCTCAGAGTAACAGAGCTAGGAAGTATCTGAGGCCACGTTGAACCCAGGTCTTCTATCTCCAAGCTTAACTTACTACCCACTGAGCCACCTACCTGCCCTACAAAAAATTGATTATGGTTTTAATTGTGGAATAGACTGATTATGGTCAAATAATGAATTCTTATCTTCAAAACTTGGATTTTTACATTATTATTGGATTATAATCTTGTGTTTGACAGCTGTAAAAACACAAGATTACTATAATCTTTTAAAACTGTTTGTTGTATGTCTATTCAATTCCACTGATCTAGTTTTCTTTTTCTTGCAAATATCACATAGTTTTGATGAATACTGATTTATGATATAGTTGAAAATGTGCTAGAGATCCTTCCTTTACATTGTTCCCTTAATTCCTTTTATCTTCTTAACATTCTGTTTTACAAAAAGGATTTTATTATTTTTTTTAGTTCAATAAAATATTTTTGTTAATTTAATTGGGATGGCACTGAATGAGTAGATTAGTTTAGGGAAAAATATCATTTTAATTAAATTGGTTCTGTCCACCCATGAATAATTAATAATTCTCCAATTATTTAAATCTGACTTTTTATAAAAAGTATTTTATAATTGTATTCATGTAATCTCTGAATTTGGTGGGGTATGTATATTACTAGGTATTTTTTCTATAGTTATTTTAACTGGGTTGCCTCACTATCTTTTCTTTTTTTAATATTTAATAATATTTATATTTTTAGAAAAGTTAACAAGGTTACATGATTCATGTTCTCACCCCACCAGTATTACCCCCACACACAGAGAAGATGCGAATTTCCACTGGTTTTAACATATCTCATTGATCAAGACCTAGTTCCATATTATTGATAGTGGCACTGGGGTGGTCCTTAGAGTCTATATTCCCAATCATGTCCGCCTCAACCCATGTGTTCAAGCAGTTGCTTTTCTTCTGTGTTTCCACTCCTGTAGTTCTTCCCCTGAACGTGGGAAGCATTCTTTTCCATAAAATCCCTCAGAATAGTCCTGGGTCATTGCATTGCTGCCAGTAAAGAAGTCCTTTACATTCTATTTTACCACAGAGTATTGGTCTCTGTGTACAATGTTCTTCTGGCTCTGCCCCTTTCACTCTGCATAAATTCCTGGAGGTTTTTCCAGTTCACATGGAATTCCTCCAGTTTATTATTCCTTTGAGTGCAATAGTATTCCATCACCAACATATACAACAATTTGTTCAGCCATTCTCCAAATGAAGTCCATACCCTCATTTTCCAGTTTTGGCCACTATAAAAAGTGTGGCTATAAATATTTTTGTACAAGTCTGTTTATCTATGATCTCTTTGGGGTTCAAACCCAACAAGGGTATGGCTGGATCAAAGGGCAGGCATTCTTTTATAGCCCTTTGAGCATAGTTCCAAATTCCCATCCAGAATTGTTGGATCAGTTCACAACTCCATCAGCAATGCATTAATGTCCCAATTTGGCCACATTCCCTCCAACATTCATTACTCTCCCCTTTTCTCATTTTAGCTAATCTGCTACTCAGAGTTGCTTTTATTTGCATTTCTCTAATTATTAGAGATTTAGAACACTTTCTCAAGTGCTTATTGATACTTTTGATTTCTTTATCTGAAAATTGCCTATTCATGTCCCTTGCCCATTTATCGATTGGGGAATGGTTTGATTTTTTATAAAACTGATTTAACTCCTTGTATATTTGAGTTATTAGACCTCTGTCAAAGTTTTTTGTTATAAAGATTTTTTCCCAGTTCGTAATTTCCCTTCTGATTTTGGTTGCATTGTTTTTGTTTGTATAAAAGCTTTTTAATTTAATATAATCAAAATCATTTATTTTACATTTTGTAATTTTCTCTAACTCTTGTGTAGTTTTAAAATATTTCCTTTCCCAGTGATCTGACAGGTATGTAATTCTGTGTTCACTTAACCTTATTTAGAGTTTCCCTCTTCATATTCAAGTTATTTACCCATTCTGAATATATCTTGGTGTAGGGCATGACATGTTCATCTAAACCTAATCTCTCCCATATTGTTTTCCAAATTTCCCAGCAGTTTTTGTCAAATAATGGATTTTTGTCCCAAAAGTTGGGCTCTTTGTGTTTATCATGCACTGTCTTGCTGACGTCACTTACCCCAAGTCTATTCCACTGATCCTCCCTTCTGACTCTTAGCCAGTACCATACCTTTTTGATGACCACTGCTTTATAGTACAATTTAATATCTGTACCTTACTTCACTTTTTTTTTCATTATTTCCCTTGATATTCTTGATCATTTCTTATTCCAAATGAACTTTATTATAGTTTTTTTCTAATTTGGTAAAAAGTTTTCTGGTAGTTTGATAGGTATACCACTAAATATTTAAATTAATTTGGGAAGAATGGTCATTTTTATATCTCAATGTGTATAGCTACTCTTCGCTTTCAGAGTTAATTACACTGAGGGTAATGTTTAAATATTACCTCTTAATGCTCTCTTCCTCTCCTTCTTATAATAGTGTTCATCCCTTCTCCTTCCCATGCCCTCTTGTGTGTAATAGAATATCCTATTTTTCCTATTCACTCAAGTTTCTCTTGGTGTCCTCTACTATTTACCCCCACCTTTCCTACCCACCCCCTTATCATCTTAGACCATTTAGTACTCTAACCTCTCCCTGTGAATAATTCTTCTAATTACTATATTACTAATTTAGTGGATACTATAATAGTGAATCGAGTTCACTACAGAGAATTACATATAACATTTCTCCACATAGGAATACAAATAATTATTATTGAAGTTTTTAAAGAGGCAAATTTAAAAAATAAGAGTTTTCTTTCTTTCTCTTCTGTTTCTTATTTACCTTTTCATGTTTCTCTTGATTTTTATGGTTGCATATAGAACTTTCCATTTAGTCCTGGTCTTTTCTGTGCAAATACTTGGAGATCTTCTATCTTGTTAAATGCCCAAACTTTCCCCTGGAAGTATATAGTCAGCTTTGATGGGTAGGTGATCCTTGGTTCAAGACCCGGTTCTCTTGCCTTCTGAATATCATATTCCAAGCCTTGCCAACTTTTAGTGTGGAGGCTGCCAGATCCTGTGTGATCCTGGTTGTTGCTCCTTGATATCTGAATTGTCTCTTTCTGGCTTCTTGTAAAATTTTTTCTTTTACTTGGAAGCTCTTTAATTTGGCTGTTATATTCCTGGGGGTTGTCCTTTCAGGGTGTAGTGTAGAGGGTGATTTATAGATCCTTTCAATGTCTATATTGCCCTCTTGTTGTAGAACTTCAGGGCTGTTTTGTTGAATAATTTCTTTTAATATGGAGTCCAATTTTCTATTAATTTCTGCTTTTTAGGAACACCAATGATTCTCAGATTGTCTCTTCTAGCCCTGTTTTCTTGATCTTTCAATTTCTCTTTGAGATATTTTATATTTCTTTCTATTTTATCAGTCTATTGATTTTGTTTCATTTGTTCTTGCTGTCTTGAGAGATCATTGGCTTCTACTTGCCCAGTTCTTGTCTTTAGAGACTGGTTTTCTGCCATAACCATTTGATTTTTCTTTTCGATTTGGTCTGTGCTGTTTTCCAGCTATTTGATTTTGGTCTCCAATTTGCTTATCAATTCTTTTTATTTGGGGGCATCTTTTTCGAATCACCCAATTCTAGCCTTTAGAGATTGGTTTTCCTTTTCAATCTTGTCATTTCTGGTCTTCAGTTTACTTGCCTCACTTTCCACTTGTGAAATTCTGCCTTTTAAACTGTTATTTTCTTGCCTGATCTCTTTCATCTTTCTCATCATTTCAGATTTGAACTATTCAAGACCTTGTGACCAGTTTTCATTTTGGGGGAAAGGTTTGAATATGGTATTTTTTCTCCTCCACTTTTTGCTCTGTTGCCTGAATTTTTCTGTGTAAAAGTTGTTGAGTGTTTAAATTTCTTCTCGATCTTTCTCTTCTGGGGTTTCAGTGAATGGCTTGCCATTATGAGTCTAATGCCTTCTCAACTTTATCCTCATGCCCAGGGTCTGTCTGTGCTCTTTAGGCTCCTGAGGTCTCACGTCTAGTTGTTCTCAGGGTCAAGTCTCCTGCTGGTCCCCTTGCTTGTTCCTCTGCCTGAAGCTCCTTTTACAATCTCAAGGCACTGCTTCCACAGTCATGCACCCCTCTGTGCTGGGTCCCCACTCAAGGTCCATGCCAGAGCTCAGGATCTGCATCTTCGCCTGTGCTCAGGATCTGAGTCCAAGCCTGCATTCAGGATCTTTGTTCAAAGCCCTTGAGTTCTTTAGCCTCTTGGGGTCTTAAGTCTTGCTTTTCTTAGGAGTAGGACCTGGTTAGCTGCCAATGACTTAATGAGTGCCCCAACTTGCTCTAACTCTTTTGCTCTGGCTTTGGCACTGTAGGTGGTATGGGGGAGGTGGAGGGAGTTGCTCAGCTCGCCTTTTAGTGACAGGGATTTCACCCCTTTATAGCATGGAAATGCCCCAATTCCCTGTACCTTCAATGCTGTGCCCTATTGTGGGGTACCTTCGTTCATCTGAATTTGTTTTTTATGTCTTCTTGAGGAGTCCTATATGTGTGGACTAGGAGAGGTTAAGAAGCTGCTTTTTACTCTGCTGCCATCTTAACCTGAAAGCCCCTCAACACCTTAATATCTTTTCTTGCAGAACTTTGTTGGTTATATATAGAGGTGCTGATGATTTATGTGGTTTTATTTTATATTCTTGTAATTTGCTAAAATTATGATATGATATGACAAATTCAATTAATATTTTAGCTGAATCTCTAGGGTTTTCCAATAATACTGTCAAATTGTCTACAAAAAGCGAAGTTATATTCTCTTTGCCTATTCAGATTTCTTAATTTTCTTTTTCTTCTCTTGTTGATATTGCTACTTCTAATACACTTGTAGCATTTCCAATACAATATTAATTAATATTGAAGAAAATCGTTTCCTTGTTTGTCTGATTCCTTCTTCTAAAAACTGCTGAGTCATATCATTTGACCATTTATCAACTCTGGCATGCCTTTTGTTTTTATGAATTTTACTCATTTCTGTACTTATGGTATATTTGAAAAATAAGGCCCTTATCAGAGAAACTTGCTATAAAAATGTTTCTATGTCTATGGTACCTTTAAGGAAGATATAGTTTTACTGATCCTTTTTAATTAGGTTTATTTTTGCTTTTGGTTTGTCTGAGATATGATTGTTCTTTCTGATTTTTGTTAGTCCATTTGAAGCATAATAGATTCAGCTCCATCCCTTTTTTAAAAAGTCTGAATGTGTGCGTGTATATGTGTCTGTTTTTCAAATATGTCTCTTGTAAAGAATATTGTTGGATTCTGGGTTATTTTTTAATATTAATTTATTTATTTAGAATATTTTAAATGGTTATATGATTCATAATTTTTCCCACCATTCTTCTCTTTTCCCTCCCTGAGATGGCAAGCAATTCCCCTAGGATATGCATGTATCATTGTTCAAAACCCATTTCCATATCATTCATATTTGTGATAGAGTGATCTTTTAACACCAAAAACCCAATCATATCCACATTGAACCACGTGATCTATCATATGTTTTTCTTCTGTTTTTTAACTACCACAGTTCTTTCTCTGGATTTGGAAACATTCTTTCTCATAAGTTCATTTATATATTGTCCTGAATCATTGCATTACTACTCATTGAAAAGTCTGTTACATTTGATTGTGCCACAATATTTCAGTCTCTTTGTATAATGTTCTCCTGGTTCTGCTCCTTTTACTCTACATCAATTCCTGGAGGTCTTTCACACAGAAATCTTCCAGTTCATTATTCCTTTCAGCACAATAATATTCCATCACCATCAGATACCACAAATCTGTTCAGCAATTCCCTAATCAATGCCCTCTTTTTCCACTTTCTTTTTGCCACTACAAAGAGTGTGACTGTAAGTATTTTTGTACAAGTATTTATCATTATTATCTCTTTGGAGTACAAACCCAACAGTGGTATGGCTGGATCAAAGGTCAGACAGTCTTTTAATGGCCTTTGGGCATAGTTCCAAATTGCCATCTAGCATGTTTGGATTAATTCACAACTCCACCAGCAATGCATGTGTCCCAATTTTGCCACATCTCCTCCAACATTTATCACTCTTTGCTGCCATACTGGCCAATCTGCTAGGTGTGAGGTGATATCTTGGAATAGTTTTGTTTTGGATTTCTCTAATCAGGAGGGATTTAGAACACTTTTTCATTGCTTATTGATAGTTTTGATTTCTTCATCTGAGAACTGCCTATTCATATACCTTGAACATCTCTTCTAGTCATCCATTCTTCTGTCTCTTAGCCAGTACCATATTGTTCTAATAACCACTGCTTTTTTAGTACAGTTTAATATCTGGTACTGCTAGGATACCATCCTTCACATCTTTTAAAAAATTATTTCCATTGATATTCCAGAGGAATAATTTCTTTCTAATTCTATAAAAATAGTTAATTCTAGAAGGCTCTTGCATTAGTGTAGAAGAATGGGGATGGGGATCTTATACTAGGATGGTGATCTTGTGATTGGATAGAAGGAGTCATATTCAAGATATGTTTTGAAGTCTAAAATATATTTAAATAATTTTATATTGGGTGAAGGATGAAGAAAAGATATGATCCTGGGTCAGATTTTATTGTGTTACTCTTGTTAGTGAGAATTTTGGGAAAAGAGATCTATTTTGGATATATTGAGTTATAGTCTTTACATATCTGATGACTGTGATATTATTATCTGGATGTATCTTTGCCTAGCATCCTATCATTCCTCCCATATTCTCCACCAATGCCCAGGTTGTCTCAAGGTAGCCTTTATACATTCTTTTTCACAAGTTAAAATGCATCCCTAATAGAGCCTTTTCACTTTAAGCATGACTGGTCATTCTCTTTTTTACTGAGAAAGCTTTGAATTCCCCAAAGTAAGTTCAATGAACAACAATAGAAAACATTTACTAAAATAATTCCACACACTTAAAAATAGTAGAATTACACTAATATGGTAAATAAATTTTCCAGGGAATTCATTTTTTAAGCAATTTATGCCTAGTTTAGACTTCTGAAATTTTTTTTCCGAGAAATATACTCCCTCTAGTCCTTAAAATGTACCTTTCATTAATGAGGTTACAACTTTTGGTTACTGGCTTTGAAAACTGGGCGAGGTCCATAATGAAAGAGAAACAAAAATGTAGATCCATCCAGTCCTTTTATTTATGGGCTCATCACTAGGTCTAGAGTGCTCTGATCAAACACATAATCCCTGAAAATGCTTCCTCTCCCTTTTCCATTAACTTGCAAATCACATTGCCTCACTAAGCTTGGATTCTGTAAGATGGGCCCTGTGAGAATAAGAGTAAGTTCTGCTTGTATTTATATAGTGCTGATGACAATTGCTACTGTATCTATATCTCTGATGGCTGGGGCTGAAATGTGACTACCAGATTAAGACCTAGATTTCAGAAGAGCTGTTTTTTTAAGGAGTCCAGCCAAGTTATAAATATGATTATCCCCAAATGCAGCTGCTCAGCATAATGACCTGAGAGATAAGAGTTAGAAACCTAAACTTTTTCTTGAAACATTATTCAGAATAAAAAATAAATATGAATTCATTGAGTTCAGTTACTCCAAAAATAAATATGGTAGCCCCAGTTCTGTATTAATATAGGATAAACCTTACACCTCATCTGCATGATAACCCTTTAACTAATTGAAGCCAGGAATCATGTCTTAACAACAAATTTTCTTCTCTAAGATCCCTAAATTTTTGCTAATTTATGAAATAAACTGATTTATAATTTTCTCATTTTCCCCCTTTTCACACCCTCTAAAATTCTAATAAGTAGCATGGAATCTAAAAGAGATTGAAAATTTTTAGACATAATGTGTGTTGACTCAGGCAAGTTTATGATAAATGCACTAAAAAGTGGGGAGATTTTTTGTCATCAATAGCCAAAATTAGATTTTTTTGAAATACAGGTCAGTATTCTTGTATTCTAAAATGCTCAAAATAAAACAAAATTTTTGAGTTCAATTGCAATTCTGTTTTATTGTATACTTCCAGAAAAAAATAAAGCAAAATAAGCTACTAATTGATAACTGGCAACCAGTGTTTTTATAAAAACATTTTAATTTCAATGGGATTTGTCATGATGATTTTGCACCCATAGTATATTTGCCATTATTTCCTTTTAGTCATCTAAAGAGTGCAGAGGCTAGAATACTGTTTGGGCTTGGGATCAAAAGACTGTCTGAGTTTAAATCTAGTCTCAAATATGTATTAGCTGTGTGAATGTGGAAAAGTTGGCTTGAGTTTTCTCAACTATAGAAAAATAATAATTTCCTTGCAGTATTTATGAGGATCAAATGAGATCATATATGCAAAGTACTTTGCAAGCCATAAAATGTTGTATGAATGCTATTACTATAGTTGTTATATGTATATATGCATATATATGTGTATATATTTATACTTTTATATACATTCAACTACATCACTACTCTAAATTCAATAATATTTCATTTTCTTTGCAATTATAATACCTTCTGTGTATATATTCATGAAAATTTAGGCAAACTAAGTACATATATATTTAAAAAGAAACATATTTAAGCTATATATTTTAATATATAATCATAAAAATAGATATGAAGAAACCTGTTGGGTAATGTAATACATGGTTGCAATAGAAGCTTTTTCTTTTGCAAATTAACTGTAGCAGCTCTGGCAGTTAGAAGTTTTAAAATGTTCACAGAAAAGGAGTTGGAGCCTGATATTATAAATAGTGCTGAAGCTCCAACTGAAGGGCTTTTGCCTATTAGCTTTGGAACTTTTGGCTTTTGGCTTTTGGCTTGGCCTGTGCTTTTTGTCTTTGGGAGATTTGGTCTAATTCTAATTTGGTCTGACCTCTCCATTTTACATCCTGCCATTCTCCCTGAATTTCCCCATTGGGCCCTGGGAGGAAAGGTGGTTTGGTGATTGGACATACTGGGTTTAGCTTCTGTAGGCAAGAAGGAGATCCTAAATCAAGCCACCCCCTTATTTAGTGATCAGATAAATACCTTTATTTCAGGGCAGTGAAACCTTCCTGACTGGGAAAGCCAGCCTCTCTCAGTCTGACCTTATCTCCTGTGACCCCTCCACCAGCACTAGCTTTCTCCCTTACAGCAGTTACAAAACCCTTAAAACTCTCTTTCCCTCAGCCTATTCCTGGTGTCAATAAATCCCTTTTGTTATCTGCCCAAAAGCCTCCGGTGAATCATTGTACTGAATACTAAGGAAAATAGTATTCTAACCTCTCCCTATGAATAATTCTTCTAATTACTATAATAGTGAATACTATAATAGTGAATAGAGTTCACTACAGAGAATTATACATAACATTTCTCCACATAGGAATACAAATAATTAGACCTTATTTAAGCCCTTAAAGAGGCAAATTTTAAAAATAAGAGTTTTCTTTCTTTCCCTTCTATTTCTTATTTACCTTTTCATGTTTCTCTCCTGATTTTTGTGGTTGGATATCAAACTTTCCATTTAGTCCTGGTCTTTTCTGTGCAAATAAAAATGTAAAATTTTTTCTTTTACTTGAAAGGTCTTGAATTTGTCTATTATATTCCTGGGGATTGTCTTTTCAGGGTGTAGTATAGAGGGTGATCTATGGATCCTTTCAATGTCAATATTGCCCTCTTATTGAAGAACTTCAGGGCAGTTTTGTTGAATAATTTCTTGTAGTATGGAGTCCAAATTTCTATTAATTTCTGCTTTTTCAGGAAGGCCAATGATTCTCAAATTGTCTCTTCTAGACCTGTTTTCTTGATCTGTCAATTTCTCAGTGAGATATTTCCTGTTTCCTTCTATTTCATCAGACTTTTGACTTTGCTTTATTTGTTCTTGCTGTCTTGAGAGATCATTGGCTTCTACTTGCCCAATGCTGGTCTTTAGAGATTGGTTTTTGGCTACAATCTTTTGATTTTCCTTTTCGATTTGGTCTATTCTCTTTTTCATGGTTTCCTCCAATTTGCTTTTCAATTCTTTTGATTTTGGGGCATCTTTCTCCAATTGGGAGTTTTTGTCTTTTAACCTGTTAATTTCCTTTTAAGCTATTTCCCACATCTCTCGCCAAATCTTTTCTATTTTTCTCATGTTCTCAGGTTTGTACTCTTTGAGAGCTTTTGACCAATTTTCATTTTTGGGGGGGAAGGTTTGGATATGAATACTTGTTTCTTCTCCTCTGCTGTTTGCTCTGTTGTCTGAATTTTTTTCTGTGTAAAAGTTGTTGAGTGTTAAAGATTTCTTCTTGATCTTTCTCTTTTGATGTTTTTGTCCCTGGTTTGCTATTATTATTATTATTATTTCTTTCTGTTAGAAGTCTCGGTGAGACAGACAGGCTCTCTGCCTATCCTATTGAGCTTTGGAGTAGTTTTGGTCTGAGTCACAGAGGGCTGTGAGCCCTCTCAGCTTTATCCTCATGCCCAGGGTTGGTCTGTACTCTTTAACTTCCTGAGTTCTCCAGTCTAGATGTTCTCAGGGTCAAGCCACCTGGTGGTCTCCTTGCTTGTTCCTCTGTCCAAAGCTCCTTTAACAGTCTCAGGGTGCTGCTTCCACAGTCATGCACCCTTCTGCAATGGGTCCCCACCCAAGGTCTGTGACTGCACTCAAGGTCTTTGTACACACATGTGCATGCACTCAAAATATGCACCTGTGCTCAAGGTCTGTGTTCAAAGTCCATTTCTTTAGCCTTTTGGGGTCTTAAGTCTTGCTTCTCTCAGGAGCTGGCCTTGGTGATACCAGGTTGCTGCCAAGAACTTAATGAATGTCCCAAACTTGTTCTAATTCTTGTGAGCTGGCTATGGCACTGTAGATTGTGTGGGTGGGAGGGAATTGCTCAGCTCACATTTTAGTGAGAGCTATTTCACTCCCATATAGCATGGAAATGTCCCAATACCACATACCTTCAATGCTGAGCCCTGTTGTGGGGGTCCCTTCGTTTGTCTGGATTTGTTTTCATGTCCTCTCAATGAGTCCTATATGTGTGGGTTTTTAGAGGTTAAGCAGCTGCTTCTGCTCTGCTGCCATCCTATCCTGGAAACTCTCAAGTCACAACTTAAAGAAAAAAGTGTAAACTATATATGGATCATAAATCTTGACCTAGAATAAATGTCTGAAATCATGTAGTACTGTGATGGGAAAACTACAGCCTGCAGGCCAGATGTGGCCCCCTGAAATGTTCTATCCAGCCCCATGACATTATTTCTAATCTGGTGAATACAATGGGTAGGATACAATACAACGAAACTTGTAAAGAGTTGCCTTAGAAACAGACTGACAGAGAAGCATTTGCTTTCCTTTGGCCCCCTCTTTAAAAAGTTTGCCCATCACTGCTCTAGAATATTCTTTACTTATCACTCTGAATTTGAAAAGTGCTATTTTTATTGTTTTTCAGTTATTTTGGTCATGTCTTACTGAACTCTATTTGTGACCTCATTTGAGATTTTCTTGATAAAGATACTGGAGTGCTTTTTTATTTCCTTCTCCAGCTAATTTTACAGATGAGGATACTCAACCAAATAGGGTTAAGTAATTTGCCCAGGGTCACAGAGCTAATAAGTGTCTGGGAGTAGATTAGAACTCAAAACTTCCTGTGTTTAGACCTGCCACTCTTTCCTTTTCAACAAATAGCTGTCCCCAAAACCCTTTACCTATTTTATTTCAACTGATTTTTAGGTTACTGTGAAATAGTTGTTCTTTTTACTCTCATTTTGCAGATGGTCAAATTGAGGCAGGTACAGTTAGAGTAACCTTCTTAGGTAGAATTAAAACACAAATGTTCATGATTCCAAGTTTACTACACTATGAACTGTCCTATTTATCTACCAAACTCCATAATTTTACAAATGAGGAAGCAAAGGGCCAGGGACACTAATCCATTTACCCAAAGTCATTTAGGTAAGAAGTATTGTAAGTGAGACTTGAAATCAGGTCTTCTGACCTCAGGGCCAATGCTCTTTCCACTATAACACAGGATTTTGACCTTTTGATATTGAAGTTAATCCAATTTATTTGTTTTTTTCTATGTGCAAACCATTTCCCCCCATTTCTAAATAAACTTTCAGCAGCATTCTGAGAGTGGTAGACAGAATTTTCAACCTGCAACCTTAAATTTGGCAACATCAACAGCAGAAGAGGAAGGAAAAAAAAGCAAGAAAAAATAAAGGGAGAGAATTCTTAGACTAAGCAATTGTTAGGCTGGGCAGATGGTATTACATTCAAAAATCATGATGACACTAGGCATTAATCATTCAAAAGCCCTAAAAGAAATGTACCCTAGATAGGGTCCTGTCTAGCAACATGTGGTTGATAATGATCTGTTAGGACAACCTTCTTGCAGCCCTAATCCCTATTTCCTCTACGTCTCATTAACAGCTAAATCTTAGAATGTAATCAATTCAGACTAGTTTGTGTGGGTTGCCTCATTCCAGCACTTTTTGTGAGAGAGTGATGCTCCTTGAATATAAGGAGAGATAAAATCAGCAGACCTGTCATTTTCCTGAGCTAAATTTAGTTATTGCTGCCCTAACTATAGTATTTACCCTGAATATTGTTCCCATTGTAATGGAATGAATTCCTTAAATACTGTGAACATTACTAAATACACCTGCTATTTTTCTCAACATTTAACTTTTATCTCTGCCTTTTATTATTACCAAATGCTAAGTGCTCTATCTGCTCTTAGAGAAGTTAGAAGATGAAAGAATTAGAGAGTAAAAACACCATTTCTCCAAAAATAGAATGTTGGAAAATGCTCTTGTTCCAAATATTCATGTAAAAGGGAACAGTGGGATTTGGATGATGTCAATAATCATTTAACTTTGCAATTTGCTAAAAATATAAAGATCTGGACTTAGGTCCACATTTGGGAATTTGCAGAGATTGGGATGGCAGAACTCCCATGGCTCATTTCAGGAGCAAAGTGATAAGAACCATCCTCAAATGCCTAGTTTTTACATATCACATATATATTCATTTTATAAAAAGGTTTTTTTTATTATGTTTAAATGCAAATGTCAATGAGACAAATAGCAAGCCTTATCAAAAGTGTTATAACCACTTTGGAGTATTAGGGGCAGATACACTAGTATCCTGGAGGAAGAATCAATATCTTCATGTATGTATGTATGTATGTATGTATATATATATATATATATATATATATATATATACATGTTTGAAGGATCCTACAAATATTTATCAGTATAACCTGTCTTTTTAGTTATCTTATTTTTAGTGTGAAGAAATAATTTGACAGGTAGTCTCTATACCCTTCTCTGGAATCATGTTTTAATAAAGTAGAAGAAGAATGGAATCTGAGAGTACAAGATATCTGAAGAGATTGAAATGCCATAGAGACAGGGGTGGGAAAGAAAAGGGTGAGGAAATGAGACACTGAGTATTTAAAAGACAAAGTTCACTATGTAATTTTGAGCTTAGTCAAGTCAATAAGCATTTAAGTGTCTTTTATTTGCCAATCACTGTGCAAAATGCTGGGGATACAATGAGAGGGAAAAACAATTCCTTTCCTCAAGGAGCTCATAAGAAATTGGGAAAGACAAAATGTAAATAGTAATAAGCAACTACTTTATATAATTTTAAAAAGATAATTTGGAGATAGTCTAAGAGGAAAGTAAAATTAATGAGGAATGAGAAAGGCTTCTTGCATAATGTAGGATTTAGTGGAGGCTTGACAGAAGTCAAGAAAATGAGAAAGTCAAGTGATGAAGTCAAGAATTCCAGGCTTAAAGATTAATGTCAATGAAAACAAACAGAAGTGGGAGATATAATATCTCTTATGAAGAAAAATAAAGAGACCTGGAGTGAACAAAGGACAATATATGAGAGTGTAGGGTAAAAAATATAAGGGGATTAGAAAGCAAAGAAAGATCTAGGTCAGCAATGGAGAACATTTTCTAGATTGAATACCTGAACTGCACTTTCGAGCTGCCACTGAGCCCCCTACATTACCCCAGACAGGAAAATGAGAAAATTCTTGAATTTGGTTTCTGGGCAGAGGAGTCGAACATGTGAAAAATGTCCTCAAGCTGGTGCTATGGAGAAGGAGAATGGAGCAGTTCCTTCCAGCACACCTGGGCACCTGCGCCAAGCCTTTGACAACACAGGTCTAGGTTATGAAAGGCTATGAAGGTTAGGAAAGCCAAAAATTAAATTTATATTTGATCTGGGAATTTAATAGTGAGTCACTGGAATTTATTGAATTTGAGTGGTTGGCATATTCAAAACCTTTTTAGGAAAATCAGTTTGATAGTTGAGTAGAGGAGTAGAGGATAGATATGAATGAAAAGAGACTTGAAGTAGGGAGAATATAAAAAAAATATTGTGACATTCTAGGCATGAGGTGATGAGACCCTGAACCAGGGTGGTGTGACAGAGGAAAGAAGGGAACTATGTAAGAAATGGAATGAATGAATATCATGACCAAAATTAGCAAGAGCTTGGATATAGAAATGAGAGTATTTTAATATTACCTCAGTTCGAGCCTGAAAGACTAGGAGTATACTGGTACTCTTAAAAATAATGAATTAATTCACAGGAGGGGATTATTTTTTGGGAAAGATATTGAATGTGATGTGTGAGAAATGCACCCAAGTTTATAGCAGGGTCTCATCCTAAGAATGGGAGACTCAAACTCCATTCAGTCCAGAAGTAAGAAAATAATTTTATTTGAAGAAGAAGTGGTTTATGGTGGTATATAGCCTAATAGCTGGTGGAATAGTCTGGGGCTAATCAGGTAGCCTTAGGCTGATGGATAAGCTCAGGAGCCAGTAGAGTAGCTTTTTTGTAGTGATAATATGGAGTAGCAGCTCAACTTCAATGTAGTAGCTTCCACCAAGGAGTGAAGCTTCTTTCTTCTGTGGATCAGGGTTCATATATTTACTGGCGTCTGGTAGCTTAGCATCTCCCTTTCCAAAATCAGGTGGAGGTATGGAATAAGGAACATGCTCAAGATTAGAGGACTCAGTGCAGATGTTCCATGTTCCTCCATTGTTCACCTTGTCATCATTTGTCAGGAAGAGGTCTTGATGCCCTTCCACAGTGGGAATATGGGGAGTAAATATGGTATATTACAGGATCACTACAAGTAATTAATAATTTCTAAGAACAATATAAGCAATTAATAAGACAGGAAAGATACAAAGTTGATGCCTAGAATAGAATGTTACAGATCTAGTAGTACATAGAGTGAATAACTAATATGCAATTCATGTTTGATTAATGCTGAAACCACAGGTGTTACAGTTGAGGTTTAACTAGTGCCAACTAGTGAGAAGTGCAAGATTTCAGATTCCAACTGCCAGCCCATATCAAATACAGTTTTGGAAATCCCAACTTTGAGATGTTAGAAATTCAGGCATTCAAGAGGTTAAGAGGTATTGACAAGAAAGGAAGTGGAGGCACCAATTAAAGATAGCTTTTACCAGGAGTTTACAAAGGAGAACAAAAGTAACAGCTAGTGGAGATAGACAATTCAATAAGTGTTGTTCGAGGATGAGAGTGATGTGGAGATGTTTGTAGGCAGAAGAGAAATCATCAGTAACTAGAAAGAGATTAAAAGATAGTGAGAATCAGGATGATAGAGGCAGCAACCTGCTGGAGAAGACAGATCAGAATGGGATCACTTGGAGTTGTCAAGGGGTATGCCTTGGTACAAATAAGGAACATCACTTTCCATGAGATGGATGAAGGAGGCAATTATGATAGAATACATTTGAGTGGTATAATATGGGAAAGAAGAGAGATTAAAGAGCTCTTTGTAGATGTTCTCAGATTTTACAGTGAAATATGGGGTAGCGTTCTCAGCTAAGAGAATAGGGAATGGAGAGCCATGGGAAGTTTGATGAGGGATGGAAAGTTTTTGAAAAGGTATTGCTGTAATTGGGATAGTGAACTGAATAGGAAAATATAAAAGGATTACCATTCTATAGTGAGGGTTCAGTTGATATTATGTACTTTAAATTTGTAGTGCATTCTGAATGGTTTCTTTATATTCTCTGTCATATTTAAGCAGCAAATGGAATATCCAAGACTGGAGTTCATCAAAACCAGATTGGTGGTAGGATAAGGTTCAAAGGATTGAAGAAAAGATGATAATGTAGAGGTGAACTGGGTAACCAAGGGGGGGGGAATGGAAAATAGCAGAGTATAACTAGTTCAGGGATGATGACTTGGGAAAGTCATGGTGAGATTACGGTGAGGACAAAGAGCAGGATAGGAGTTCATAAGGCAGAGAGGCATTAAAATTTAAAAAAAAAAAGGATTATGATCGGAGAAAATATTTTCAGATTTCATGAACACTGATGTGAACCACAAACACAATGGTAAAAATAGGAAAATAGGTCAGAGGACATGAGTAAGTTGAATATCTGGTAATGTTTTTAGTATATTTGGGAGACTATCACTATTTAAGGGCAGCCAGTGGAATGGAAAGATTGTGCACCAAGAGCAGAACTAATTGGGGAAGAAAGGAGATTGTCCCAGAGGATGAGAGATAACAAGTTAGCAGTATCTTGATTGGGTGATTAAATAAGATCGAATGAACCTCAATAGAAAATATTTCAGTGATTGTAGTTGAGTGAAAGTCTGGAAGTGACAGTGGGGAACAAGGAGTATTCCTACTCTATTATCACAACTAGTATGTGTTTGAGGTTGGGGTTTGGGGGTTAAGTGTTACTGAAAGTATTATGAGTACTGTAATATATAACCAGAGATTCTGTGACCTCAGGAGAAAGAGAGGTCTCAGTCAATTCAGGAAAACGGGAATAAGAAAGAAACAAACATTAAAGTTTTTCTTTTAACCTATGGAGTAAGTATTCCAGAAACAACAGTACAGACAACTATCTGAACTAAATGAAATATGGAGAATTTTAGGGATGGGATATTTGATAGAGACATCTAGCTCTCCTTTTTCTTCTGATAAAAGGACGGACATCTCTTTTTACTCTTGTTTCCTTATCAAAGGCCAAAGAATGTCAAACCTCATCTAGCATAAATTGTATCTAATCCAATACCTCTCTCCAAGTTCCCTCAGAATCTATTATTGAACTTCTATCTGAGGTCTTCCAGTAATAGGGAAATCACTAATTTTTAGGGTGTCCCAATGAATTTAATAGCATCATGTAATATTGAATTTGGGAATGATTTAACATTTCTAGTAGTTAAAAAATATTTCCCTAAAAATGAGTTTATTTCCAGGCATCTTCTCTTTTTTTCTGTACATGCTAATGAAGAACATATGAACAACAAAAATGATGGATTCATAAATATTTGGTGCTTTTTAATTGATAGAAATGTGAATAGTTCAATGTGGGAGAGGTATGTGTAATTCTTGGAGGGCACACATGCATATGTATGCATATATATAACATTTATAAATATGCATATATACAAGACACAGATATGCATATATTCACTTTATCTCTATCGTCTCTATAAATATATATGTGCTATTTTGTATCCTGACCCAGTTTTCCACTGAGATGAAGTTTTTGTTTTTGTCCTGTTCTTTTAAGGTCTGTTTCTGTAGCTGTCATAGCGCTAAACTGAGAATCTGTGGTCAATAACTGACATGAAGACTTTCCACAGAGTATTGATCAATGTCATTTCTCATCATCTTTTTTGGTATCCTAAGAGCATGGATTTCTCATCTCAATATTTAGAAAATTCTATGCATTGAACTCTTCGGGAGAAAGTTAATTAAGTTAACTTGGTTATTTACAACAGTTGAAGAAATAAACTGCAAATTATCTCAAGCAACACACTCTTCGTATCATTTTAAAAGAAATTACCAACAAGATGAATTATCCTAGATGACATTTGATCATAAGAGGACTCAAGCTCTCAAGAAAAAGGAGAGCATACCCAAGTTTACAAAATTTCCTTCAAGTATATAGCTCATACTTGTTAGCCCTTTCTGATTCCTTTTCAGCCTTCTGAGCCCACAATTCTGTAGTTGCTCTCATTGCTATTTCTAGGTGTTCCTCTTGCCACCCAAAGTCCAGGTTGGATCAGACCTTTCTTATTATTTATTAAACATTGGTCTGTGAGTGCAAAAACAATCCCTGATTCATATTCCTTCTGGAATTAAATGGAATTTATTTTGTCTCCTTGCCTTGAAGGGAGCTTTCTTTGTTGAGTAGGAATTACCGTTTTATTTCACTCGTTGTAAGCTATGTAAGCTAGATGAAATTTGAGATCCATATCTTAGATGTTGCTGGTTATTTTGCTTCAATAAACTAATGCTTCCCCTTTTTCTTTGGAGAGATGGTTTTTTTTTTTTTTTGGAGAGATGGCAGCATCCTCGCTGCCTTATAGCATTTAAACTCCCACTGCATTTCTTGTGATTTCTCCAGCTTTTTAAAAACCAGTAACACTCAGAGACCTTAATTTTCTTTAGCAAAGTACTAGTCTCTTTCTCTGACTGATTTGGCAAATTGTATCTCCACTTTAGAAAGCACTTTGCTTGGAGCCTACATACCATCTAATTTTTTCCCATTCCTCCACTTGTAGCTTGGGATGGGAAAACTAGATTAAATCAAATCCAGTAACTCCATGAACCTATATCTTTTCTTTAAAGTAGGCATTGTATTGGAGAACCATGTCCCTTTTGGTACCTGTGCCTATCTAATTATCTCCTGTGCTACCTCACATAATGATTAGACCTGTACTTGAACTTTTAGGTCATCTATCATTTTAGTCTTTTTAACTTTCTTTTTTTATAGTCTGAAATGGCTATTCTTTTAGCTAAGTATATATTCCTTCCACCAAGCAAGAACAAGAGTCCTTTTACACCTAAGTAAACCATTCTGTGGGGATGTTAGCTGCTGCAGTGGCTAGAGTGCCAAGCCTGACAGAATCATAAAAATTTAGAGTTTGAAGGGACCTCAGAAGCATGATTGCATAGTTCATACATAAGAAAGAATTCATTTTTCAACATTCTGTAAAAGAAAAATACTGGAAACAACCTTCTGAGCTGAACTGATTTTAAGAGATGAAAATCATAAAGTCAGGGTCTAGACCCACCCACTATGATCTAAGACCCAGAGCCCATTTCCTGACTAGTATGTATACTTTATGCAACAGTCAGATTATACAAACTCTCCCCAAAAAGAGAAATTGGTTGGTTTGTATATTTCTTCTCAGGTGGGGAAACCACAATTTTGTCTTCTGGAAGAGTTCTTTCTTAAAAAAGGTCAGGTTTTTTTTTTCTTGTCTTCTTATGAGGGACCAATATATGGCCACCTATTTCATATACGTTGAAAATATAGGTGGCCAAGGTTATTCAATAGTTACAAAGCTAGTTGAAATACCATGACCTCAGGAAGTATAGATAGACAGCAGAAGACTACAGGCATGAGCAAACACTCCTTGGAAAAAGGATTTTGCAAGGTACCGAGAGGATTTCTTTTATTGTCTTACAATATAATTATTGATTGATTAATTCTCATATGCAATTATTTAATCAATCAATAATTAGGATTATTCTTTAAAATTAATTATGTTATGATTATGAATTATCATTACAGTAATGAATATCTGAAATAATTACCTGCAGAAGTTATAAAGCTCTTAAATAGGCATAAAATAATGAATATACGCTGGTTAAAGCTACGTAATTAAATTATCTTTTATAATATCTGAAAAGTAGTCATTCAGCTTTTATTGTTATACTCTATGGAACAAAGACCATAAATCCTCCCAAGATAATACACTAAACAATTTTTTAGCACTGATTACTAGTGTTTATTTACATCTATTTGCATCTTTGTTACTCCTACTTATTTCTCCTGGGGCCAAGAATAATACAACCAAATATTTCTTCCAAGTGTTTCTTCTACTCTAAGTTAAAAGTCCTCAATTTTTAAACTGATCACGATGTGTCTGTACTCAAGTCTCTCTCCATGAATTTTTGAGGCATACACCTTTGTCTTCCCTCTCTTTTGTTAGCATTAGTTAATCTACACCACAAGGAATTCTTGCATTTGTGATTTTTTTTACCCTAAGGTAGCTGTTGAAGGAAAGTATAAGTGAGGTAATGGGGTGACCAGGGGTATTATAAATTAACTAAGGGGTTTGTGGGAACACACTTTGGGATTTAAGAGAGACTAAAACTGAACATTGAAGACTTGTACAGCTAAGTCACTCCCAACTGAAAAATAACAGCCAACTGTCACTCTGGCCAGAGGCCTTGAATTCCACAGACAAGGCAACAGGATGAAACAGGGTTTTAATTAGAAACAACTAAAAGGAGGGATAGGAATGACTACTCTAAACCCTTAACACCTAATAACAAAACCCACAGGGAAAGGGAAGGACTTATTCTACTCTAACTTAGTGATCTAAACTAACAGGGCCCAAGGAGCTATAAATGGAGTCTCTGGGTTTCTGCCTCAAACCTGGAACCTGCCAGGCTTGAGTACAGCTAGGACTTAGTGGCTTTGGGATTCTCACTGCAATCCACTGATGATCTCCGGATGCCAGGAGCTAGGTTGTCTCAGGAACCAAGTAGAGAGGGTTTTGCTTGATGCACTGTCCTCCAGTTCTCAAACTTCTCCTCCTCTCTTGGCTCTGTAGAGTTGTCCTTTTGCTAGATGCCACACTGAGGATCCCAGAGGAAAACAGGAAGCAGGGTGTCCTTTGCTCTGAGGTCTCCCAGGCTGGCAACACTTTTGCCCACCACTAATGGAGTCCACACTCAGGGCACAGACAGACTTCCTCCTCCTTCATTTCAACCTGGAATTCCCAGCTCCAGCTCCTTCCTGCTAGGTACAACTTAATTCCTAATAACTAGCTAATCTAATCTTACTCATAACACTGTTCATGCCCAACTTTTCTGTATCCCATCAAAAGTGGGATTTTCTCCATTTCTCATTATTCCCTTCCCAATAATTTGTAGGTAAAAATCATACCTTGAACAGAATTCTCTCTTGTTTCATCAGATTTGTGAAGGATAGAAGTATAGTTAAGGCATATTGAGCAATTATTAGTTGCCCTGATTTTCTTCTAGTGGCATTTTATCAAGTGGAAATATCTACTTACTTATTCAATTTTTCAAAAAGAAAGTGTTAATAACTACCATTTATATAGCACTTCGGTACTTTAACACTCATTGTGTAATGCTTGTGAGCTATTTCCTAAACTCTTCTACTATTTCTTTTATTTTGTACATGTGGTATGTAGTATACTTCTGTGATACCATTCCAATTCCTGCCCCATGTTGATCTTCATCCAAATTCTCATCAGTACACTTCTGTCACCCCCATATTAACTTATTGAATAACATAAGATGAGGATATCTTCTTTTTTATTAAATTTTATTTTTTTCAATTACATGTAGAAACAATTTTTGACAATAGTTTTCTGACATTTTATAATTCAAATTCTCTCTTTTCTTCTTTTTCCTCTGGCCCAGGGTGTTAAATAATCTGATATAGGTAATACTAGTGCTTTTATCCAATATACATTTCCATATTCCACATGTAGGGACTAACGACACATATCACATATACAATAAAAAACTGAAAAGGAGATTAAATGGAGGATGGCATGATTTGATATGCAATCAGATTCCAACAGTTCCTTCTATGACTGTGGATACTATTTATTTTTGTTAGTGTTTGCTTGTTTTTATCATGAGTCCCTCAGGATTATCTTGGAATTTTGTTTTCCAGATATTAGTTTAGTCATTCACAGCTGATCATCAAATGATATTTTAGTTACAGTATTCCCAGTTCTCTTGGTTCTGTTCAATTTAATTTGCATCTGTTCATATAAGACTTTCTAGGTTTTTCTGGACTCATTTGTTCATTGTTTCTTATGGCAGCATAGTTTTCCATTACAACCATACAACAGTTTGCTCAGCCATTCCCCAATTCATGGGCACTCTCTCAGTTACCAATACTTTGGCACTACAAAAAGAGTTTCTAAAGTACTTTTTGTACAAATAGGTCCTCTTCCCCTGTCTCTGATCTCTTTGGGTGTGGTTTCATATTGTTCTTCATAAAAGTTATATCAGTTTATAGTTCTACCAACAGTGCATTAGTGTCCCAATTTTCCAATATCCTCTCTAACATTTATCATTTTCCTTTTTGGTTAAGTTAGCCATTGTGATAGGTGTGAAGTTGTATCTCAGAGTTATTTGAATTTGCATTTCTCTAATCAATACTGATTTAGAGCATTTCTCATATGACTATGAATAGTTTTAATTTCTTCACCTGAGAATTGCCAATTCATATCCTTTGACTGTTTATCAATTAGCAAATGATTTAAATTCTTATAAATTTGACTCATTTCTCTAGGTATTTGTGAAGTGAAATTTCCCACCAATTTGTTATTTCTCTTCTAATCATGGTTGTACTTGTTTTGTTAGTACAGAAACTTTAATTTAATGTCAGCAATTATCCATTTCATATTTCATAACATTCTTTATGTCTTTTTTGGTCATAAATTCTTCCCTTATCAATAAATCTGACAGATAAACTTTCCCATATATCCTTAATTTGTTTCTGGTATCCCCCCTTTATTTCTAGAACTTATCCATTTTGGCTTTATCATGGAGTATGATGTGAGATGTTTTTCTTTGTCTTGTTTGTGCCATACCATTTCTCATTTTTCCCAGGCCTTTTTGTCAAATAATTTTTTTTTCAATAGCCTGAATCTTTGGGTTGATTGAACACTAGGTAACTTTGATCATTAACTTCATTTTTTTTTTTGTTTTCCTAACATATTCTAATTATCTACTATTCTATTTCTTACCCATGACCAGATTGTTCTTGATGATTATTACTTCATGGCATAGATTGAGATTTGGTATGGCTTGGAGTCCTTTATTTTTTCCATAAATTCCATTGATATTTATGAATTTTTGTTCTTACAGATGAATTTTGTAATTTTTTTCTAATTCTAGGAAATAATTTTTGGTGAGTATGATTAGTATGGCACTGAATAGGTATATTAACTAAAGTAGGATTTTCATTTTTATTATATTGGATTGGCTTATCCATGAGCAATTCATGTTTTTTCCAATTATTTAGATCTGACTTTGTATTAAAAGTATTTTGCATTTGTGTTTATATAGTTGCTTGGCTTTTTTTGATAAATATATACCTAGGTATTTTATAATGTCTATAGTTACTTTAAATGAAATTTCCTTCTTTAACTGTTTCTATGGAACCTTGTTGTTAGGAAATGGAAACAGTGATGATTTATGTGTGTTTATTTTATATCTTGCAACATTGTTAAAGTTCTTAATTTTTTAAAATGTGGTTTTTGGTTGATTCAGGGGTTTTTTATGCATCATTTCATCCTGTTATTTCCATAAAAAAGACATAGTTTTTTTATTGCCTTTTTTAATAAAAAGATTTTTCCATTCTTATTGCTAACGCCAGAGTTCCTAAAATAATGTTAAATAATAGTGACAAAAATGGGCATACTTGCTTCACCTCTGATTTTATTGGGAAGGATTTTAGTTTATCTCCATTACATCCATTATCAGCAAGATAATGCTTGCTGGATGGTTTTAGATAGATGTCTTTTGTCACTTTAAGGAAAGTTCCTTTCATTCCAGTGTTTTCTAATGTTTTTTTTTTTTTTTAATAAGGAATGGGTAATGTATTTTATCAAAGGCTTGTTCTGCATCTATTGAGATCATATAATTTCTGTTGACTTTATCATTGACATGGTCAGTTATCCTGATAGTTTTCCTAATATTGAACTATTTCTGAATTCCTGCTAAGCACCCACCTACGCATTGTAATTCTTGTGAAATAATGCTTTAATCTCCTTGCTAGTATTTAATTTATTTTTTTCTATCAATATTTAATAGGGAGATTAGTCTATAATTTTTTCCTCTCTGTTTTAGTTCTTCCTGACTTAGGTATCTGTACCATATTTGAGTCATAAAAGGAATCTGGAAGAATTCTTTATTCACACAGTTTCTGAAATATCGGAGTTCATTGTTTTTTCAATGTTTCATAGAATTCAATTGTGAATCCACTGGCTCTGGGACCCTTTTCTTAGGGAATTCTTGGCTGTTTTTTTTATTTCTTTTTCTTTGACCAAGTTAAATACTGTTTTCTCTTTTGTTAATCTGGGCAATTTATATTTTTGTAAATAGTCATCTATTTCACTTGAATTATAATATTTATTAACATTTAGATGGGCAAAATAACTGCAAATAATTACTTTAATTTCTTCATTGATAGTAATTTCTCCTTTTTCATTTTTCATAATGGTAATTTGTTTTTCTTTTTTTCGAACCAATCAATGTTTTATTTATTTTTCATGAAGCAACTCTTTATCTTATTTATAAGTTCAATAATTTTCTTACTTCTGATTTTATTTGTCTCTCCCTTGATTTTCAAGATTTCCAATTTTGTGTTTAATTGGAGATTTTTACTTTGTTCTTTTTTCTAGTTTTTTTTAGTTGCATACCCAATTCATTGACCTGTTCTTTCTATATTTGATTGATTTAAGCATTTTTTCCCTCTATCTTCTTTCCCTACCCACCCCTCCCCCATTTATCCTTCTCTTTCTCCTTTTAACCTTTCTCTGGCCACAAATGTTTTGCTTCCAAAAAACAACTCCCTCATTTAGCCCTCCTTTTTGTTCAACCTCACCATTTTTATTCCCATTTCCCTCCTACTTACTATTGGGTAAGGTAGGCTTCTATAGCTGACTGAGTGTGGGTGTTATTTCCACTTTTAGCTAATTCAGGTGAGAAAAAAGTTAAAACATTGCCTGCCACACCCCCATCTTTTCCTCCATTATATTAACTCTTGGGTTCCCCTTCATGTGACATTTAACCTCTCATAACTTTCTTTTTTTCTTCTCCTCTTGTGTTCATTTTTCCTATTCCTTGATTTTTTATTTTTGTTTTTGTATTTCAACTCATCAATTCTATTTTATCCCTTCCTTTTTTCTATGTATATTCCTACTTATCCTTCAGATAGTGATGAAGTTATAAAATACCTCACATATTTAAGAAAATTGAATATTTTAAGTACCTTATATGACTCAAGTATCATATATATCTAAAGTATTTTAATTATTACCTTACCAGGTATGAATGTACTCTATTTCACCTTATTGAAACCCTAAAGGTAGGTTTCACTTTTCTATTCATCTTTTTATGCTTCTCTTGAGTGTCTGTTTGGTCATCATATTTCCTTTTCATTTCTGTTTTTTGTTTTTGTTTATGTTTTGGCCAGAAATACCAGGAAGTCCTCTAACTTGTTAAGTATCATTCACCCCCTTCATTTCTCCCTCCCCCAACGTTTAGTGCTTATTTTGCTGGGTATTTTGTGATTCTTGGTTGTAAGCCTAGATCCTTTGCTTTTCAAAATATCATATTCCCTGCCTTCTGGTCCTTTAATAAAGAAGCTGCCAGGCTTTATGTAATCCTGACTATAGCTCTATATTGTTTCCTTCTGGCTGCTTACAGTGCTGTTTCCTTTGATAGGGAATAAAAAAAAATTTTTATAATAGTTCTGGAATATTTTATTTAGGTTGTTTTTTTTAGGAGGTGCTGAATGTATTCTTTCCATTTCTATTTTCCCTTCTTATTCATGAATATCAGGACAGTTTTTCCTGTGGTATGGATTTATTGCCCTAGGCTATATGGAATCTGTTAGGGGTAGCACTGCTTTTTTACTGTGCCTTCAAGTTTCCTCAGACTAATTGGTAGAGTCAATGTTGCTTGCAGATCTGTTGTTGTTTCATTGCCTCAGGCCACTTGGCAATACCTAGACCTGTTATCCACTCTACCTTTTTTTTTTGTTGAGCTGCTCCCTTTCTCTGCTTTTTTGTTTGTTCATTTTTTTCTTTTATTTCTTTGTCTCAAAGCACACTTAAGTTGCTCCCCATATGCCTGCCATTTTGTTGCCTCAGGCCTCTTGGCTACAAGTAGGACTGCTTTCCACTAGCCACCTAACTGCCTCAGGGCACATGGAAATTCTCTGGGCTAGTGTATGCTCAGAAAACTCCCCCCAGTGAAGCACTCCCTGTTTTACTCTCCCCTATAGCCCAAGAGACTCACATCTTTCCTGCTTTCCTTTGTTTTGAGGGACTCTATTTTCTATTTTTGAGTAATTTGAGGGTTTGGGTCAGCTGAGCTTATCTTACTGTACTATATTAACTCCCACTATGCAACTGTCCCTGAGAATATCTTTTTTTTTAATTGATAGGACTTTATTCATCTTCATCTACATCTACATCTCAAATGTCCTCTTATTTTTTTACATTAGGATTACCTAGGCTCATCCATTCAAATTTTAATGATACTTATAAGGTAAAAACTGAGGTTAGTCCAATATATGATAATGACCTTGAAATGATTTATGAATCATACAAATTAAATTATACTGAGTATAGTTTTGGTTAAATTCATTTTATTATATTTGTTTTAAAATTTTGTTAATGCAATTTCTTATTCAGGACACTTTGTTTCATCTCCATGTAAGAAAATGGAATTTGTGCTGGACTCAGAGACAATTTAATGTATTTTCTAGTTCATGAGGACAATAAAAGTTGCAGTTAGCCAAAAGTCTAAAATTTGGCAGTCATGTAAAGCATAATTTATTTTACCTTCATGACCTGTTAAACTAAAAATAGGAAGAATACTAGATGTTTTTCTTTGTCTAAAAAAAATAGCTTCATGTCATGAACAAATGTGATACACTCTCTTATATAATAATAGTTCAATTAACCCGGTATAAACAGGAAATTCAATTAGTATATTATTTCCCTAAACCCATACAAATTGGGGCTTATTTTACATTAATCCAATTAATCTGCTTAATCTTTCTCTGGTTCTCCTTAAACAAATACCTTTTTTTTTCCCTATAGTCTGATAGATCAATACTGTCAGTTTACAAATAGTCAATAAACATTTATAAGATGCTTATTACCTGCTAAGTATCATTGTACTACATAGAAAGAAAAAAAAGTAAATTTTTTGTTTCAAGGAGCTCATAGTGATATGGCAAAGGAGGCAGCATGCAAATAACTATGTACTGAAATAATAGGATATTCTTGATGATTGGTGTTAGTAATGGTAAGATATCAAGATCAGTTGGTTCCTTGGTAACCCACATAGAAGGGGCTCCCAATGACCAGTGCTTCCAAACTACCAGAATGAATTCAAAACAGGACAGGGTTTATTTTAAAACACGATTTGATGGAGGGTATCTTCACATGAGGGTATCTTCATTTTCTTCCAAGCTCCCTAGGCCTACACTGTTTGTTTAAATTTCCTGAAGCTATCTAACTACCTGAAACTTAATCCTCCCAAATGACTTAGGTGAGATATACAGTTCTTCAGAGTAGTTCAGGTTGAACCCTTTATGGTAGGGTCTAACCCTAGCAAGGTTAGGCCTAAGATTGCTTCAGGCCTTCCCACCAGACAGGTACTAGCTTGCTGGCATAGATCTTCAAATCAGCTGGGAACACTCTCTCAAAAGGCAAGAAACACTTGGATATAGATGACTGAAGGATTTCTCCAAAGGGGAACACAAAAGTGAGTAGCTCTGGCTTTAGGGGATAGGAACAAAAAAAAAAAAAAGAAAAAAAAAAAAAAAAAAAAAAAAAAAAAAAAAAACCTCTTCAGCTCACAGAGAAAAGGGAGCAGGAAGTTTTGCTTCAGGCCTTTTACCCCAACAGGAAGTCCAAAAAATGCCCAGCTACTGCTGGTGTCCACCTTTATCTGTTCCCAGCATTCCAGAATTAACTTCATCAGTTCCACAACATGTGGTCTGCTCCAGCACACTTCTCTCTTTGCGAATTTCTATCTGTTTGCAATCCATTTCTCTTCTTCCCTCATTATATTCTACCCTTTTGAACAAATCAAAATTCATTTTGAAAAAATATTTTGGTATTAGTTCACCAACAAAGTTAAATTCTCCTTAAAGTATTCCTATTCTAGTATTCTCACCCAAAATAACAAACATCCTTCTCTCATTTACCTAATCCCAGTCTTACACTAGATTATATACACATGCATGTATAGCCATACATATTTATACATTATATATTGAGATAGAGTCTTAAATGGAGGGTACTATGATTAAGGAGAACTTTGAATGCTTCTTATAGGGACTTTCACTGAGACTTGAAAGATGTCAAGGAAGCCAGGAGAAGGAAACGAGCATAAAAATCAGTGTCCCATGTCTAGGATGCAGAGGGGAGTAAGGTTTATGAAGCTGAGAAAGGTATGAAGGGATCGAATTTTGAAGGGATGTAAATGTTAATATATTTTTCATTTATATATATATATACATATATATGTATATGTTCAAGTCATTAAGGAACCATTGGAGTTTAATAAATGGAGGGAGAGGGGAATGACAGGATAAGACTTGCACTTTTTGAAAATACGTTTGATAGTTAAAGAAAATATGATCTGGATTGGGCCAAGACTTGAGGCAGGGAGACCAATCTGAATGCTGTAGTGTTAGGTGATCAGTCTACAATAGGGTGATGACAGTGTCTAAAGAGAGAACAGGGGATATATCAGAGATATTGGAAAAAATTTGGCAATTAATTAGATATGGTGGATGAATGAGAATGAGAAGTTGAGGATGACAACTAAGTTATGATTCTGGATTGCTATGAGAAAGCTTTTGACAGTAATTGGAAACTAAGAAAGGTGGGAGGGTTTAGGTAGAAAATAATGTGTTCTTTTTTGGATATGATGAATATAAGATGTCCTCAAGCTATTAAATTTGAGATGTCCAAGAAGAATTTGGAGTTGCAAGACTGGAAACCAAAAGAGGCAAGATCTAAAAAACTATATTCCAGCATCATCTACAGAAGTGAAATCATTAGCATAGGTGAGATAACTAAGCAAAAAAAAAAATAAAAGAAGGGCCAGGATAGTGAATTGGGAGACATTCCATTTTAGTTGCCATGGTGTGAATGAATATTCAGCAAAAGAGACAGAGGAGAAGTCAGACAAGTAGGAGGAGAATCATTAGAGATCACTATCATGAAAATCTATAGATAAAAGTCCCAAGTAGTAACAAAGGTAATGAAGACTGAGAACATGCCACAACATAGGTACTGAACAAATTGTAATGAGTATATGGAGGTTTTTAATTCTTCTATTATGAACTTTAGTAGTCTGGAGAAGCCTATTCATAGATTAATGTTTTT
Organism: Gracilinanus agilis; assembly: GCF_016433145.1. NCBI lineage: Eukaryota > Metazoa > Chordata > Mammalia > Didelphimorphia > Didelphidae > Gracilinanus > Gracilinanus agilis. Next base: position 521,098,157 of record NC_058130.1, on the reverse strand, counting down.
AAATGTCCATAATCAATATATGTGATTTCAAAGGAAGTTGATTATTTTCAAAGGAAATTTTCAAACTATTCCTTTAAAAGAAAATGAGCCCCAGGTTAATGTACCCTGGTTTAGATGAATGGCAATTCTTGGGTATGGAATGCTGGGAAAAGTGCTAAATTAGAGCAAACAATGCTATTTTTGGTCCTGCCTGTGCATCTAACTGGTTTTGGAACCCTGGTATGACATTGACCTCTTTGTGCCATAGGATTCTCCTATTTCAAAATTTTATAACTGCAAGTCTAAGAGAGATTGCAAGGAGGGAAATAGTTTGGAAGTTCTCGTAAGCTAAGTGAATATAAACTACTACTATTTTTTTGTGAACATCTGTATTTCTCTACAGGGTGAAGCTAAGTATCTTTTCCAATATAATATCTTAAACCTAATAATTTTTCTACTTTTTCTATGAAAATCTCCATTTTTCATGCTTACTTACCAGAGCAAAAAAAGAACAAATTTTTGTGTCAGTAAACTCTCTTCCAGAGAGTTCTTACCCTAGGAACTAGAGTGATAATCTCTGTAGAAACTGTGTATCAAGACAATGAAATCCTAGCTTTATATTCTCACAAGATTAATTTAAAATTTATATTGTTCAAGATTTCCCCTCTCATAATAATAGCTCAACACTTTAAGGTTGTAAAATGCTTTACAAATATTATCTTGGGGAGCAGGTCCTATTATTATCTTCATCTGACAGATAATAGAACTGAGGAAGACAGAGGTTAAGCAATTTTCCTAGGGTCATACAGTTTAGTGTCTTTGGCAGGATTTCAAATCAGAGCTTCCTTACTTCATGTTCAGCAATCCATACACTTCACAATCTAGGATTCAATATTTGGATACTGATATTTTTAAAGTGTACAATATATGCAAACCCCAGGTTTCTTAGAATGAAAAGAAAATGCTATAATGCAAAAATATTAGTGATCAGATTTTGTTTTCTTTTTTGTGTACATCATTCTTTCTCTTCATTTTCCTTACCTTCAGTTTTGCCCTGGTTCTATGAATTTATTTTATATAATGATTTCTAGTGGTGAAATTCCCTCCTCCAATGAAGATGTAGAATTGTTTTATAAAATAGCTGAAGAGTTGTGTGGGTTACTAAAAAGGCAAGCGTTTTGGCAATAGTTAAAAAGCCAGTATATTTCAGAATAGTTCCTTGACCTTTCTGACTATCAAGGCCAGCTTTTTATCTGCTATTCAATTATTTTTTATTTGTCTTTTCTCCTGTCTTGAGAGAGGGGAGAAAGAGTGGGATAGAGTGCTAGACTTTTAATGAAGTGGAGGAGGAGAAATAAGGAAAATGTTTTTACATACCTACTGTGTGATAGGCACTATGCTAAGGACTTTGGAAATAAAATTTCATTTGATCTTCACAACAACTCTGAAATAGGTACTATTTTTATTCCCATTTTACAGTTGAGGAAACAATTAGACAGAGCTTAAGTGACTTTCCCAAATTGACACAATTTGTTATCGTCTGAGGACTCGTTTGAATTTGGGTCTTGCTGTCTTCAGGTCTAAATAGTTATCCACTGCACTAATTAATTTCCATAGGATTCCCCATGTTCACATTTCAACCTTTTTTTTCTTTGCCTTATGATATTGGGCCAATCACTTTACCTCTAAATGATAGGTAGATACAGACATAGCTCTTTTTATTGTGCTTTATATTGCTGATAATATATTTTGTTTTTGTTTTTGTTTCTTGCAAATTACAAATTTCCTTCCAAATTGCATCAAGCAAGTCTATCAGTGCCATTTTTCTGACAGCACATGCTAACATTGTGTCTCAGTTTTACATTTAGGTAATTCTCACAATATTTGATGCTTTTTCATTAAGTTTTTATCTGTTACAGTGATTTGTGATCAGTGACTTCCAATGTTAATTTTGTAATTCTGTTGAAACACTGCTACATTAACTCATATAAGAAAATAAACTTAATCTATAGATGCTGAATGTGTCTTAACTACTCCATAGACTTTCCCCTCAACCTTTCCATGGGCTTTCCTGTCTCCTTGAGATACAGCAATATTAAAATTAGACCAGTTAGTAATTTTTCAATGGCATCTAAGTTTTCAAGTGAAAGGAAGAGCAAATCCATGCCGCAAACTTCATCAGTGCCTAGTTTTAAGAAATTATACCCCACCTTCAGCCACTTACACCCTAATAGTCAGCAGTTACAGACACTGAGGTAAGACCCTCCACCAGCAAAAAGAATACGAATCACTAAAAGCTTAGATGATAGTTTGTATTTTTTAGCAACAAATTGTTTTATAATTAAGGTATGCATATTACTTTTAAACATAATAATATTACACACCTATAAGACTACAGTATAAAAATAACATTTATAAGCACTGGGAAACCAAAAAGTCATGTGACTAACTTTAATGTGATAACCTATTCCATAATATCTCCAGGGTATACTTGAGAGTAATGGAAGCTGCAAGGTAATTTGCATAGACTGATATAGAGCTAGGAGGAACATAAGAGGCCAAATAGTCTAGTTCTCTTTAAGAGAGAGGTAACTAAGGACCAGAGAGGCTGGATTGTTCAATGTCCCACAGCAACTAACCATCAGAGGTGAGTTTGAACTCTATAATGATAAAGGCAGTGCTCTTTGACCTTATCCAGCTTGATAGAAGTCAAAAGGAATTCACTCATTCACTTTCCTTATCCTATCAAAGAAACCTGGGGAAGGGGGAGGGGAGGGATTTCTAATCAGGATGAGTTTTTATAAAACTAGAAGGAACTTAAAAAAAATTAACAGCAAAACGTAAAGACTGGAAAATGTGTTGACTAGCTCTAGAAATGTTTGCTAGGCTGGCAGTCTCACAAAAAAGCAAAAAGGGGAGCAAAAAGGAAGTTCAGAAAGGGATTTAAAATAATTAGGGCATTGTTAGAAATATGATATTAAATTGGAAATAAACACACAAACATTCAAGGTTTCATATGCTGCCATCTTTTTTCTCTTCTTCACATAGATAAATGTTCATATTTATTGATATTTGTCAAATTCATGTTAATAAAGAGGAACATTTAAAAGTTATGATAGGCCCTATGAGGAAGATGCCCTGGGAGTAGATAAAAATGCAGTCAAGTGTCAATGCAAGTTAAACCAATTCTGAGCTATTGTCTCATACCTATCAAATTGCATAAAATGATAAAAGGGCAAAATAAGAAGTATTAGGGAAAATTTTGGGAAAATGAGGACACATACACACTTGGTGGAACTATAAAATGATCCAAACATTTTGGAGAACATTTTGGAATTGTGCCCAATGAATTATAAAACTATCATACCCTCAGACCTAGTAACATCACTGTTGTATCTGTTTCCCAAGGAAATTAGGGGAAAACGACAAGAATTTATAAGTTCCAAAGTAATTGTAGCCATTTTGTGGAGCAAAGAACTAGAAATTAAGGTGTTGCCCATAAACTGAGAAATGACTGAAAAAGTTGTGGCATATGACTGTCATGAGATACTATTACACTGTAAAAATTATGAGGTTAATTAATAATAAAAAAGCTTTGAAAGACCTACATAATATAAAGAAAAGCAAAATTAGTAGAACCAAGGGAATATTATAAATAGCTACAGAATTAAAATTTTAAGAATAATTTGTGAATGTCCACTGCCAGAGAAAGAACTAATAAATAGAAACACAAATGACATAATGCATATATACTTTTTTGCTGGTTGAGATGCCTGGGATTTATTTTTTTTAATATTTATTTTTTAGAAAAGTTAACATGGTTACATGATTCATGCTCTTAATTTCCCCTTAACCTCCCACTTCCCACCCCCCATAGCCATTGCACATTTCCACTGATTTTAACATGTGTCATTGATCAAGACCCATTTCCAAATTGTTGATAGTTGCATTGGTGTGGTAGTTTCAAGTCTACATGGGATTTATATTTTTACAGGATAAAGAAATTAAAAAAAAACAACTAAGCAAAAGAAACAAAAAATAAAACCTACAATCAGATATCAATAGCAGCTCTGTAAAAAGTAATTCTGAAAGCCAGAGATATAGAGAAATGTGAGATGCTGAAATTGTGACCTCCAGTCAGTTGCTGAAACCCAGAGACAGGAGAGGTATCCCAGTCACAGTAACAAAGGGTCATGGAGTGTTCAATACCCCCAAAATAGGAGAATCTTTGAGGGATTTGCATATGGATGAGAGGAAAGGGAAAGGAATAAGAGTTTGTTAAACATCTATTATGAGCCAGAAGCTGTGCTAAGCACTTTGTAAATTTTATCTAATTTAATCTTCACAACAATCCAGAGAATTATGTCTCATTATATCAATTTTGTAGTTAAAGAAACTGAGGTAGACAGAAATAGAGTAATGTTATCAGGGTTACATAGCTAGTAATTGTGTGCTTTTGAATTTGAACTCATTTGAACTCAGTCTTTGATTTTTGACCCTCTGTGTCATCTAGCTGCTTAGGTAGAGACTAATTCTACTTCCTGATTATTCCATTGTTATTTGTTTTGCTATTCTACACTCACTAAAAGCTTTGCATTTTATTTTTGATCTAGGGTTTTGGCCTGGTTTGTTTATATAGAATATACTGCAAAGGAGCTTGAGTCTCCAGAGTCATGCAGGGTCCATTTAGACCAGATTTCATAAAATTCTACTCTTGATATAGAACAGATACTTATTTTGACATATAGTTGTGAAATCTCCAGGATTCCATTTCTGAGATATAGGAGGTTCTCCTTTTGAATTTTACTTAGGATGTATACATACTTTGATATGGTTCTAAAATTGAAAATGAATCTTAAATAAAACACAGCTACCAAAAAGGTTAATACAGTAAGGCAAAAAGATAGCTGTATATCCTGTGTGTGTGTGTGTGTGTGTGTGTGTGTGCATGTGTATGTACTGTCTTGTCACAGACTTTAAAAACAATATAATAGGGTGGAAAGCATATTAGACTGAGTTCTAAGGAATTTGGATTCTGAATTCAGGTGGGCAGTATCTACCTATATAATTTTGAACATGTTCTTTAGCTTCTCTTGAACTCATCTTAATTATTTTTCAAATAAGAACATTGAACTAGATGACTTCTTAAGTCCCTTCTAATTCAGCCTGTAATATCCTCTGTTTTTCTATAACATGATGAAAAGCTGGGTATGGTATCTTCTGATATTAATATTATATTTTCATAATCACAGTGGATTTTTTATTGTGACATATTCTGAAGATCACATAGGAATTTGGCTTTGTCTATTTCTATCAGATGTCTTAATAACTCATACTATTCATCTCTGGTAGACTTTAAATTTCATGAGGACAAGAATTGATAATCATGTAAATTGTATATCTTTTTCAAAGTCTAGTATAATGTTCATAAATAGTAGCTCCTCAATGTAGTGAAATTCATGGAAAAATATGAATATAGTTGAACTTTCACAATTATAATTTTTTTACAGAATATGTAACTCATCTTCATGTAAACACAGCCTTTATGTTGCATCCATTTGACTGGAGAGCTACTTATTAACTGATCCTCAATATCCCATAGGTATTCTCTTAATCAATTTACATAGCTACTTTATTCTTTTCTATTATACAAAATTTTGTCTCTATCTTCTCTGACAAAATCTTCACATTCATTTTAACTCCGTTCAACTTAGCCTCTTTTCATTTAATTAAAAAGTATCGACAGTGTTAAAAAATTGTAGGGCGATGATTAAACTCTTCTGTGATATTTTGGAGAATGAAATCTTGAGCCTTTTCTTTCTGCTCCCTTACTGTTACAATACCAAGTCTTTCTAGTTCAGCCCTTCTCCTAGATTCTCCTTTCTCTTTGTTCTGAAAATTGGCTGGTGCTAATTATTACTGAAACTGATATTAGAGTCTATGAAAAAATACCACTTCCTACAACAGAATTAATCATTACTTGGGCAGCTCATATTTAAGAGTAAAGAAAATGATCCTAAACATATACGCTCTCTTATAAATGCATATATGTATTTGTATACATGTATAGATTATATAGATATATTTTCTCCTTTCTATGACTCCTTTCTTCTTCTCCCTTTTCCTTTCATTCAGAATAACATCCTGTATGGAGTCTGAAATATGATTTAATTGAATGAGAAGAGTCCACTCTTCTTATATTAAATGGACTTTTTTCAGCATGGCAGCAAACTTTGGGGAGAAGAGTGAACAAAGTAATCTGCCATAATTAGAAATTTTCCTTGTGATTAAGCCTGAAGCTCTTTAACCATGGATGTTAATGAAACTGAGAATTTCAGTGCTCTGACCAATAAAACTTTATTAGTTAATAAAAATGAAAAGTATAACTGTGTTACATATGCTTATATGGTTTAAAGTATTTTCCCAATTAAATCTTCTGAAGGGAACATGTATCAGTTTCACCTTTGAACTCGAAATAGAATCAGCAGGACTACACTTATACATAGAGTAGATCCATAACTATATTGTGTAATTTGAGGGGCACCAAGAAGTCTCTTTCATTCAGACATATCTTCTGCATGAAAATACAATTGTCTTAAAATTCTACCAATTTAAAGGTCATTTGTGCTAAGTCTTGATTACTTGATATTTCCATTTTTCAAAATGAAAATAGATTTCTTTTCTGGAGATTTCATCAAAAATGAGTTTACTGCACCACTTTGTTCCCTGAAAAGGGAAATATAGAGAAACATAAAAGATCTAGGTGATTGGAGATGGAGAAGTTGAACAAAGACAAGGAAAGAAAGAACACAGAAAAGAAAAATAGTGCCACTGAAAGAATTCTAGATACATTGCCAAAGGACCTGAGTTTAAGTTCTAGCTTGACATTATGATCTTGTGCAAGATACATGCTTAATAAATTTAGGCTTCATTTTTCAATCTTTAGAACAGAAGGGTTAGACTAGATTACTTCTAAAGACCCTAACACTTCTAAGTCAATAATCTTATGTTTGTTCTACTTTTGTTTGTGTCAAGCCAATGTCTGATATGTCATAGGAATTTACTGAATTGAATCCTGCTGAAAAAAAAAAGTTGAGGGTCCAATCCCAACCTAACTTTTATCAAGAAACATGTAGATACTTCTAACTGACAAAAAAGAGCAAAATTCTATCTTCCTTTCCTATTCAAATTTAGATTCTCAGATATGTACTTCATATATAAATGTATTAAGATATGTCTCATTAAGAAAGGGGGGAAAGGTCTATATTTTCATTAGTATTCAGTTCTTGGAGCCTTATGAAGTCAAATGAAAAGATTTTAACATTTTAATTTTTTTTTTTTTTGCAAAATTAGAAGATGTGTCCTGAAAGGTTCTGTTTGGTCATGATTGGAAATTAACAGTATGTACATACCAATGCTGTCTTTGGGAGTTTAGCTATGGACAGGTAAAGTGCCAAGGATTGAAAATTGAAAATCCTATTTTCCTAAAAATATCCTAAAATATTATTGGTTTCTCTTTACACTGTTTAGAGGTCTAACACCTTTCAAATTTGTTTTCTTTTATAATAGTGATATCATTGTACAAATTCCTTCTACTTGTTCTATTTATTTTGCTCTTTATTAGTTCATAATTTTATGAATTTGGTTGTTTCTTATGCTACATTCTTTTACAACAATTTACTTAGCCATTTTCCAACAATTGGATGATCCTTTAGTTTCCATTCCTTTGACACTACAAAAAGAGCTGTTTTAAATGTTTTTGGATCTGTACTTCTTTCCTTAATCTCTTTTTGAGTAGAGTTCTAGTAGAACTATTCCTGGATTAGAGTATATACATAGTTTATTCATTGTTCTCCTAAAAGGCACAAATTATATTCCAGAATAACTTCTGCATTCCTTCCAATATTTGACATTTTTTCCCCTCATCCTTGCCTGTCTGATGGAGATGAGATAGAAGTTCAGAGTTGTTTATTATATTTCTGTAATTATTAGTTATTTAACACAGTAAGTCACCAAGCATTTAATAAGAGTTTATAATATATCAGAAAATATACTGATTATATACGTGTTTACTAGAGAGAATACAAATCATTTCTGAATTCAGCAATCCAGAGTCCATGCCCTGTTTTTTTAAAACATTTATTAATATTCATTTTTTAGTAAAGTTAACATGGTTACATGATTCATGCTCCTACTTTCCCCTTCACCCCTTGCCTTCCCCGCTCCTCTGGCCAATGCGCATTTCCCCTGTTTTTAACATGTGTCATTGATCAAGAACTATTTCCAAATTGTTGATCACTGCATTGGTGTGGTAGTTTTGAATCAAAATTCCCAGTCATGTCTGCCTCAACCCATGTGTTCAAGCACGTGTTCATGCAGTTGTTTTTCTTCTCTGTTTCCACTTCTGCAGTTCTTCCTTTGAATGTGGGTAGCATTCTTTTCCATTAATCCCTCAGAATTGTCCCGGATCATTGCATTGCTGCTAGTACAGAAGTCCATTACCTTCTATTTTACCACAGTGTATTGGTCCCTGTGTACAATGTTCTTCTGGCTCTGCTCCTTTCGCTCTGCATCAATTCCTGGAGGTCTTTCTAGTTCACATGGAATTCCTCCAGTTTATTATTCCTTTGAGCACAGTAGTATTCCATCACCAGCATATACCACAATTTGTTCAGCCATTCCCCAATTGAAGGACATACCCTCCTTTTCCAGTTTTTTGCCACCACAAAAAGTACAGCTATAAATATTTTTGAACACGTCTGTTTATATATGATCTCTTTGGGGTACAAACCCAACAATGGTATGGCTGGATCTTTTTTAATATACTTATTAAATAGGTGAAATTTTGCAAAATACTTAGGAACAAGATTAAGTCATATTTAAAAGTAATCCTAACATAACCCCTATCTTAAGATCCCTTGGTATGAAACTCTCTCCTTAGTGGTAGAGCTGAAGTCTCTGCCCTTCAAAAGAAATGAGGCAGAGATGAAGAAAGTGTGGAAGAGGATAACCCCACTTTAGGTTGCTGAAGAAAAAGATTCTTAGAAGACATAAGAGAAGTGGAAAGTTTCCATCTTATCCCTATTCCTTGCTTACTACTCTAGAGATTTCACTGATTTTCCCTTGGGTAAGATTTAGGAAAATCTCTCTTGCCTTAGCCGAATTGTTTCACTGTCTATGGAAAAATTCCTTTATTTTGAATCACTGGTAAATATTCCCCTATGTATAGTTTTGATTTCTCTTTTGCTATTGGTTTTGATAAATTGATTTCTTTATTATGATTTTTGTGTTTTCACAGTGGAATTGGTATTAGGTGGTGAAGGGATAGTCTTTGATGTAGAGTTTGAGGTCCCTCCTTTTGGTGAAATAACAGTGCAATCAGAAGTTAGATGGACCTTGATTATGTCCCCTAAATGAAGAATATTTAAGAGAGAATATACACATTTTTCTAGCCTGGTATCCCTTCTTTGTGAGGGGCCTCTGGCTCCAACCTTCTGTTTTCCCTTCTTGTAGGTATGAAAGTCTCTCTTAGAGAAGAGAAGAGGGAGAAGAGGCTAGAGATGTTTATTTTGCCTCCCTTCTAGACCCTCTGTACAATAGTCTTCTCCTTACAATTAGAGTCCTCACTATAATTGCATGGCCCACTACAATCTGCTTTTATACTAATGTGGTATATGATGTGGTATAGTTATGTGGCAGAATGCCACATTTTTACCGCATTTTACTAATGAAAATTCAGATTCGGTTAAATGACCATACAGAGGGAGAAGAAAAAGTTTTTAAAGTCTACTCAAATCATTTTGATGATTATTGCTTTGTATGATCACACACACATACACACATATACATATATATGTATAATAGTGCTACATTTATATCAAATATGAGGTAACTGCATGATTAGAGTAGTTGATATCCAAGGATCCTTCCAGCTCTAAGTAATGAACTTTATATGTTTTTTTTCATCCATAGAATATCCACGAAAATAGCTGTAACCAATATTTCCTAGTGCTGAAGGAATTGAGACAAAAATGACAGTAAGGAGATGATCTTATTAGCAATCAGAAAATAAACTTGGTGAGAATGAGGTTGGTACAAAGTAAATCAAATGGAGTCTTCAGCATCCTTTCTACTTCCCTTTTATCGATTAAGATGACAATTATGATGATTATGATAACAACTGTGTGTGTGTGAGAGAGACAGAGAGACAGAGAGAGAAAGAGAAAGAGAGAGAGAGAGAGAGAGAGAGAGAGAGAGAGAGAGAGAGAGAGAGAGAGAGAGAGAGAGAGAGCGAGCGCCTGGCTCAGTGGATAGACACTTAAGAGTGTTAAGAATAAAGGGTTTTTAATCTTACCTTAGTTCCAGGATCTTAGACAAGTCACATAACATAAGTTTATGATTGCTCAACTGTAAAATGGGAATAATGGTACCTATCATTTTGAAAACTGAATCAGATAATGAGAAAAGTTCTTTGTAAATCTTAGAACACTATCTCAATATCACATACCAGTGTTAATGTAGGAATATTCTGTGTACTCTCAGCATGTGTCTATAATCATCAGGAGAGAGTAGTGGGAATGGGTCCTAGGGGCTCAGGCTGAGAATGGTAAGTGTGGTTCTTTTATAGAACCTGTAGCATTTATGTAAACATGTGCATTTTGGAAAATTATTTGCAGGACAGTCTAAGAGGAAGTTTCACAATTCTGCTTTCCACATTAAACCACTGCTGAAATTAATGAGATCATTTGAAAGAGACCTTGAACTTCTTTGAAACAAATGTCCTTCAAATACATAATATCATAATGACTGTTATTACATGTGAGTCTTGACACACTAGAAAGATAGTGATTCATTCTAAATGCACTGCATTCAATTTTTAAAAAAATCTAGGCAGGGATGAAAAGCTCAGGTGGACTTTTTTTGTTTTATGCCCATAGGAGGGCTGTTTTCCTATTTTTGGTCTAGAGAAGTGATGGGCAAACTTTTTAAAGAGGGGTCAAAGGAAAGGAAATGCTCATATGTCAGTCTGTTTCTAAGGCAACTCTTTCGAAGTTTCATTGTTTTGTATCCTACTCATTGTATTGGTCAGATTAGGAATAATGTCACGCAGCCAGATAGAACATTTCAGGGGGCCACATCTGACCTGAAGGTCATAGTTTGCCCATCACTGGTCTAGAGAATGGAAAAAACCTTCATCTGAATGATTGGACTAATGCTCAGATTAAGATGAGCTTCTGTTTACCTTCAGTTTGCATAATGGATAGAAAATTTGGCTTTATCACACTGCTAATATTTGCGCAGTTGAAAGTATTTTTGGTGGCCTAAAGTCAGGAATGTGTGTATCCTAATTAGAGTAACTAATATGTTTTAGTGAAGCTCTATTCTGGTATTTCTTAATGTTTTTAAATGAGTTACTTAGATTGATGCTGACAATTTTGCCCAAAGTTTGATTACTTTGTTTATGTGTATATGAGTCACTGTAAAAACATTGACTGGGATCTGAAGGCAAAGATTCCCAGTCCAATAATTTTGGCTTAGTTTCATCCCAATATAGTATTTTAAATAGTTCCTCAATTGTCAATAAAATATTTTCAAAATGAAATTTATTTCAATTCTCTTGAACCCATAAAAACAAATTTACCTTATTTGTTGTTACTAGGTAGAGCTAAGACTCAGAGAAGGCCAAGAAGATTTTTTAAAAAGGAATATTGTGTGATTAAAATAAGGAAGGACAGTAGACTGGACTGGCTGATCTCTATAGTATCTTTTAATATTGGATTTTTACTACACAGGTTATCATAGCTCCAAAGATTTTGGTAGACACAGACTCATAGGACATACAATCCAGTGTCTCAAAAGTTTTCTTCCCTCCTTCCCTCCATGCTTTCCCTTTCCTTATTTTCTTTTTTCCCTTTATTCCGTTCCTCTTTCCTTCCTTTCTTTCTTCACTTCCTTCTTACCTTTTTTCTTCCTTTATTCATTCTCCACCTCCTCCTCTTTCTTCTTCTTCTCTATTTCTGTCTCTCTCTGTCTTTCCTTGGACTTCCATGTCTTCCCCTCTCCCAATATGGATTATTTCTAAAAAAGGAAACATTTTCTAAAAGTATGGTATTACATGGCATAAGGGACAAGAATCTACTTGTTCTTTTTCATGTGTTAAATGAAGTGTTACATACTAGAAAGAACATCTCATAATTCATCCCAAATTGTTGCCATCAATATTGCTGCAATCAATATTAGAGTTGAAGAATGATTTCAAAGAATTGCATATTTATAGTTGGAAGGTTTCTCTGTGGCCATAGAGGTTAATCCATATATAAAGAGATAGTTTACTACAATTTATCCAATCAGTAATTCTAAACCCCATCCCAAGGCAGCTATTTTATTATGGGATAGTTCTAAATTTTAGGTAATTGTTCCTTACATTGGACCCTAACTTGTCTGCTAATGGTACCTAGCATTCCTAGCTATTCCTTCCATGGTCAAGTAGAGTCTATTTTCCAGAAGAAAGACAAATGTTAGAAGACAGTTAAAATATTTCCCTGGAGTCTGTAATTCTCTAGGATAAATATTTCCATATTGGGTCCACCATTCTTCCTAAGATATAGATTCAAGAGTTTTCTCCATTCTAGTTGTCCTCCACTCAAGAGTTTAGCAATATGTTTCCCAAGTTGAGGCACCCAGAAGAGTTAGATCAGACCTCATTTGACTAAACAGAGTACAATAAGAATCACCTCATTAATCCTGGAAGCTTTATACTTTCAAACCCAAGATTACAATAGATGTTTTGACTACAACACATTACTACAGAACATTCCTGATTCATATTGAGCTTCCAGTTCATTAAATTCCTCAGGTCTTTTTTTTTTCAGATTTCAGACATTTCAGACAGCTCTCATTGTGATAGAACCATCTTATCTTGTGAAGTCAATTATGTGAACCCAAGTATGAGACATTACATTAATCACTATACAATTTTATTCTATTCACCAACATTCTAGCTAGTTGAGACTTTTATAGGCTCCATCTCTGCTTAGTGTGTTAGCAATCCCTTCTAGCTTTGTGTCCACCCCAAAATTCATTATAGAAAAAAGTTAAAGATAACACAGGACAAAACATTGATACACTGGATCTTCTCCTCGATATTTCCTTCCAAAGTATCATTGAACTACTGTTGTTTGAATTTCTCAATTCAAGGATTTCCAAATCTATATAATTTTGCTCTCATATTAAATATATTATCATAATTTTCACAAAAAATAACATGAGATATTTTATAAAGTATATTAAAAATCCAGGTAAACTCTCTGAAGAATTTTACTGATCTCTTAATATATGATTCCTGACAAATAAATCTTCCTCTGACATGGCCTGTCCTTCAAAAAACGGATTGAGCTTTTTGTGATCGCCATTTACATTTTTTTAAACCCTTACTTTCTGTCTTGGAATCAATACTGTATATTTGTTCTAAGGCAGAAGAGTGGGAAGAGCTAGGCAATGCGGGTTAAGTGACTTCCCCAGGATCACACAGCTAGGAAGTGTCTGAAGTCAGATTTGAACCTAGGACCTCCTATGGTTAGTCCTGGCTCTCAAACCACTGAGCCACCAAGCTGCCTCCACACTTTGATAGATATCCACTGACCATTTCTTTAGTAATATATTCTAGAATTTTCATTGAAACTGAAGTAATGCCCACAGCTATAGTTTGATGGCCATTTTTAAAAATCATAATAATAGTTGCCTTCATCAAGTTTTCTATTTTTGAAAAATAATTGACATTAAATTACCAATCACATTTATCATTCCTTCCTGTATCAAAAAGACAATTCATATGGAACAATTAACTTGAACTTACTAATGAAAAGTTGTTCCTTTCATTATCTCCTTTATGTACAAGTTCTTTATTATCTATTACTTGTTTCTTTGTTAAAAATCATTTCCTCAATGGGAAAAGAGAAAAAATGATAATTGAGTAGAGCTGTTTTCTTTCTATTATCAGTTATTACCATACCATTCATCCAACAAGAATTCCTTTATCTTCATGTTTCACTTTTGCTCAGTATGCTTGGGTACCATTCTAAAATTTAGTCCTCATGACAATATAGTTACAAGGGCATACCATTAAAAATAGCCTATTACATTCCTGAGTTTACATTTTCTTTTCTCATCCAAATTGTTAATGAATAATTTCTCCTTCAACATTTATCTCTTAATGCCACTTCTCTTTCTTTTATTTTTTAAATTCTCATTCCCATTGTATCTTCAGAAATATTTTTTTTAGTTTTTATTCCACACTGATTGAATTTCATATCTAATTCTAATCCAAAGTATTCTTCTCATCTTACCATTGAAATTTTTTAAATTTGTTCACTTAAAATCAAGGTTGCCTACCTCTGAATTTCCTCTTTGTTAATACCATGTATAGGCATCAGTGGTAACTTTCTCCATAAGTTTCCTATCACTTTCATTCTAGAAACTTGTTCTTCCATGTTATTAAAAATCAAATCCAGAAAACAATTATCATAGTTGACCGCTATGCCTCTTAAAGATGAAATAATCATCAAAGAAATTGATGAAGTTTTAAAGCTTACCACTTTAAATAAAGACCTGTTAAATGACTACGTCATTTTATGTCCCAATTATTACTATATATCTCTGTATGAGGCTTAAAATGTAATCTTCATGCTCATTATCTATTTTGTATTTCCATTAAGATCAGGGATTCTTAAATTTTTTAGTGTCATGTTAACTTTTGAAAGTCTGGAAAAGCGTATGTATTACTCAGAATAATGTTTTTAAATGCACAAAGTAAATCTTTACATGTAAATTATTTAAATTTACATATATACTAAAATTATTCAATTATATTTGAGTATGGCTATATATTATATTTGAGTATGGCTAAATATTAAAAAGAAAAGTTCATGAACCCCTGGTCTAGATGTACTAAATTATTTTCTGATAATAAAATCACTTCTGTTGTTCCTCTGTTGGTCAGTACTTAACGTGCTTTTATCCCTGGTTTGCATATTTCTATAAGTGGACTGTACCTTTTAAAATTTTTTCTTTAGATGAAAACCTAATTGATATTAACAAATATTAACTTTCTATACATAAATCAAAATAAAAATGTGAGGTGATAATAACTTTTATATTTATTACGCCTTATTATAGTACAAATTAAACAGATTTTTTTTACCAACACTACCATGCTTCTTTGAGTCCCTCTCTGGGTTCTTCTCTTTTATTTTGTGAGCTTTCATAATGATTTTTAACAATGTTTCTTTTCTTTGTATCACGGCTCTTATGTTGTTTTCTTACAACTGAGCTCCTAAAAAAAGAAATAACATTTCACTCTAAGAAATATGTATCCTGAAGTCAATAGAATGATATGTAAATATATTATATTGCATTTATAGAATGGGTTTTGTGAAGAGGTGTGTATCAAATTCCAATGAAATCATACTACAGCATCAAACCCACGAGATATTCATAATCAATAAAATAATGGACTTATGCACCAAATAGTATACTAAACATTGAAAATATAATTATATAATATTACATATATTGTATTATGTAATATAATATACTAAATATAATGAGGAACATTGTTTGAGGAGAAAGGATAAGTAAGAATTAGAAGACTGAAAGATGCAGCTTCTTAAGAGGTGATTTTTTTCTTCAATTTTGCATTTTTGCAAAACTATTTCATCAGGAAAGTCAGAATCTTAAACACATCTGACACTTATATGTCATCTTCAAGTTTGAAAGGTGCTTATTTCATCTGATCCTTATAACAATCCCATGAGGTTGATAGCAGACATATTATTATTTACGTTTTAGAAATAACAAAACTGAAGATCAGAGAGTTTTGGTAATTGGTTCATAAAACTAGCAAGTGGCTGAGGTAGGTTTTGAACCTATGTCCCTCTTCTCTCTAAAGTCAATGTTCTGTAGTTATATCAGATTTTTTCAGCCCTACATCGCTTAATTTTGTGGTTGAGTCTAAAAATAAGACCTCTGGGAACCTGCTTGAATTAAGTCAAAAATAGGGAAAGAGAAAAGGATTAATAAATTTCATTCCACTCATAGAAATCCTCTAGAGCAGTGATGGGCAAACTCTTAAAAGAGGGGGCCAAAGGAAAGGAAATGCTCATTTATCAGTCTGTTTTAAGGCAACTGTTTCGAAGTTTCATTGTATTGTATCCTATTCATTGTATTCATCAGATTAGGAATAATGTTGCATGGCCAGATAGAACATTTCAGGGGACCACATCTGGCCCGCAGGCTGTAGTTTGCCCATCACTGCTCTAGAGGATTGTTCTAGCCCAGCATCTACAATAGCAATGTCTGATGAACTGAGATGAGAGACTTGGCCAGTGCTTAGAGCTTTAGACAAGTCTTAGAATTGATCAGTTTACAGATAATGTGTTTTTTACAATAGTCACAAATGAATTGATAGAATCCTACATTGGAATCCTAGGCACTTTACAGAGCAAGAATTTTGATTCCCATTCTATAAAACTGTATTAGTCTTTCCAATTTAAGTTATATTTCTTTTTCTTAAAACCCTTAACTTCTGTGTATTTTCTAGGTAGAAGAGTGGTAAGGGCGGGCAATGGGGGTCAAGTGACTTGCTCAGGGTCACACAGCTGGGAAGTGTCTGAGGTTGGATCTGAACCTAGGACCTCCCATCTCTAGGCCTGACTCTCAATCCACTGGGCTACCCAGCTGCCCCCAAGTTATATTTTAATAGGTATTATGACTATTGATTTTTGTTTGGAAAGGGAATATCTCAAGATGGAGAATTTACTTCCTAGAAACTAAGTGCTTAGGTGTATGTACTTCATTGAGGTCCAAATAAAATATTTTTGTCTTTCTTCAACTGCCCAATGCTTAGCATGCTACGTGATACATAATCAATGATTTATTTTATTGATTATAAATATTTTTATGGGTTTGATGAGTTTGATTTCATTGGTATAGACATAAACCTCTTGACAAACCCTATTCTATAAACATAAAACCATATCTTCTTTGTAATTATATAGTCATTGAATTTCACCTAAGGCTGAGAGGTTAAGTAACTAAGCCAGGGTTATGTAGTCCTTATATGTCAGAGCAGAGAACCTGAAACCAGGTCTTTCGGATTACAAAGCAAGTTCATCTCATATGTTTAGTTCAATTGTAACTAAATCAAGTGACCTAATCCATATGGCTGTACTCTTGTTCCACTTTCAGAGAATTTCCTGCTAGAAAACAAGGTAATGAAACTACGACATATCTAAATGGGAAACCAGGACAGTTGGTATTGGCAGCAATGAGACATAAAATTAAATCTGAAATTCAGAGAGAACTAAGACTTGGTTCTATTGGTAAGCTGCATATAACCAATGGATCCTGTCCAGTCTTGAAAGATTCTGAAGTCTGAATTGCAGCAGAGATGGAACAAGAACATAATTCAAAACATTAAATTTCACTTGTCAAAATCTTTCTTCCTTTTGGAACATAAGACAGTAAAAGATGTCTTAGTATTCATGGGAACCTATAGGGGATATTGGACAAATGGCAACACTGTGGCTCCATAAGTAAGTTACCTAATTCTAGTCACAGAAAAAAGCAACTTGGCTGAGGTCCAAATCAGATAAAAGGTTATGTTATAGTTTGGTAAATCTATTTGTTTCTGAGGGATGCAGTGGTGTTATTTTAAAAAATTGCACATACTTTCTAAGTGTGATATGTTAATGGATAAAAAGAGAAACATATTGAAGAACAAGATAGTTTTCCTGGTTATTGGTCATTCATTAGTCTATAAGTAGACAATAGCATGAAGCATGAATATATTGATAAAGAGCTCTTTAGAGGGAGAATTCAAATGGAGAAAGACAGATAATTTAATCCTAGCATCCAGGGGTTTTGTTGACCACTCAGATTCAAGATTATTGTTATCTGTAAATTGAGGACATTCTAACATCAAGATTCAATGGTTTTCATTTGATAAGAATAGAAGTGATATGATTGTTCAGTATTGTTTATGAACCATTGAATTTCCATCTTCCAAATAAAGCCTTTCAGATGCTGGTTCATCAACAATTCTGAAGAAAAGATAATTAATTTATTTTCAACCAATACTACCATATCAACTGTAGCTCTAATTTTCAAAATGCCTCACAGAACATATGTAACCACTGATATTAGGAAATATTAGTTCTCCCCTCCACCATCAGCTACTTTAATTGTAAATTACTTGAGAGCAGAGAATATTCTGCCACATTTATTTTTCATAATTTTCAACAGAATCTATACCTTAGACATAGGTGCATATAATACATGCTTTTAATTTTTTAAATTAATTTTGCCTTTCATTATTATTGTTCCAAATCAAATATCAAAAATGTCCCCAAGGAGCTGGAATTTTTTTGTCCATGTTACCCATGATTAGATCTATAATATATCTATGTTCATGTAATAATGAATTTGGTTTCATCCACTTCCATTTCGAATATCTTGTTGCAGTCAATATATTGAGAGATTTTGCTTTAATAATTCACTGTAGAAATTTTAATTAAAATAAATATGATATAATCATTTTTATTTTTTAAAATATTGACATTATATTCCAAATCATTATGCTGCTTTATTTACTGTATTGATAATATTCAACATCTTACATCAAGAAATGTTGTTTTATGGAAAATTAGCATAACAGAGTCAAATTTATATTCCAAATCAATATGCTGCTTTATTTACTATATTGATAATATTCAACATCTTACATCAAGAAATGTTGTTTTATGGAAAATTAGCATAACCGAGTCAAATTTATAGGAATTCAAGTCATTTTCCAATTAATAAATGGTAAAGAATGTGAACAAACAGTTGTAACAAGAAATTAAAACTCTCTATAGTTATATAAAATTCTTCAAATCACTATTGATTAAAAAATGCAAGTTAAAATAACTCTGTGTATAGATATCTCACACCTATCAGACTGACTAATATCACCACATATAAAAATGATAAATCTTGGAGGGGGTGTAGAAACATTGGGACTAATGCACTATTGGTGGAATTGTGAATTTATGCAATTATTCTGGAGAACAATTTTGAATCATGCCTAATGGGCCATCAAAGTGTGCATACTCTTTGATCTACCAATACTACTAATTCTGAATCACAAAGAGATCAAAGAGAAGGGGAAAGGACCCACTTGTGCAAAATATTTATAGGAGCTCCTTTAGTGGAGACAATGACTTTAAAAGGAAGGGATGTCCATGAATTGGGGAATGGCTGAACAAGTTATGGTAAATGATTGTAATAGGATACTATTGTGACATATGAAATGACAAAAGGGACAATTTCAGAAAAAAAGCTGGAAAGACATATAAATTGATATAGATTGCAGTGAACAGAATCAGGAGAATAATGTGCACAGTAACAACAATATTGTACAATGATCAACTTGGAATGGCTTAAGTTCTAAAGGCAATGCAAGGATTCATGACAATTCCAAAGAACTCAAGATGAAAAGTGGTATTACTACCATAAAAAGGAATTGATAAAGTCTGAATGCAGATCAAATACCATTTTTTCACTTCACTTTACTCATAAGTATTTTCTCATATGTGTGATGTGGATCTTCTTTTATAATATGGCTGATATGGAAATAGACATATTGCATGATAGCACATGTATTATATTGCTTGCCACCTTGGGAAGGAGAGAGAAAAGGTACAGAAAGAAATAAGTTGATGTGCAAAATGTCAGAATACAAATGTCAAAACTTTTTTGTGCATGCAATTGGAAAAAATAATAAATTTGAGAGGAAAAAAGGAAATGACAATGTGAAAGTGACTAGCTTTAATTTGAGGTGCTTATGTTTAAGGAGCTTAAATTCTGAGAGAAGTAGCCTTGACATGCTTATTGCTTTCTAAAGAACATCATACCTTTTCCTATAGACTAGAACTGAATTTCAATTTAGTCCTTTGTAATGAGAACTTTCAAGCACCCTGTATTTTCAAATCTTAATATTATGTGCCAGGAACACAAAAACAAAAGAAGCACCAAAACAAACAAGCAAACAAAAACAAAAAAACATTCCCTACCTTCAAAGACCTTACTTTCACTTGGGGATAGATAATACCTGAATGCCCAGGTATATACTGGGTTATACCAGGAAATATTAAAAACTGGAAGACTCAGGAAAAATTTCCTACTTTAGGAGATATTGCAGAAAGTGAACTTTGAATGAATTAAGAGATTCTGAATGGTAAATAGGAAGAGGAAATGCATTTCTTGCCTGTAGGATAGATTTTGCATAAGCACTAAAGCTGAAGATAGAATTCTAAAATAAGTCTGAAAAAGACATGTATTTAAAAATCCATGTGTATTCTAGAAAGGACTTCAAGTTATTCAATGAACATTAGATCTCCAAGGGATCAAAGAGAGGGGAAAATAATCTACTTGTGCAAAAATATTTATACAGCTCTTTCTGTTGTGGCAAAGAACTGGAAACTGAAGGATATCCATCAGTTGGGGAATGACTAAACAAGTGTTAAAGAAATTGTAATGTAACAAAGTGTAATGAAATACGTACACAAATAAGAAATAATGAACAAGACAATCATAAAATACTCATAAATATTTTATTAAGTGATGCAAAATGAAATGAGCAGAATCAGAGAACATTATACACAGTGACCAACAATAATGCATGATGATCAGCTGTGAATGACTTAACTCTTATCAACAATGCAAGGATCCAGGATAATACAACTTTGTAAATGGCTATCCACTGCCAAAGAAAGAACTGATGGAGTCTGAGTGCAGATTAAAGCATACATTCCTTCACTTTGTTTCCTCTGTGAATTGTTTTGTAATGTTAGTGATATGTGTCTTCTTTCACAAAAGATGAACATGGAATTATGTATTGTGTGGTAACATATGCATATCCTATATCAGAATACCTGCTCCCTTGGGAGAGAGAGGTGGGGTTGAAGGTAAAGAGGGAACATGGATTGCAAAATGGTAGAAATTGATTGTTGAAAATTATATCATCTGAAAGAAATTATTTTTTAAAATAAAGTTATTAGTGGCATTTCTATTCTTACATATTAATATATGTAATATTTGGTGGTATAAAAATATCATTAAAAGTTAGAACTAAGAGGAACCTTAGAATTGACATATTTTTATTTATTTATTTTTTATCAATGAATGCTAAAGCCATGAGCTAACATTATAGATTCCCACTACAACTATGTGCCTTCAGGGAATTGACTTAGAATAAAAAAATCTAAGACTGAATTTTGTCTCTGAATCTCAGTTTCTTCATCTGTAAAATAAGGGTGTATTGGACTACATAATCATAAAGGATTCTCCTAGCTCAGATATTCAGTGATCTCTTTTATTTTACTAAATATGCCAAAGAACAGAGTCCCTGTCCTTAGGTCAGCCTTGAAAGCTATGCCATTGTTGTTCATCTTCAAGCTCATTACATATTCATGGAGTTTATAAAGTATGCTGCAATCTTCTTCTCATGGGAATAGCACCTGAGAATATCTCTGGATCTAGAGTACGATGAAGCAAATCTAAATGCTTTTTGGCATCCATGGGATTTACAAGATGGCTCTCCAATAACCGGAAGAGACAGGTTCTCTATACACATAAATCATAGGCATTCAACATGAAGGGTACTATTAGTTGCAGTTTGAAAAAAGATTTATCTTTTTTAAACAGCATAAATGTGTGCCAACAGCTCTTAGAAAAATATGTTTACATTTGGAAAGGCTTACATCTTAATAAATAATTTGAAGAACTTCTTGGTTTCGTTTCAGAATGTAATGAGGGGAACAGAGTCAATATAATTTTATGCTTTCTATACTTTTTTTGTTGAGGAGAGTGATATTTCCAATTGTTTTATGACAAGCTTCTCATTTTTTAAATATTATATTTACCTCTACATGCTTTATTACTTTATTTTGTTCTGATATTTTTACTATAAAGTCAAAGTAGAGCAAAAAGCTTCTTGCTGCTCTTAGCAATTTTATTCATCTTTAAGCTTCTAATATTTATTTACTAGAATAGCAGAATCTTAGAGTTGAAAATGACCTCAGGTCATAGCATATGGTAAAGCTATTAGATATCATGTCATCTGATATCCATATTTTACAAGAGCAGAGAAATTCTATATAAATATGAATTGTTATATCATCATCATCCTTATTTTCTCCAGCCAATCAGTATATGAAATTCTCAATTCTAGTTGCCTTTACATTCTAACTACTCTACTGCCGTTTGTTCCAATTAGTACATACCTATTTTAAAATTGGTTATTTGATTCTTTTTTTAATTTTTTAGAAAAAAATTTTCCATAGTTACATGATTCATGCTCTTAGTCTCTTCCCCCCAATATCCCTCAACCCCCATAAATGACGCGCATTTCCACTACTTTCTTCATGTGTCATCAAGACATATTTCCATATTATTGATAGTTGTACTAGGGTGGTCATTTAGAGTTTACCTCCCAAATCATGTCTGCATCAACCCAAGTATTCAAGAAGTTGTTTTTCTTCTGTGGTTCCACTTCTGTAGTTCTTCCTCTGAATGTGGGTAGCGTTCTTTTCCATAAATCCCTCAGAATTGTCCTGGGTCATTGCATTGCTGCTAGTACAGAAGTCCTTCCATTCGATTTTATCGCAGTGTATCAGCCTCTGTGTATAATGTTCTCCTGGTTCTGCTCCTTTCACTCTGCATCAATTCCTGGAGGTCATTCCAGTTGACATGGAATTCCTCCAGTTTATTATTCCTTTGAGCACAATAGTATTCCATCACCAAAAGATACCACAATTTGTTAAGCCATTACCCAATTGATGGGAATACCCTCATTTTCTAGGTTTTTGCCACCACAAAGAGTGTGGCTATAAATATTTTTGTATAAGTCTTTTTCCTTATGATCTCTTTGATACTGGCTAAGAGAAAGAAGGGAGGATCAGTGGAATAGACTTGGGGTAAGTGACGTCAGCAAGACAGTATATGATAAACCCAAAGAGCCCAACTTTTGGGACAAAAATGCACTATTTGACAAAAACTGCTGGGAAATTTGGAAAACAATATGGGAGAGATTAGGTTTAGATCAACATCTCACACCGTAAACCAAGATAAATTCAGAAAGGGTGAATGACTTGAATATAAAGAAGGAAACTATAAGTAAATTAGGTGAACACAGAATAGTATACTTATTAGATCTTTGAGAAAGGAAAGATTTTAAAACCAAGCAAGAGTTAGAAAAATTACAAAATGTAAAATAAATAATTTTGATTACATTAAATTAAAAAGGTTTTGTACAAACAAAAACAATGCAACCATAATCAGAAGGGAAACAACAAACTGGGAAAAAAATCTTTATAACCAAAAACTCTGACAAAGGTCTAATTAATCAGATATATAAGTATCTAAATCAATTGTACAAAAAGTCAAGCCATTCCCCAATCAATAAATGGGCAAGGGACATGAATAGACACTTTTCAGGTAAAGAAATCAAAAGTATCAATAAGCACATGAGAAAGTGTTCTAAATCTCTAATAGTTAGAGAAATGCAAATCAAAACAACTCTGAGGTATTACCTCACACCTAGCAGATTGGCTAAAATGATAGAAGGAGAGAGTAATGAATGTTGGAGGGGATGTGGCAAAACTGGGACATTAATGCATTGCTGGTGGAGTTGTGACCCGATCCAACCATTCTGGATGGCCACATGGAACTATGCCCAAAGAGAGCTAAAAGACTGCCTGCCTTTTGACCCAGCCAAATCATTGCTGGGTTTGTACTCCCAAAATTGGTTATTTGAAACAACATTCAATAAACTTGATTTTATCTGACTAAGGCAAAGTAGAGCAAAACTCTCTCTTTTCTTTTCCTAAGAACTCTAACTCTGTTCATGTAGCTTAATATCACATTTGCTTTTCCAACTACTGCTTAAAGAAATTTATTCATTTTGAGTTTGCAGTTCAATGGAGTCCATAACGTATTGTTATTTAAACTGACATGAACTACTTTCTAGTCACATGTTCACCATCCTATATTTATTCAGTTGGTTATTTTTGAGCCAGATTAGCACATAAAATTTATTCCTTTTATGTTTCATGTTGTTAGATTTGTCTTAACATTCTAGCCTGTCAAGATCTTTTTGGATCCTATCTCCATATTCCAGCTTGGTAGCATGTTTTCTGCAAATTCATATTATCCATATATTTCATCAACATGGCATCTCTGCCTTCATCCTAACCATATATAAAGATATCAGACAGGTTAAGACTGAGGACAGAAAAATAGGAAACATGACATCTCTCTTCATGTTGACATAATTTTATTAGAGAACCATTTTAAAAAAAATATGTTTGTTCAATCACTTTTTATTCACTAACATTCTTTAGATCATAATATTTAGAACTCATATTTATTTTAGAAATCGCTGGCTCCAAAATCCTCAGTTTAGAGATGAGAAAACTAAGATCCAAAATTCAATGTTTTATCCAAATTCATTAACACAGCAAATATCAGATCTAGCATTTAAACCAATAAGGCAAGAGGTCTATGTTCTTAAGCAACTTACAGTCTAGTAGAGAAATCAAAAGAGGGACACAAATAACTACAAAGCAAAATACCTTATGTAGTACGTAAAAAATATACATATTAGGTGATATGGAAGTTTGGAAATGAAAATAATATTTTTTAGTTATCAAGGAAGTTTTCATGACATAGATCCCCTATTTAGAAGTTTTAAATCACCGATCAGAATTTTATAAGTAGAGATTACAAAGTTATTAACTGAATGAGGGATTCACATTTAACATAAGAATTAGATTTGATAACCTCTAAAGTCTTCTCCAATTCAGAATACTTAAATTGCAAGAGACTCTCAACAAAATACCTGCATCTCCTTGAAGGCCACCTTCATGGAAACTCATGACCACTCAAAGCTATTAATTCTACTTTTCAACAACGCTAAATGATGGGCAAGATTTATATGGTTTTTTTTTTCATTTTAAAAGTTATCTCCCTCTCTGTATCTTCCACTAATTGCTTCTAGATTTTTTTCCCTATGAATGGTGCATAAGGCCTTTTTTTGTTCTATTTACATTAAGACAAAGGATCATCTAACTTTCAGTCTTTCTACACTAAACATCTTAACCACTAAGAAACTTTTCATTTTGAATATTTCTTCCTTAAATTACTCAGCATCCCAAGCAAGCAAGGAGCTCAATGAGGCTCTGTTATTGAGTTTTGGGGTAAGTGAATGAGTGAGAGAGAAAATTCCCAAGAAATATCATTAGGAGTTGAGTCCAGACTGACTGCTGAAGGCAAAAAAAATTAGAGGCCTATTAAATATCACTGATTTTTGGCATGCATTTTACCCTTTCCTACCTATATGAGCAGAGATTTTTAAAGTGTGTATGTTATGCTCCTATTCTGTTTCTGTATTAAGAACAGCAAGTAGCCACAGACAAATATCCTCATGTGAGTGAGCAACTTAAATTTTGGGAATTTATAATAGGAAATATTCATATATTTTAAAAATAATACATATTCAACAAGTATTGACTGATCTGAGGATGATCAATACATGAAGATGAGAATAACTCACCAGTCTCTATTCTCTATTAAGCAAATGTACCATAAGTGACTTTTTTTAGATGTCTAAATGAGAGGCAAATACTCTATTCTATGATGCATTGCTGAAACACTCACCTAGGAATCCTAATCAAAAATGAAAATACTCATCCCATTCTATATGAAGAGTTTTTTTAAAGAATCAAACAATGTTTTACAGTCATTTGAAGTATAAAATCATGTTATTAGAGTAATGAGAAACAGAGAAGAAAAAGGCATTTGATTTGAAAGATAGGTCAACTTTTGAGATTTTCTTTCTTTTCACATTTTATATTTACAAATTAATCATCTTTGGTCTTAAATTAAATGAAGAGGAAGTTTTGGTTTCAGCTGCTATATTTCTCCTGCCAATGTGGGAAGCGGGGTATGCAAAGGGAAAGAACAGCAGTTTATCATCTCTACATAGGAGAGAAAGACACACAGGGAAATATGAATTGAAAGTTACTCTAGTGCAGTGATGGGCAACCTTTTGAGCTTGGTGTGTCAAAATTCACCAAAAAACTGAGCATAACTTGGGTGGTGTGTCAGTTTGAGAAAAAAACATAATTTTGCAATATTTATAGTTTAAATAACAAAAGTGTATAATTATAATATATAACTGCATTTAATAAACCAAATAGGTAAATTAATATAGGTAGAATTGTCATCTATAGTGCACAGAGTGTCTACGCTACACTATAGCAGATGTTTCATCCTCTGCATGCTGTCCCATACTTCTCTGTATGCAAAAATGGCTACGTGTGTCAGTGCTGACATGTGCATCATAGGTTTGCCATCACCTCCCTAGTGAGATGCTAGAAAAAAATGTATGTTCCAAAGGACCAGATTAACAAATGGGTTACTGCAATGTGTTTATGTTTATATACATGTGTATATATGTGCACATATATACCTACATATGCATACAAATGTTAATAAATATATAGATATATGTACATGTATGCATACATACATGTATATGTGCACATTCCAATAACCATTTGTTAAATTGCTTGCCTACAAATAAAAGAGAGGACTTTGTGAGAACCAATTAGGAAAAACAGGTTGTAAAAATTGAAGGGTATTATAGGAGTGATGATAACTCTTAAATACCACCACTTGATCCATTGTATAAGATATTTTTTGTTCCCTTTTGGACAGAGACAAATGTGGAGCAAGACAGGTAACTTACTTCACAGTTTTATTGGAGCTGTTTTTTGGGGTAGAACATATACTTGGTCATTTTTCAGGTGATTAAAGAACATACTATTCACAAGGCAGGAACTTAATATAAAAAAAATATGCAAAAATGTTCCAAAGTCAGGAAAGGATAGTTTTCCTAGTCAAATTAGAACCTCTGGTTCCCAAATATTAGTCTTTACATTATATTGGAATAATATTTTACAGATGAAGGCCTTCTAATTGCCTAATATTGTGTCAGATAGAGAGTGCTGACATTTTCTGTAGCTTAGCTGCTTTAGACCACACATTTTTAGCCCTGAATGCTGCTGTCAGCAGCAACAAGTAGATAACTCATGCCTAGATTTTTGTGAAACTACTATCTTCTGGATTTCTTCTTACCTTTTTGACTGTTCCTACTTTGTTCCTTTTGTTGAATAATCATTCATATGTTGTCCTTCAATGTGGATATTTCCCAAGTCTTTATATTGTGCTCATATCTTCTGTCTTTATATACATTCCCAGTAATCTCATCATCTCCAGCTGTTTAAGCTAATAATTATAAGTAGATGATTTGCAAAACAATTAATCAAGGCCACATTTCTCTGCTGGAAAGGAGTCCTGCATCAGCTGAACAAAGCTGAGTAACTGGATGTCTGTCAGGGATCTCAAATTTAACTTGATCAGTATATAACTTTCCCTCCAAATTTTTTTCTCTCCTTCAATTTCATATTTCCAGTGCCATTCACTTATGTTAACAGCCATTGCACTTATCTTCAGTCCTTGCATTTACCTCACCCTTCACATTCATTAAGTTGTTGGTCTTGTTTATTCTTCCTCCATAACAAACTTACTGCTGCAGGTTAGGACTAGAATCCATGAGTAGAAAATGTATACAGGAGGACTTTTGTTTGTTGTAGGGGAACACTTTCTAATAATTAGAACTTCTCAAAAGTGAAATGGGCTTCCTCCCAAGGTATCAGATTCCTTATTATCTAAGATTTTCAAGGTTATATGATTAGTTTTCATGTATGTATAATTAGGCCTAAATGATTTCTGAGTTCTGAGAAAACAGATGCAGAAAATAAAGAGTAATACAGATTAAGGAAATTCCTGTTTTTTCAGTACTCAATTTTGGTCATTTGCTTAGAGGCTGGTGTTAGTGAAGCTAAGAGTGGAGAAACAAAAAAAATTTCTATTGATGTAATGTGCATCTGTAAGCCCACCTATGTGTACCACCTACATGATGCACTGTCAGATCAATCCCACTTACACTAGCTCGTCCAATTGCACTGGAAATCCCTGAAAACTCCAGTTATTATTCATTTTGTATTATTGTGTTTGGCTTAATAAATAGTAAACATTTAAATTGCTTGTTGATTTGACTTTCCTTTCTTTAATGGGCCATAGTTGATTGTGTTTCTCCTGGATGCTTCTACTCTTGTTTCTAAATTATAAACTCAACATTGTAACTTTCTAAAGGTTTAATTCAATATGCTGCATGCCAAGTATATAGAAGACTTATTGTTGATGTTAAAGAGAAAGCCAGTTGGGGCTTAACCTGCTAAGCTGATGTCATGACCCAAAGACCTGTATTGGCTCTCTCTCTTCATACTGCTATAGATAAAATACTCAGTGGGAGATGGAGAGGAAAAGATTCATGGTATATATTGCTATATAGGATAAGAAAATTACAGGGCAGGACAGTCTAGATATTGTAATATCTTTAACTTCTGGTGTTTCATGATATCCACAATGCTATTTCTTTAAAGGGCTTTAATCTAGAAATGGCTTACTGTCAGAAGAAGATTTTTAAAAGGGGAATATGAAGTAATTATTGCAGCAAAAGAATTTTTAAGGAATTTAGGCGGACCACATAAGCATGTTAAAGGGAATGAAATAATCTAAAAAACACAAATTAGCTGAAAAAGAATCAGAAAAGGAAAAAAGTAATAACATTAGGAAAAGACAGAAATTTATGGGGTGCAAATAAAAAAGCATAAAGAGAGAAAATTTCATTTGAAAAGGAGATACCTCACTCCTTAATATCCTTTGTGCTTAAAACAGCATACATTCATTAAAATGATGGTATCTGTTCAATGATTTACTTTTAATTTTCAAAGGCATTTAAAATTAGAGCCTGTTCTTTGAAGAAAGAGATGTCATTTAATATTCCACCAAGCTTTTTCAGAGTACTTGTAATTTCAATAGACCATCCAAGTAAGAAAACATAGAAAAACGTTTCTCCAAATACTTTTAAGCATTTTTTTTTGTCTAGAATTGTTGGGCAATGTCCTTTTTTTCCCCATACAATTGTGGCAAACTGATGGTTTTCATTTTCTGTACTCCATAAAAAAGTAACTTGACATAATCTGGATAATCATTTCCTGTTCTATTAATATGGAATTTTCAAAGATTATTCTATTCAGTTAATATTCAAAGGGTCATACAATAAATCACTCAATCAAAAAGAATCTTTTAAGCACTTAATATGAACTTGACTCTGTGTATTTGTTTAGCTGTTGGCCGTGGAAAGTTCAAATCTTTGATCAATTCAAAATTACTATTACAAAACTGACCTAGTCTACTGATGTTACTATACATGGATAATTCGTTCTTGAGGTCTTTTTATGATTTTTAAATTCATTTTTCTATTGCAATTTACAATGGCAAATAATCTGTTTGATGGTCCAAATAAATGGGCTTCTGGAATACACTATCATTAAATTTCAAATTCTTGGGTTCTCAGGAAATAAGTCTTTATCTTATATGGAAAAATGTTTTCCAGTTGCAAACTTTCTCATTGAATTTTATTGTGTCAGATATAGATCATTGACATTTTCCTGTAAGTCTAGTTCCTGCAGGGAGTAAATTTTAATTCCTGAATTCTGTCAGTATTTAGAAAATTTTGGTTATATTGAGATTTTCATTGAAATAATATTGAGGGCAACTAGATGGCTTAGTGGATAGAGAACTCAGTCTAGAGATGGAAAGTCCTGACTTGAAAGATGGCCTTACACATTTATAACTGTGATCTTGGGCAAGTCACTTAATTCCAAGTGTATGCCCTTTACTACTCTTCTGCCTTGCAACTGACACTGAAAGAGATATTGGTTTGTAGACCTACATCGTTACCTATCATCTCAAGGGAGAGGTGAGAAGAGGGAAGGAAGAGAGACAATAGATCACAAAATTTCTGAAAACAATAATTTAAAATTATATTGACATACAGTCTGAAAAAATGTTTAAAGAAATAATACTTTTTAAAAAACAGGAATGGATATTGGATATAGCATTTTATAGGATGTTCCTTTTATTTCTATCAAATTTAATGTAGGTAATAAAGGAAGAATGGAACGTTTTAAAAAGTTCTATTTCTTTTTCTTTACATTATGTTCATTATTTGAGACAGAAATAATCAATAGTATACAAGAGATCTTTGCTCATGAAGTAAGTAGAGCATTTATCTGCTTTAATAGATAAATGTTTGGTGAAATAAATTTAATGTGCAAGTCTACAAAATGTCGAAAATAATTTAATCATATTCATACATACAACATTCATGGCGTGAATCAAAACAATAAAAACAAAATTTAGGCTGAGGTGAAAAATTAATTTAGGGAAGTAAAATAAATATTTAGAAACATGTATTTATTTTAATAGTTTAAATTATGTCCTGTATTTATTTAACTAAAAGAGACACAAATACAGGGACAGTTTGTTTTTTTGTAAAGAAAAGTATAAGAAAAAGAATAAAAAGAATAAATAAATAATTCCAACTTTGTGTCTTACCAGCCTGTTTGAATTTTAGTCAATTACTTAACTTCTTTAAGTATAATTTCCCTCCTTTGTATAATCAGAGGGTTAGTTTAAATGATCTTTAATATTCTATTTCACCTTACCTCAGGTTTATATAGCACTTTTAATATTGCAAAGTGCTTTTCTCACATTAATGGAGTGAAGCTGATTAACACATATAATATAATCTCATTTTATACATGAGAAGTTGGAAACCTAAAGATACAAAGCACTTAAAATCACAGTTAATGTTAGTCATAGACATTATTCAAACAAAAGTCTATGAACTCCATTTAATAGCATTTTCCTAATATACCAAATTGTTTTAATAACTCCAAAGTTTCATAAGCATCTATGTACCAACTTCTGCAAAATAATGGTTTGCACTAGATCATTGATGGCAGGCCTATGGCATGGATGCCAAAGATGGCACTCTGATCACTCTATGTGGACATGCAGCTCTGGCCTACCCTACCCTGCTTCTTGAGCTTATTACTAGAAAGGCAGAGAGACTCTCAGGCATATCTGCTCCCCTCCCCCTCTCCATCATACCTGGCAACATTTTTTCACATTCTCCTCCCCTCTGCCCAGAAGCCCAATGGGAATACAGAATGAGTAAGGTGGGTAGCTCACAGGTGACAGAGCTGGAGGGGAGCAGAATACTTGGGTCCCCTTGTCCCCCTCTCTCCCTCCCCTGTGTGGGGTGTTATATTTGGGAAGCTGTAAAATGCCAAGGGTCTGTAGCAATCAAGTCTCACTAATTCTTTTGGTTTATGGAGAGGACACACACACAGGCTTGACTGAAGGGAGGGGCAGGAACTTGCTTAGTTCTCCTTCACTTTCCCCCTCCCACTAGGCAGTTGGAAAATCAGTTACTATAAGATAATGGTGGACAGACTTGTTAACTACAGGGCCAGGTCAGTAACTTAGGAAAGGATGAACTCCTAAAGATGATAACTTTCTCTAAACTATTTCCCCACTGAATTGAATAGGAGAAAATAGGAGAAGCTTGATGTCTTTGAAGCTTACAGGCTCTGAGAATAAGATAGAAATCAGGGCTATCAAATCAGAGGAACTCAGCTTGAAGAAATTGTGAGTATCTTCCTAAATATAACCAGGCACTGCTCCCAATTGATTAAAGGTTTAATGATATGTAGGGAAGGGAAAGAAGGGAGAAGAAATAGGATTGACAAGGTCTAGGAAGCCATCCAACTGTTATGTCCAAGCAGCCCCTCCCCCCAAAGGGGAAAGTTAACTTATATAGCTAGTCTGCTCTCTAAGTCTATAAATAATCTTCTCCTATATCTAAATAACTAAATAGAGATTAATGAGATGTTGATTGAATGTCAAATCAAGGAAAAGCAGGTTGGCAGGTAGGAACTAAAATGGCTTTGTTCATATTCAAGCCTCTAGCCCCCAAGAGAAACCCAGGTCCAAGGACACAGCAAACAGAGTGACCTGCTTACTCCAAACCCAGGACTCAACTTTCTTTAACTGCCCCCTCTCTCAGAGTTCTCAGAGGGCTCCCTGGAATTCTGAGCTGTGGCCTGACCCCCTCTCTGCAGCAATCTGAATCTCACAGGGCTAAAGGGAGGACAGGGTGCACTCAGCACTTGGTGTGGTGGTTGGGCATGGCACTTGGTCTGGGGTGGGGTGGGGCCCAGCACTCCATCTCTAAAAGGTTCGCCATTACTTCACTAGAAAATCCAGCAGGTCCTTTTTAGTACTAAATTTTTGATGTTGTGATATGATCAATATCAAAAATAAAAATACAGATATTTGTATTTTTTTGATTTTAAACATTTATTAATATTCATTTTTAACATGGTTACATGATTCATGCTCCCACTTTCCCCTTCACCCCCCGCACTTCACCCACCCATGGCCAACACACATTTCCACTGGTTTTGTCATGTGTCCTTGATCAAGACCTATTTCCAAATTGTTGGTAATTGCATTGGTGTGGTAGTTTCGAGTCTATATCCTCAATCATGTCCACCCCAACCCATGCGTTCAAGCAGCTGATTTTCTTAAATGTTTCCTCTCCTGCAGTCCTTCCTCTGAATGTGGGTAGCGTTCTTTACCATAAATCCCTAAGAATTGTCCTGTGTCATTGCATTGCTGCTGGAACAGAGGTCCATTACATTCGATTTTACCACAGTATATCAGTCTCTGTGTACAGTGTTCTTCTGGCTCTGCTCCTTTCACTCTGCATTAGTTCCTGGAGATCTTTCCAGTTCACCTGGAACTTCTCCAGTTTGTTATTACTTTTAGCACAATAGTATTCCATCACAAGCATATACCATAATTTGTTCAGCCATTCCCCAATTGAAGGGCATACCCTCCTTTTCAAGTTTTTTGCCACCACAAAAAGCACAGCTATTAATATTTTCATACAAGTCTGTTTATCTATGATCTCTTTGGGGTACAAACACAACAATGGTATGGCTGGATCAAAGGGCAGGCATTCTTATATAGCCCTTTGAGTATATAGTTCCATATTGCCAGCCAGAATGGTTGGATCAGTTCACAACTCCACCAACAATGCATTAATGTCCCAATTTTGCCACATCCGCTCCAGCATTCATTACTCTCCCCTTCTTTCATTTTAGCTAATCTGCTAGATGTGAGGTGATACCTCAGAGTTGTTTTGATTTACATTTCTCTAATTATTAGAGATTTAGAGTACTTTCTCATGTGCTTATTGACTCTTTTGATTTCTTTACCTGAAAATTGCCTATTCATGTCTCTTGCCCATTTATCAATTGGGGAATGGCTTGATTTTTCATACAATTGATTTAACTCCTTGTATATTTGAGTAATTAGACCCCTGTCAGAGTTTTTCATTATAAAGATTTTTTCCCAATTTGTTGTTTCCCTTCTGATTTTGACTACATTCTTTTTGTTTGTACAACAGCTTTTTAGTTTAATATAATCAAAACCATTTAATTTACATTTTGTAATTTTCTCTACCCCTGCTTGGTTTTAAAATCTTTCCTTTCCCAGAGATCTGACAGGTATACTATTTTGTGTTCACTTAACTTATTTATAGTTTCCCTCTTTATATTCAAGTCATTCACCCATTCTGAATTTATCTTGGTGTAGGGTTTGAGATGTTGATCTAAACCTAATCTCTCCCATATTGTTTTCCAAATTTCCCAGCAGTTTTTGTCACATAGTGGATTTTTATCCCAAAAGTTGGACTCTTTGAGTTTATTATACACTGTCTTGCTGACATCACTTACCCCAAGTCTATTCCAATGATCCTCTCCTCTGTCTCTTAGCCAGTACCATATTGTTTTGATGACTGCTGCTTTAAAGTATAGCTTAATATCTGGTACTGCTAGGTCCCCTTCCTTCACATTTTTTTTTCATTATTTCCCTCGATATTCTTGACATTTTGTTATTCCAAATAAAATTTGTTATAGTTTTTTCTAATTCAGTAAAGAAATTTTCTGGTAGTTTGATAGGTATGGCGCTAAATAGGTAAATTAATTTGGGTAGAATGGTCATTTTTATTATGTTAGCTTGTCCTACCCATGAGCAACCAATGGCTTTCCAGTTGTTTAGATCCAGTTTTATTTGTTTGGAAAGTGTTTTGTAGTTGCTTTCGTATAATAGCTGTGTTCATTTTGATAGATTGATTCCTAAGTATTTTATATTGTCTAGGGTGATTTTAAATGGTGTTTCTCTTTCTACCTCTTACTCCTACAATGTGTTGGAAATGTATAGAAATGCTGATGATTTATGTGCATTTATTTTGTATCCTGCAACTTTGCTAAAGTTGTTGATTATTTCTACAAGCTTCTTAGTTGATTCTCTAGGATTTTTTAAGTATACCATCATATCATCTGCAAAGAGTGATAGCTTACTCTTCTCCTTGCCTATTTTGATACTTTCGATTTCTTTTTCTTCTCCAATTGCTGCCAGTGTTTCTAGTACTATGTTGAATAATAGAGGTGATAATGGACATCCTTGTTTTACTCCTGATCTTATTGGGAAGGCTTCTAATTTATCCCCATTGCATATAATGCTTGTTGATGGTTTTAGGTATATACTGTTTATTATTTTTAGGAAAGGTCCTTCTATTCCTATACTTTCCAGTGTTTTCAATAGGATTGGATGCTGTATTTTGTCAAAAGCTTTTTCAGCATCTATTGAGATAATCATGTGATTTTTGTTTGATAGACTGTTGATATGGTCAATTATGTGGATGGTTTTCCTAATGTTGAACCATCCTTGCATTCCTGGTATAAATCCCATCATGGTGGATGATCTTCTTAATTACATGCTGGAGTCTCTTTGCTAGTATTCTATTTAAGATTTTTGCATCTATGTTCATTAGGGAGATTGGTCTGTAGTTTTCTTTCTGTTTTTTATCTCCCTGGCTTTGGAATCAGTACCATATTTGTATCATAAAAGGAATTTGGTAGGACTCCTTCTTTGCTTACCATATCAAATAATTTGTATAGTATTGGGATTAGTTGCTCTTTGAATGTCTGATAGAATTCACTTGTGAATCCATCAGGTCCTGGTGATTTTTTCTTGGGGAGTTCTTTGATGGCTTGTTCAATTACTTTTTCTGATATAGGATTATTTAGGTATTCTATTTCATCTGCTGTTAATCTAGGCAGTTTATATTTTTGTAAATATTCATCCATATCTCCTAAATTGTTATATTTATTGCCATATAGTTGGGCAAAATAGTTTTTAATGATTGCCTTAATTTCCCCTTCATTAGAGGTGAGGTCTCCCTTTTCACCTTTGATACTGTCAATTTGGTTTTCTTCTTTCCAATTTTTATTAGATTGACCAGTACTTTGCCTATTTTATCTGTTTTTTCAAAGTACCAGCTTCTAGTCTTATTTATTAATTCAATAGTTCTTTTACTTTCAATTTTATTAACTTCTCCCTTGATTTTTAGTATTTCTAATTTAGTTTTCATCTGGGGATTTTAATTTGTTCACTTTCTAGTTTTTTGAGTTGCATGCCCAATTCATTAATCTCTGCCCTCCCTAATTTGTTAATATATGCACTCAAGGATATAAATTTCCCCCTGAGTACTGCCTTGGCTGCATCCCACAGAGTTTGGTAGGATGTCTCATTACTGTCATTCTCTTCAATGAAATTGTTGATTGTTTCTATGATTTCTTCTTTGACAAATTGGTTTTGGAGAATCATATTATTTAATTTCCAATTAGTTTTTGATTTGCCTGTCCAGGTGCCCTTACTAATTATTATTTTTATTGCATTATGATCTGAGAAGGTTACATTTATTATTTCTGCTCTTTTGAATTTGTTTGCAATGATTCTATGCCCTATTACATAGTCAATCTTTGTGAATGTAGCATGTGCAGCTGAAAAGAAGGTGTATTCCTTTTTGTCTCTATTTATTTTTCTCCACATATCAATCAAATCTAATTTTTCTAGGACTTCATTCACCACTCTTACCTCTTTCTTATTTATTTTTTGGTTTGATTTATCTAAATCTGAAAGAGGAATATTTATATCTCCCACTAGTATGGTTTTATTATCTATTTCCTTCTTGAGCTCTGCCAATTTCTCCTTTATGAAATTGGATGCTATGCCACTTGGTGCATACATATTGAGCAGTATTATTTCCTCATTGTTTATACTGCCTTTAATCAGGATGTAATGACCTTCCCTGTCTTTTTTAATCATATCTATTTTTACTTTGGCTTTGTCTGAAATCACAGTAGCCACTCCTGCCTTCTTTTTCTCATTTCACGCCCGAAAGATTTTGTTCAAACCCTGAACCTTAAACTTGTGTATGTCCACCAGCCTCATATGTGTTTCTTGTAGACAACATATGGTGGGATTTTGGTTTCTTATCCACACTGCTATTTGCTTCCATTTTATGTGAGAGTTCATCCTATTCACATTCAGTGTTATAATTATCAGCTGTGCATTTGCTGACATTTTTGTATTCTCCCCTATTCCTACCCCTTCTTCTTAAACTATTTCCTTTTAAACCAGTGGTTTGCTATTAAGCCGGTATCCCTTAACTCCTCCCTTGAATGACTTCATTTTCTACCCCCTCCCTTGTTATTCCCCTCTTTTTGTTTTTGAAGGCCTAATAAATTCCCTTCCCCTTTTTCTCCCCTCCCTTTTTTGACCTCCCCAATCCCCTGCTCCCCTTGGTTTATCCCTTCTGACTTTCTCAATAGGGTTAGATAAGAGTTTTATATCCAAATGATTAGTATAGCTTCTCTTCCCTCTCCGAGTTGATTACACTGAGAGTAAAGGTTAAAAATTACCTCTTGATGTTCTCTTCCTCTCCTTCTCATAATAGTATTTGTCCCCTCCCCATCCCATGCCCTCTTTGTGTGTAGTAGAATACCCTATTTTTCTTATTCTCTCAAGTTTCTCCTGGTGTCCCCCTCCATTCACCCTCCTCTTTCCCACCCCCCATATCTTCTTAGACTATTCAGCACTCTACCCTCTCCCCATAAATCATTCTTCCAACCACTATAATAGTGAATACTTAATAGTGAATAGAGTTCACTACAGAGAATTATACATAGCATTTCTCCACATAGGAATACAGATAATTAGATCTTACTGAGGTCCTTAAAAAGGCAAATTTAAAAATTTATGAGTTTTCTTTCTTTCCCCTCTGTTTCTTATTTACCTTTTCATGTTTCTCTTGCTTTTTGTAGTTGGATATCAAACTTTCCATTTAGCCCTGGTCTTTTCTGTGCAAATACTTGGAAATCTTCAATTTTGTTGAATGCCCATACTTTCCCCTGGAAGTATATAGTCAATTTTGATGGGTAGTTGATCTGTGGCTGAAGGCCCAACTCTCTTGCCTTTCTGAATATCATATTCCAAGCCTTTGCAGTCTTTTAGCATGGAGTCTGCCAGATCCTGTGTGATCCTGACTGGTTCTACTTGATATTTCAATTGTCTCTTTCTGGCTTCTTGTAAGATTTTTTTCTTTTACTTGGACGCTCTTGAATTTGGCTATTATATTTCTTGGTGTTGTCCTTTCTAGGTCTAGTGTTGAGGGTGATCTATGGATCCTTTCAATGTCTATATTGCCCTCTTGTTCTAGGACTTCAGGGCAATTTTGCTGAATAATTTCTTTTAGTATGGAGTCCAAATTTCTATTAATTTCTCCTTTTTCAGGGAGACCAATGTTTCTCAAAAATTGTCTCTTCTAGACTGGTTTTCTTGGTCTGTCACTTTCTCATTGAGACATTTCATGTTTCCTTCTATTTTTTTCAGTCTTTTGACTTTGTTTTATTTGTTCTTGTTGCCTTGAGAGATCATTAGCTTCTAATTGCTCAGTTCTAGGCTTTAGGGACTGGTTTTCCTTTTCAATCTGGTCATTTCTGGTCTTCAGTTGACTTACTTTCCTATTGCAAAATTCTGCCTTTTAAACTGTTATTTTCTTGCCTGATTTCCTTTTGAGCTATTTCCCATTTCTCTAGCCAAATCTTTTCCAACTTTCTCTTCATCTCAGTTTTGAACTCTTCAAGAGCTTGTGACCAGTTTTCATTATTTTTGTAGGGTCCGGATGCTTGTTTGTTCTCCTCCTCTATTTGCTCGGTTGACTGGATTTTCTCTGTGTAAAAGTTTTCGAGTGTTAAAGATTTCTTCTTCTTGTTGTTAATCTTTCTCTTCTGAACTTCCTGATTCTGGGTAGCTATTGTTAGCCCAGCCCATTCCCAGGTTTATCATCGTGCTCAGGATCTGTCTGCGGTCTTTTGGG
This sequence comes from Gracilinanus agilis, assembly GCF_016433145.1. NCBI lineage: Eukaryota > Metazoa > Chordata > Mammalia > Didelphimorphia > Didelphidae > Gracilinanus > Gracilinanus agilis. The sequence continues at coordinate 521,059,813 of NC_058130.1, read as the reverse complement.
TCCTGTGGTCTGAGGTCTGGCTTTTCTCAAGGTCAAGCCCCATGGTGGATCCCCTTGCTTGGTCCTCTGACGGGGGTTCCTTTACAAGTCTCAGGGAACTGCTTCCACAGTCGTATACCCATCTGCACTGGTTCCCCACTCAGGGTTTCAGAGCCTTAGCTCACGCCTGTGTCCGCCTTCACCAGAGCCTCCTCCTGCGCCTGCGCTCTGTGTCCTCGCTCAAAGTCCCTAAGCTTTCTTTAGCTTTTTGGGTTCCTAAATCTTGGATCTCTCAGGAACAGGCCCTGGAGCTGCCAGTGACTCGATGGGTGCCCCAAACTTGCTCTATTTCTTTTGACCTGGCTTCGGAGCTGTAAGTGATGTGTGTGTGTGTGTGGGGGGGGGTTGCTCAGCCTGCGATTTAGTGAGAGCTGTTTCACCCCTTTATAGCATGGAAATGCCCCGATTCCACATACCTTCCACACCGCACCCTGTTGTGGGGTCCCTCCGTTCAACTGGGTTTGTTTTTATGTCTCCTTGAGAAGTCCTGTATGTTTCAGTCAGGAGAGGTTAAGAGCTGCTTTTTACTCTGCCACCATCTTAACTCGGAACCAGATATTTGTATTTTTTTAATTGTAGAAAGCATTTTAATTAGAGCATCTGTTAATCTATAAATAGTTTTAATATATTGCATACATTTAGAAAATCAGATCTTTTAAAGTTAGTTTTATTTTATATTTTACAAAATTTATAATGTTATCTTAACTCTATTAAAATTTCGTATAGGATAAATAAATGCTTTAATCTATGACAGTTGTTATTCTTCTGTCACCATTTCTGATATGATAAGGAATCTGGCTTACAAAGAGATTCTTCAGATTTCATTATTTAATTCTGAAGGATTCCTTATCAAATTTCTCCTTTAAAATTAGAAATGTGTTTTTGCTTAATACATATAGTGATGGTTGAATTAGGTTTAAGGGTGCTGCTATTTCAATGCTAGGACTCTCATATTAAATTACTTAGGGCTAAAATATAATTTTCTCAGGTTATAGCATATGATACAGTATTTTGTATTGAGCTTTTCCAATAATTTGATAAGCCAAAGGTGTTTTAATAGAATAGTATTGGTATTACTGGTATGGATTGAGTCATTTAAAGGTTAATCTTTTAATATTCTGTGATAAATTAGTGAGTTCTTAGGCTAACTGTATGATTGAATATAACACTTTCACAGATTTGTATAGGTGCAATTTGAATTTTTATATAGTTTATCAAGATAAAAATAAAAGTTTAACTCACTTTATGGTATCATTAGGGCATATGACTCCAACCACTCTCAATTTTTCAAATTCCAAAATGGAATTTTTGTGACTTCTTGGTAATTCGGATGTTATAGGAAAATATCTAATTTTAAAGTAATAAAATTACTATATCTGAAAAATATTAGTTATCTTTTAAATTAATTCTTTCTTAATGAGCATTTTACTTTTTCTAATTTTTGATGATGGTAAAGAAATTTGTCAGTTCTCCCAGAATGAAGAGATTGTGTATTTTTGCCTGGTTGGAAACAGTTTTTGGCCCAGTGATGTCAAAGCTGGTGACCTTTTTGATGTTAATGCCTTTCTCCATCTGCCCCATATATTTAGTGTAAACATGAGGAATGTTTTTTTCTTTTTTTTCATCCTATTTACATGCGATACAAACTATATATATATATATA
>NC_058130.1:520939250-521057799 GCF_016433145.1 Gracilinanus agilis | reverse complement strand
ATATATATATATATATATATATATGTATATATATATAGTTTGTATCGCATGTGAATATATATCAATATAGAATATATATATATGTATATATATATATATATCAATATAGAAATTATCTACCCACCACTTTTGAAGTCCTTTTGAAACTGAATAAAATTATCTCTTTTTTAAAAAATATTGCAAATTGATAATATGAAGCATGGCTTCAGGAGCTCAATTTGAAAAAGAAATAAAATTTGAAGGACAATTTAAGCATATTAAATTTAAAAGTATTTTCTAGTTTATCAGCATAACATTATCCAGGAAAAGATTGATTGGAAATGAGGTGACCTAGGCATGTAATGAGGAAAAATAAATGCTTTAGTACCTACAAAATGTAAAATGACTGAGAGGAAGTCCTCTAGCATATTGCATTGGTCCCCTGTGGAGAATGGAAATAGGTAGATCGCACCTCCATTAAGATATGAGTTATCGACTGAGAGAGAGTTCACCAGTAGTTAATGTTTAAACCAATAGTAAGTCTTTTAATGCTTTATAAAGTACTATTTTGTTAATGTCCCTGATCAAAATAGGATCCTGTTCCAAGTAGTCCTCGTTATTCTATTACTTGATTTCATTTTTCCAGAGATTGAACAGAATTTGGTAATGTATTGCTATCAATTCTGTCTTGGGTAATGCATTTTGAGGACAGATATTTTAAAAATGTTTAGGACATTGGGCACATAGGTGACTCAGTGGATTGAAAATCAGGCTTAGAAATGGGAGGTTCTGGATTCAAATCTGGACTCACATACGTCTTAACTGTGTGAGCCTGGGAAAATCATTTAATCCCCATTGCCTAGACCCTCACTACTCTGCCGCATTAGAACCAATACATGGTATTGATTGTAAAATGGAAGGTAAATTTTTAAAAATTGTTTAAAATACTTTTAAAAGTCTATATTTCTTTTAAAGATGTGACAAGTAAAGTGTAGCATCACCTCCAAATAAGCTAATAATGGGTGAAACATTAACACATTTTATGCTTTGTGAATTGGAATGATTTTTTTAAAAATCACATCTGCAGTGCTTCTGTTGGAGAGAGAGGAAACTTTATTCCCTCTCTTCACTCTAAAGGTCAAGAAGATTATGTTGTCAACTTTTGTCTTTTTTTTATGTTCTTTATATAGACAATTACCTAGAGGAATTCTGCCAAAAAATTAATTTTTTCTGATAGTTTCCCATGGAATGATCTTTCCAACCAATCAAAAAAATTCTGTCTGTTAAGAGCATTAACATGAGTAATCCAATTAGATAAAAGTAAAGAACTAGTTCATAATCATCTTTCTTTGGTATTGATACATATTTTCTCATTACATAAATTACAGTCTTATTGCTACTATACTTTAACTTTTTATTTTAATAACAAATTTGTATGAGTTTTCCAAAGTTATATATTTCCTTTTTTTTAGAGACACAAAGTGGCAGAATGAAGAAAGTAATGGAATAGAATCCAATAATTAATTTCAAATCCTAGTTCTGCCACTTATTTACTATGTTAGTTTGTACATTATTTATTTTTTCTAGAACTTATTTTCCTTTTTTAAAACCTATGCGTAAAATACTATTTTGACCATTGTCATGCCATTTAGTCTCTTTGAACTTCAAGCAACTCTTGACAATTACAAATAAACTACCTTTATGGAAAGGCTTTCTGATACTGCTGAAACTATAGATCTTTATGAAAGAAGAAGAAAAAAATTTAGGTGACTGGTCAAAGGTTACAAAGATTTAAGTATTAGATCTGAGACTGTGGTCACTCCTCACAAGTAGGTCAATATTTTGTTGTTGTAGCTGTTGGTTGTATTCTCATTAGGATAACCTGCCTTTATAGTTTTACCTGAAAGATGTGGCAAATACTGATTTTACCTTTGGATGATTACAGAAGACCGTCCTAGCTTTACACTTTGATTCATCTATATATGAACAAAGTTACAGAATTGAGAAAAGCATTGTAATTCTTTTTGTTAAATCAACTGAACTGTCTTAAGTGAATGATATTGAGTATTTCATTTTGAGTAAATCAAAGAAGTTGTAAGGAATCAAGAAATTAAGATAATAAAATCTATGTAATCTAAAATGAAAATCAAAATGCAATGAATTATATTTTTAATGAAGTTATGTTATTATCATTGTTATTTTCACTATTTATGCCTAAAAATATGAACTAATGAATCCAATTAAGTTTTTACACAATGCTTATATTTTTTTCAGAAAAGTACATAATTTCTTTCAACATTTCCAGATAGCCCTGACAATTACTAATAAAATATATGAGACCATATCAAAGTATAAGTTTAATGTAAAGGACACAAATGTACAACATAATGCAAATGATTTTACTTGGCCAAGCTTGGAAATATATGGCTTTAAAAAAATCATGAGTCTGAATTTTACAAAGGCTAACTAAACACATGTTTAAACTATCCCAAAATGAAATCAGTGAAGTTTCATAAATACCACCGACAGAAGATTAATCTTATCCAGACTAAACAAATAAAGAGTTTAAGGTTAGGAAGATCTAGAGACACATTGGTCATATTGATGAAGATATGGCACACATGCCAGAGCATGCCAGAGGAGGCTATTCCCTTCCTCCTCTCCACACATGCCAGAGGACATTTCTCACATGACCCACCCCTCTGTGCATCAACCCAATGAGAGTGCTTCCTCCCTCTCCTCTCTAAGGTAAGGCTGCGGGGGAGAGGGGTGGAGGGATGGATGGGCTTACATGTAGAATGAGGGATGCTGTTTGGGCACTTGGTTTTTAAAATACTCGTCATCACTGATCTAAAACCTAGTTGCTTAACATATGATAAAAATTGAAGTGTAGCTTCTTAGTAAATCCAGTTTTGTTCTTGGCTCCTTGACTTTTATTGGAAATTATTTCTATGAAATATTTACTAAAGGAGATAACTTTAAAAAAGAAACTCTTCAATTAATGTTGAAGTGAATAGAAAGTCCCCAAAGACTATATATACTAAGTGAAATATGACAAATTTAAGAGTTTCTTTCTGATATTACTCGAAACATTAATGTAAAATCACACTACTAACATCATTGAATATTGTATTTTTTTTAATTATCAAGGTGAATTGAGAAACTAATGACCATTTAAATATAGGTTTTTAGATTCTGAATATAATTTCTTGTGTGTTTCAGGGCCTCAAAGTGTTTGACAAATCCAAACACTTATATTCCGTAACCATTCTACTATTTGTATTTCTTTAAGATGTGTAAGCTTTGTTTCTCTTGGATTCTCAATAGCATGGAGAGCTTTTTCTTATCCTTATCTCTTTTCCAAATACATTCAGTCTCAAAAGCCAACAGAACACAAAAGTTGTTGCTGCTTCTTCTCAAAAACAATGTCCATTTTCTTTCCTTTCTTTTTTCTTTTTTTTTCTTTCTTTCTTCCTTCCTTTCTTCTTTTCTTTCTCTTTCTTTGTTTATTTTTTATTTTTCTTTGGAGTGTACAGCAAAAGGATATAGGTATTTATTATTTGAATATTATTGTTTTGTTACCTGAACTACTATTGCTGTATTCCTCAGAGTACAGGAGGCCCCAATTTCAGAGGGATAATTGAGATCACAGATTAATAAGCTTATTTGATTGATTTGAGAAGTAAGGAACCTATCTGGGAAGGATGCAGTGCTACTCAGTGATCATATAATCATTAGTATTTCATTCTCGATGCTGTAATTTCCCAACAATTTCACCCACTGATGTGTTTTACCTTTATCTTGGCTATTATTTAGTGTAAAAGAAGTGACTGAATGAGGAATGGGGGCATAGAAAGCAAAAAGGTATTAGAGGATCTAGTTACATGCATTTTATTGGATTATCACAAAAATGATGTAGAATATTGGATAGGGATCATGCCTCAGAGCCAAGGATCACTAAAGCCAAGTTCTACTTCTGAAACAAACTGGCTGTATTACCACAGGGAAATCACAACCTTTTTAATATTCTCTTGGACTTTAAATTGCATAGCTAAGTACTAAGTTGTATTAATAAAGGAAATTTCCTTATTTGGGAGTTCCCTATACCAGTGAAATCATAGATCTAATCTCTGTTTTTATTGAATTTTTATCTTTGAAAAAGACATGAAGTTTTCATTCACAGATGGGCATTAAACTATGGACCCCGTATCACTTTACTTGCAAGTTTCCATTTTGTATGCTTTTCATCTGACCACTATTTTTCTGACTTTCCACAGTGACTGGTTTCCATTATATGATATGTTTTGTCTGCTTCATGAAACCAGGCTTATGTAAGGGACTGGTTCTTTAAATATTATGAGACTTTGCTTGATGAGTATGCCTGATTCCAAGAGAAGGGATCACAAAGGAGCAAATACTTAACCTGCACAATGCCAAGGAAGCACAGACTTAATCTGCATAGCTTCAAATGAGCACACAGGTCAGAGAGACAAACCAATCTTGGTAGGATTGATGAGATTCTGTACCAATATAAGAGGACTGAAACCTTGTGTGAGACTTGAGGTTGTGGCTGTTTGACATATGTTAGACACAGGACTCCTTGTACCATATTCCTTGTACCACACTTCCTTTCAAGTACTTAACATTGGCTGTCTGGCTCCCCTATCCCTGTGAAACAAGGAAAAATCAGGCCAGGGAATGCTATTTCCCATCTGCTTCAAAAAGCTAGTCCCTTTTCTGTCTTTCATACTGGCAATTTACTGTAGTCCTGGCTGCTCAGTGGGTAAATGCATAATTGCTATTACAGAATTATCAGACATGAATCACTTTAATCAGGACCTGCTTCAAGAACCTGTTATAATTTTATTTTTCCTTACTTAAGATTTTTACATATAATGTTTGGATATTTTATATTTCGTCCTTTAGTTACCTTTTTCATTTATTTGGATTTTCCTAATGTTTTTGATATTTTTCTTTGACAATGATTCATATACCTCATTCCTTAGTCATGTATCCATATGTGATCTCTGTGTTTGTTAATATCCTCCTCAGGGGGGAATGTATTATATCCTATTTTGCGAACTTTAATTTCTTTTGAGAGTAATTTTAGAATAAGAGACTTTCTACCTCCCAGAATCCAGAAAATCGAACTGCTTGCAGAAGGTGCCATGAAGATGCCTACAGAGGCCACCTGCTTCTCCAAAAGATCCTGAGTGAACTTTTGGATGTGCTGACTTGAACTTTTGGAGGTTGAACGCATTTGTTTTGAATGTACACTTTTATGCCAAAGGAGAGTGGCTCCTAATTGGTTTTGTTCTTTTTCTCTTTCTTTCCCTCTTATCTCCAAGTTGTTGTAATTTCCCTTTGAGACTATAAGGCTATAAGTACTTTTGGTTGAAAATTTTTAGTTTTAAGTTTGTCATGTTTAAATGATATAGGGATCAGAGGGGGAATGTGTAAATGGAATTTTGTGTCCCTGGACTTCATTTCCCAGCGCTCTGCTCTCCTCTTGTTGCATACTGACTTGGGCAGGATGTGGATTCTGTGTAGCTCCACCTCTCTGGGCCTTGTCTTTCTTGTCAGGGCATTTGTTGGGGCTGGAGTTAGGCAGGCTGCTGGAGCTCAGGCTTCTTTTTTTATCTCTTCTCACCCTTACACTTACCAGTATTTTAACTGTTTTATAGTAGATCTCATTTCCTGAGTGATAAATGAACTGTCTGAAAAGTGATGATTTTAAGTAATGTTCAGAAGTATAGAAAAAGCAAAACACTATCATCTCTCTTGTTCCCAGTTTTATTTAGGGGAAAAATCAGGAAATAATAGGGACCTTCAAAGGCTTTGAACGAATCACTTGGGAGGTCAAAGAAATATTTTTAATATAAACTCAGAATCTCCTACTTAAAGAGAAATATATTGGGAAAGTTTAGATTTTTTTCCCCTGGAAAATATATGGAAATTTTTTGGTCTTTCTTATGGAAGATATTCTTATATCTTCCATGAAAAATAAACTAGGATAATCAATATTTCCTTGTAGAAAAGCAGTAGATTACATATTACAGAATATAGTATAGTTTTATAGAAAGTCTGTCTGATTGCCTTCATTAATGAAATGACCTACTTCTCACATAGCATCTTGAAAAATAATCAATGTGTCATGAAAGATGAATTGTGGCTATCATCTTATATTCTAAGCACTAATAGCAAAAAATATTAACTTTTTATGGTTATATTTGGTCAGAGTTGTGATGCATTAAAAAGATGTCTCAAAATTATTTTTAAGTAGTAATTAAGACCTGTTCAACAGAGGACCAAGAACTGGCTTCAAAAAAGCCATAGTTCTTCAGAGTCATGGATGAAACAGAAATATAATAGAAATAAATAGGCTTGATAATACTTTAAATGATTATTAACAATGACAACAGAGTTAGTCAGTTCAGAACAAAGAAGTTGGTACCACAACTGTATTCAGTTGTACTGAAATTATACAGATAATACTCAGGGTAAACATCGTAGTCTAGAAGGAATTTAGTCAGATTGGATAAGGAGGTGTGATTCTAATCCCTAGACACCTTGAATAAAGTCAAAGAACTACTTTAGACCCATAGAAACTATATTACTAGGAAGGGAATGAACAGAAGGATTCAAACAAGAAGACCAGAAAATAGCTACTGAAACTGCAATACAAATCAAAATCTTAGTTCCAATGAAAAAAGCAAACACTCAGTAAAAAGAATCAATGTATATAGAATACAAGGCCAATATCAAAGCTAATTTAATACTGACTCTTTTAGAGATAAATAAAGCTTTCTCCTTATATATCTGTTTTCTAGGGATCATTTCTTTTTATTTTTCTCAGAACCAAGAATGACTGAACTTAAGAGTTGGTTTGCAAAGGGCCAAACTAAGAGAATTGAGGGGATGCTAGGACAGATATATCCTAGTCAGTTATTATAGCTAATGACACTTTTGTCACCTGAGAGAAAACAGGAAGGTATATCCTTCCCATGTTGTGACTAGTTACAAAGAACAGCCTTTCTGACAAGTAAACCAAATGTCCCTATACTTGCTGCTGAGTGAAGAAGGTTCATTCACTCTTCATACTGTGACGAGCAAATCAATATTTCTACTTCATTATTTCTCTTTCATTCCAGGTCAACATTTTTACTGCTTCATAAATCATTTCCATGTAGATATCCAGATAATATCTCCCATTAAATATGTCAAACACTGAATTTATTTTCCTCAAAATGTACTTATTTCCTTAACTTTTTTTATTTGTTTCCCTTGTTTAAAACCACTATCTTTAACTCTTTCTTTTTGTTCCCAATTTCCCATCTCTTCTATGAAACTGTTCTAGAATCTCCAGTTCATAATGAAATTTCTTAACTCAGACATCAAATAAGACATTGTTTAAAATTTATGTATACACTGAAAATGTATTATTTTGTAATATAATCAGTGGTGCTTATATAACATATCCCTACAATGTTAAATTCCTGGTAGTCAAGGCTGTAGGTGTTATCTACACTTGTTTCTTATCTAAGCTCTAGAGACCTAGCACCCAAACTGCAATCCTCATACCCCATGCCAGCTCCACAGCCCTGTCCCCTCACCTCCCACCTTACTCCAGACAGAGGAGAGAGAAAGTTCTCCCATTGGGCTGCTGGGCAGAGGGGTGTGTGATATGACAAATGTCCTCAGGCTCATGTGGAGAGGGGAAAGGGAGCAGCCCCCTCCAGCATGTGCCATAGGTTCACCAACACAGCTATCCAAAAAGGTCCTTAGTACAAGGTTGTGTGAATGAATGAATCCCATATTCTATGGACCAAGAGAAATGGTTAGTTTCAAAGAGCCTAGGTAGGAAAGTCGTTCAGGATGTTTTCAGCTCCTTTAATTTTTTAAAATGTATTCAAACCAAATTATGCTCTATGAATGTGTCTAGAACAAATATTATATTGCTAGATTTAATTCATAGCCATTTTTATTGTTTTCATTTCATAGAGATATACAAGAAAAAAAACTTTAGAAAAAAAGGATAACAGAGAAGAATTGGAGATTCTATCAGTAGACAAGTTAGGCCTCAGAGCAAGTTTGGGAGTAAGAGAAAACTGGTTTGTTGGAAACGTAATGACGTTTAATGTACAATCCAGTTGGTTTACTTGATAATTCCATTAATCTAATGGGTAGATTTTAAGTCATACATTCCAGGGGCAGCTGGATGGCTCAGTGGGTTGAGAGCTAGGCCTAGAGATAGGAAGTCCTGGGTTCAAATCTGGCCCCAGACACTTCCTAGCTGTGTGACCCTGGGCAAGTCACTTAAACTCCCATTGTCTAGCCCTTACCTCTCTTCTGCCTTGGAACCAATACACAGTATTGATTCTAAGATGGAATATGGGGGTTTAAAAATACATCATCCATTCAATCTGATTAAAGAATTTTGCCATATTTTTAAAGGAATAGTAAGCATTTTGTGTTAATGATGCTTTAGAGAACAGTTTCATTTCATGAATTGTATTAACTATTGATTCACAATGCAAAGTATGGTACTAAGATGGATTCTCAATCAAATATAATTTTTGCCAAAACTGTAAACAAATTTTAGCTAATGTAACCAGTAATATTTATAAATACTACTTTGAATTTGGCCAGTCTGTACTAATTTATTAAACATATAGTACTGTGCTAAGTGCTAGAGATACAAAGAAAGGCAAAAACCAATCCTTGCACTGGAATAGTTTATAATCTAATGGATTCAATCACTTCTTATCTATAAAGCAAACAAGTAGATGCAATGAATTCTTTTTTTTAAACATTTATTAATATTCGTTTTTAACATGGTTACATGATTTATGCTCCTACTTTCCCCTTCACCCCCCACACTCCCCTCACCCATGGCCGATGCACATTTCCACTGGTTTTATCATGTGACGTTGATCAAAACCTATTTCCAAATTGTTCATAGTTGCATTGGTGTGGTAGTTTCGAGTCCACATCCCCAATCATGTCCACCCCAACCCATGTGTTCAAGCAATTGTTTTTCTTCTATGTTTCCTCTCCTGCAGTCCTTCCTCTGAATGTGGGTAGTGTTCTTTACTTTAAATCCCTCAGAATTGTCCTGGGTCACTGTATTGCTGCTGGTACAGAGGTCCATTACATTCAATTTTACCACAGTATATCAGTCTCTGTGTACAATGTTCTTCTGGCTCTGCTCCTCTCACTCTGCATCAGTTCCTGGAGGTCTTTCCAGTTCACCTGGAACTCCTCCAGTTTATTATTCCTTTGAGCGCAATAGTATTCCATCATCCGCATATACCACAATTTGTTCAGCCATTCCCCAATTGAAGGACATACCCTCCTTTTCCAGTTTTTTTGCCACCACAAAAAGATGCAATGAATTCTTGATAGGGCATGGGATGTGGGGATATAGCTATAATGTTATATTTATTTTCTCATTATACTTCTTGCATCTACTCTGTCCACAATCTAAATCTATTTCTTTATAAAGGAAATCTTAGTAAGCTTTTAAAAGAACTGAGAAAATTATTAGAGACATGAGAATTCAACCTAGGACCTAACTAGTGCTATGTGCTTGTCTAATAAGTACTTAAAAGGGCTCATCTTTTAATCTCAGATATCCTATTTATTATGCATTCCATGTGACTCCTTTGACAGGTACTTGTTTTGTATTTTTTATCAGATCTCAAAAAAGGCCAACCTTATTTTATATGATTTGAGACATCCTGAAAGACTTACATTTGTTCCATCAGTCTGTGAAGCTGTCTGGAATTCTCAGTGTTATTGTATCTACCTAAGAGCCATTTAGCATAGATGTGATTTGAACACAGTTAGCCCAACAGAATTAAAGGCTGGTAGCTGTACAAGGGACTCCAGAGATTACCAAATATAATTGGTTTTTCAATGCCATCCTTTAGCACCTAACAGAGAAGACTTTAAGGTAATGGATTGCATGAGAGCAAGTATTTGAAGAGAGGAAGAGGTCAAGTGCATGAGGTATTATCTAGTTTAATGGGTCCCTACAGAGTGTGGAAAGTCCTTTGAAAAGCAAGGGTAAATAAGGTAATCAGCTCCCCAAGGAATGAAAGCATGATAAGTGGAGGTAAGATGAGGAACACTTTTAAATCCTACTATTTAGGAAGTAATATATATTGAATATCGCAAAATTCTGCCCTAAAACACAGATGCCTGTATTAAGTAAAGCTAAAACTGTCAGGTGGCAAACTCTCTAGTGATACATGAAGGAGGCAACTTTCTACTGCGGTGTGTGTGCATTTATGTGAGTATCTGGACAATTTTCAAGCTTTCTCTAATGCATACAAATTCCTTCTCCTAACTCTGCTCTTAGGCAGTCAGAGGATGGTATAAAAGTGTTCTTTACACAAGTAGACTCCCTCATGGTCCTGGAATGTGACCTTTCAGAGGCAAGGCATACTCTTTGAAACAAGGGGCCAAACCTGTTTCTTTTTTAATTTCCCACCTTGCTGGATACAAGGCCATAGGAAGGGAGTCAGGGGTAGGAGAATTCCAGATATCATTGTCTGCTCTGGCTATCACTGTCTTTCTGGGTCTTACATTTTCAAAGTATTGACTGGTCTCTAGGTGGCAAAAAATCTCTTCTCCCTTGTTTACATGGTGAATTAGGAGCATGCCCAGGTTAACTGAAGCCTGGTGTTGTGTGCAGATGCAAAGCATGGAATCCCTGCAAAGGTACAGGGATAGCCTCACCCAGAATTCCAGAACAACACTGGGGAATAGAAATGTAACTGAGTGACAGTTGTGCTTTTGTTCTATGCTAATGATGTCTGAAAAGAGCCAGTGAACTGTCTAGAAATGACTGGAATAAAGGGGAGGGAAATACAGTCCATGAAGAATGCCTAAGATGTGGGCAGAGTTAAATGTGTGAAAAGATTATAGTTGTGTATGCATTTTCTGAATTAAAGTTATTCTTTGCACTATGAGATTTTCTAGTGCTAGAGTTGAAGAAAAATCTGTAGGAGCTCCCATGAGACATAAAAAGGGAGAATTCATGAATCTCAATGTCTGACTCTTTCTGATAAGTTAGACCCTCTTTTTAATAGCACTATTATCTGATCAAGAAGCAACAGAAAGGAACCTTTTGCCTGGGGACTGGCCTGGGGTGTTCATTTCATCATGTATCTCTTAGCCAAGTTTTGAACTTTTAAATGGAACCCAGAATTCCAAGTGAATCATTTAAAGAATCAATATGGACAAAGAATCAATTATGTGACTGAAACTTTTCTACCCTTCTATAAATTTTGTAAAGGTTCTTGCCATAATGAAGCAATAAGCACAGAAATTCCCAAACTACCTTAAGAGTTTTAAAGTGAAAATTTTTAAAGCACAATGAGAGACATTATGTGGATATCTACATAAAAAATTCTGGTTGATGTGTAATTTCTTCACTGTGAGAAATTCTTTGCATGAATACTCACTCTATCAATCAAATGTCCTTTGGCCAAGCAATTTGTCATTGACTTTGAAAGACCCATTGAGGTTAAATGTCCAGCTAAGGGTCATATAGCTATTAAATTTCAGAGGTAACATTTGAACCTATGTTCTACATTCAAAATCTAACACTTTACCCACTGTACCAAACTAATATAATCTGTGTCATATATCCAAATTGCATTGTAGAAATTAAAATAATATTTAAGTTTAGAATCCTTTTAGAAACATGTTATTACTTAAGGCTCTTTGTTTGGAATCACAAATATATTGGCCAAGTAAATCTTATTTTACAATTTATTTTAATGTGAGACAAGAATTATTATCATCTCTGACGGACTAGAGTGATGTCTATGCACAGGGCACTGAAGAAATGCCTAGTCATTGTGAACAGTTTATAAGTCATTATAAATCAGGAACTATGTAGAAATCGTATCATTAAATAAATGTTATTAGATTTTTTTAAATTGTTAATCATGTTATTAAAATAAAGGAGAACAAAAGAACAGATAATGTGCTTAATTGGTATCTACACAATACAAAAGTGAACCTGAGCAATGCATCCAGCATGGTGAGAGGAACTCAATCCCAAATTTTCTCTACAATCTGTTTCTTATTCAGATTCATTTTCTTCAGGATGGCTCTGCGCACAGGACCCAGCATAGTTGGTTCTTAATAAGTGCTTGTTGGTTTATCCACTTAGAAGCTATACAACCATGGCCACAGAATTCAGAACAAGTTAATAATCCCAAATCTCTAATGAGCCTCACTGTTAGAAGGTAGCCTTTTTATTTTATTTTATTTGTTAATTTGTTAATTTATTCTAGTTGACTCCCTAAAACTTTATTCTGACTAAGTCTACAGCATCAAATACTTTGGTTTCCTCAAAGGAGGACCAAATAACCTCCTTCCCCTATCACAATAATTATCATCATCATTATCATGGCTAATATTTATAGTGTTTTAAGTTTTTGTAAAGAGCTTTAGAGATATTAGCTCATTTTGACCCTAATGCCAACCTTGTAAGGTAGATTTTTATTATTTTTCCCATTTTACTGATAAAGAAACTGATGATAGAAATCAGGTGATGTTCCCAGGGTCATATAGCCAAATATGTGTATAAGGCCTAATTTGGACTTAAGTTTTCTTCAATTCAGACCCATTGTTCTATCTACTACATAACTTAGCTGCCTTATCTGCAAGAGGATTTCACCTTAAACTTTTGTGAGAAAAAGGTATTTGCTATGAATTTCCTTTAATCATATACTCTGTCTCATTTCTTTTTGTTTCATTCTATTTTATTTTCCTTTATTCTAGTTTATGGTGAAAAGTTCTCTTTTCTCCTTATTGATCTAGACCCCTTTCATTCTATCCCTGTTAATCTCTAGCAACTTTTCCCTGAAATCATCTATTTGTCCTTTCTCTCTATTCTAATTTAAACCATCATTATCTCTTGTGTAAACTACTTTACTAGCCTCTGAGTTGAGCTTCCTTCTACTAGTCTCCCCTCTCTCCAATTCATCTTCCATCTAGCTACTTAATACTGATATGTGAAAACATGGATTAATGGATAGTGTGACAAGTTTGAAGTTAGGAGAATCTGTGTTAAATTCTTATCTCTGATATGTACCAGTTAAGTGAATTTAGGCAAATAGAAGTCTATCCACACCAGTCCGTTACCTAAAACTATAAGTTACAGGAAATTGTCCATCTACATTGTTGGGGAGGGAGTGAGAGAGGGAAGGAAGGAGGTAAAGTAGTAAAAAAAGAAGAGAAGGAAGGAAAGGAGAAAGGAAAGAAAGAGGGGAAGATGGATACAAGGAAGGAAGGAAAGAAGGAAGAAATGAGGGAGGGGAGGAAGGAAAGAAGGATAAAAAGAAAGGAAGAAAGTAAAAAGAAAGGGAAAAAAGGGAGGAAGTCAGTTATTGCTAGTAGTATTATAAATGTTAATCAATTATTAATCCTAAAATCATGTATCTCAGTGCAGAAGACTGGCTTGGTTTGCTTATCTTTGAGCCATTAAGAATCAAGTTCAAATGTATCTCAGATACCCATTAATTGTATGGCACTAGGCAAGTCATTTAACCTCTTATTGCCTCAGTTTCCTTAACTGTAATATAGAATTAATAATATAAATTACCTCCTAGGTTTTTACTGAGGATCAATTGGATAAACTTTAAAGTACTTAGCACAGTGCTTGGAACATAGTAGGCACTTATTAAATGCTTGTTCTTTCCCTGTGTTCCCCTAGTTCTTCATTATATACTCTTACTCCTCTGGGTAAAGAACTAGTTAATCTGAGGAAGGATCATGCAGGATATTTAGTTATGTTCTGTGAACATGAGCATCTCTGGTAGGCAAAAAGCTGTTTGAGGCAGAATTATAAAGGCAACTTAAATTATCATTTCCCAGCCCTGTCTTTTTCTGAGATTTCATATGCTACTTTTGAGTCCCTTTTCGTCAGACACATAATAAAGCAAGCTGGGTATCCAGAAACTACATTATGTTGTCCTAGATAATTCTCATCTTTAAGATAATGCACTGATGTCTCAGAAAACCCTTTGATTTTTATCAAAAATTTCCCATCTTAGGTATAGTTCTCTCAGATCCCTGATAGAATAATAAACAACAAATCCGATAACTGAATAGAGACATCTACTGTTAATTAACCATCAACAGAGGAGCAAAAACTTGGCATGTTGCTAGAGAGCTGGCCTTGGAATCACAAATGACTTGGTTCAAGTCTGAATTCTAATATATACTGGCCATGTGACCCTGGATAAATCACTTACCTCTCAGTGCACTAGCCAACCCTCTATGGCTCTAAACAGAAGACTAATTTTTAAACTAATAATTGATTAAGCTCATGATAACCTAGATAACAAAAATCTTTTCACAGAAGTTTAAAAATCAAAAGCAACAACAGAAACAACAAACTTGTACCTGCTGTGCTTGTAGCATTTTGCTAAGTGTTGAGAAAGGTGCAGAATTTGAATAAGACAGACCCTTGCTTCCCAAAGATATTTTTTACTCTCTTAATTAAATCCTTTCATGAAAGAGTAATGCCAGAGATTTATGGCAAATGATGAATATATTTATGTGCAGAGATCTTTTTGACAGTTGCATAAATGTGCTCCTGCTGTTAAGAGTATCTAGTCTCCTAGCTTCCCAATCCTCTTAAAACTTTGACCTCTCCTCCCTTTTATAGAAGTAAGTGTCTGTAACTCTGCTTGCTTGTTTTCTTATATCATTACTTCTTTCAGTCTTAGAGGCCAGGATTCTTTCATATCTTCAAATGGGGCAAATTTCTACTGTTTGGGGATTGTAGTACAGAGATCTGTAATGGAAAGGGACAATGAAAGTTATATTCTAGATCCAAAATGTTCCTGATGTTAAAACTAAGGCTCAAGAATTAAGTGAATTGCTCAAAGTAACACGGATAATAAGTAGTATGTCAATGTCTCCAAAGAGGAACTAAGCCTCTGAAGCCAGTAAGATTTACACTCAAACATCCTAAACATAAACTGTTCTGAAAACTTGCGGGAAGATGAGACTATTATGAGAAGGCAATTGAAGTGGTTCGCTGAATTCATTTTTAGTTAATATTGATAGGCTCAGCTGCCATGTTTCCTTAGTTTCATTGTTGTAGACATTTTCTCCATATATGTAGAACATAACATCTCTATCTTGGTAGTAGATTTCAGAAAGTAGCTATGGCTTTGTGTGTGTGTGTGTGTGTGTGTGTATGTGTGTGTGTGTGTGTGTGTGTGTGTGTGTGTGTGTGTGTGTATCATTAGTTGTAGCCAGCCTGATAAAGGGCCTTCTGAACTTAGTGTGAGAGATGAAGTTCAATAAGATGATTCTCAATGAATCACTAAGATGGAGTCAGGGAGCCTTTTGGTCAAAATCAGTTAAATTTTGTGTTCCTAGATTAAGCCCCATTTCCCTGAAACCACAGTATGACATAGAGTTATCTGATAGGCTGTTGCCATTTTTGGTTATTAGATGTGCTAATAGTAGAATTGAAGTTGCTTTTGCTTTTGGTTGGTTAAAACTCATATGAATAATTATTGTAATGAGGCATTGGAAATTGCACATTTTGATTAACTAGCTCTTGTAACTAGATTATAACACTCTAGTAACTGATCATTGGTAAATGAGGGGAAGGACTGATTCTCAGTTTTGGCCCAGGATAGGATAAAAGGAGACTGTGTGCTCCCTCACTTTGTACTTGATTGCTGGCTGTAACACCTGTAACACAGGCTCCTGAGTACCCATTCCCATGAGCATAAAATAAAAGAGCATTTGACACAATGACACTGAGTTCAAGATTCTTTTGAGTGCGAGGTTGTTCTCCTCAGCTAGGGTATAGTTTGAATGATTGATTTCCAGTTTGTTCCAGCCCTTAAATAATGCCTTTTTATTTGAGTTAGATTTTCTGAAGTTTATATTCTTTTCGCTCAGTGTTTGTGAAGCCAGGGTTACTAATTTCATAATGAAGCATCTGAATAAAATTTACTGATGTTTTTGTAGAATTTAAGAGTCTTAGACTGAAAGTGGTCCTTGAGTTGATTTAGTCCCATACATCATGTTACAAATGAGGATTATTTTCATCTATACATACTTTTGTTTATATTCATTGACTAATTCAGCACAAATGTTCTTAAATTAAACTAATATGTAGAACTTGAAATAATTCCACTCATTTTTTTGGCTTCATCATGAAGATTATTGTCATGAGAGCCTATTCAATAATTTGTTTAATTGTCCCTTAAAAATGGACTTAATTTGGAACTTAAAGTATTTGATGAGATTTGGATATGTCTTCTTCATGCATATAGTCAGGCCTATAGTCATCCTAAAGTTCAAATTGTTTAATCTACACAGAGATTTCTTGAAAAGTAGAACTCAAAGCCTATTTTGGCAATGTACCTAAGTGTGTCACAACATTTCTTATTAGTCATACTTTCCTGCAGTTTCAGTTCTGACTTAGAATAAGAATTGTAAAAAGACCATATATCTTCAAGTCCAAACCTCTGAAATTGAAGAGAGAGTTACAACTAAAGTCACAACCAAGTTGAAAGCTCATTGTGTTCCAAGCACTGAGAATACAAAAACAATAAATAAAGAAACACATAGATAAACAGGCAGATAAATTAATGGATAAAGAGAGATAAATTAATAATCCCTTACACTGAAGACTCTTACATGTTAGCAGAGGAGATAAATATGTATCCTTGTGTATATGTGTTGTGGGTTTGAAGTGTTGTGATTGAGGAAACTACATTCCCAAGCATGCCACAGGGGTTCCTCCCCCTTTCTTCTTGGGGGGGGATTGGTCTTGAATGGATCAATCCTGTTGTGGGGGAGGGATCATGCCCTATTTCCTGGTGTGGGATTGGTTCCAGATGGACCAATACTATGCTAGAGGGAGACCAGGCCTCCCTACTTCCAGGCATGGGATTGGTCTATATAAGGACCAATCCCATGCCTAGGAGGAAACTGAATTCAGAGAAGATTCAGAGTGGGGGAGAAGAGGGGAGGAGTTACTTAATTTCTGCCAAGGGGAACGCTAGTGGGTTTTTTCTCTAAATAAAGTTTTAAAAAGATAAAAGGCAGATAGTTTTCTTTCACCTTTTCAGTGTATGCACACACACACACACACACACACACACATATATAGGTATACTTTTTTAAAAATACAATTAGAAAGGAAATTATGTACAAATATAGCTTCAAAATACTCCACTTCACAGAAATGAGACTAAGCATCCCTGTTCTGAGTCAAATTTGTAAGAATACAAGCCATTCCCCAATTGAAAAATGGTCAAAGAATATGAAAAAGCAGTTTTCCTTTGACAAAATTAAAGCTATCTATAGTTATTGAAAAAGGCTTCAAAAATATTGATTAGAGAAATGAAAATTAAAATAACCCTGACTTACTACCTACACCTATCTGATTGGCTAATATGACAAAAAAGAAAAAGTAAAAATTTTGTATGGGATGTAGGAAAATTGTGACAATAATGCACCCTTGGTGGAGTTCTAAACTGATCCAACCATTCTGGAGAGCAATTTGAAACCATGCTCCAAAGGCTATAAAACTGTGCATACCTTTTGACTGAGCAATAGCACTGTTGCTTCTATATCCAGTAGAAATAATAATTATAAAGGGAAATGACCTAAATGTAGAAAAATATTTATAGAAGCTCTTTTTGTAATGGCAAGAAATTGAAAATCAAAGGGATGTTATCAATTGGGGAGTAGTTGAA
The DNA here is from genome assembly GCF_016433145.1 of Gracilinanus agilis. Classification (NCBI taxonomy): domain Eukaryota; kingdom Metazoa; phylum Chordata; class Mammalia; order Didelphimorphia; family Didelphidae; genus Gracilinanus; species Gracilinanus agilis. Next base: position 521,040,064 of record NC_058130.1, on the reverse strand, counting down.
TAAGTTGTGGTGTACGGTTTTGATAGAATATTATTGTGCTCTAATAAATGAAAATATCCCACATTTTAAGCACGTACTATGTGCCAGACATTGTGCTAAGTGCTAAAATTACAAAGAAAGGTAAAAGAAATCAGACTCTGCCTCCAGGAGCTCACAGTCTAAAGGGAGAAACAAAATGCAAACAACTGTGTATATTAAAGATCAAATAAATGATAAACTAGAGATAATCAATACTGGCAAAAGGGGAAATCTTGTAGCATTCCTGGGAACATTCTCCTTGTTGCCTGGTCCACAGAAAGGACAGATGGCCCTAAAGTAAATTAATATAAGTCTTAGTTATTGCTCTTCAAAATTTGTTCCTGTTTTAAAGTACCAAAAATATGGTTATAGATGTTTGCTTTCTCTACCAATAACAAGCTCCTTCATTCATGTCTAGTACTGATATTCTGCTAGATATTTGTCCTGGGCCAGAATAATTGATCAGTCTGAGGAGAGTTAAGTAAACTAGCCCTCCCCATCCAACTATATCACTATGTACTGGAGCTTTTGAAGGTGAATATGTAGTAAGTAGACCTGGAGCAGTATGAATTAAGGGTACCTCAGATGGATTGACTTGGCACCTAGCTGTGGTCCTTTTGAGTGAGAAAGATTTAAAGTCATCTTACCAATAATATAAGCAATTTAAATACATTTTCTACGTCAGTTATAGAAGATATCCCTATAATCATGAAGTTTGATAAGATACTTTGATGAATTAAAAAAATTCAAATATAAAAATACTTATAGAGATATGAACCAATTTTTCCCTCATCTTTCTGAGTTTAAATCTTAAATCTGAATTTAAATCTTAAAATTCAAAATGCCTCAGATGTTTACTACCTATGAAACCCTAGTCAAGTCACTTTATTTTCCTCTGTTTTCTCATCTCTAAAATGACCTAGAGAAGGAAATGGTAAACCACTTGAATATCTTTGTCAAAAAGATGATAGTGTCAGACTGAAAAATGCTTGAACAAAAATAACTATAAACTTGATGAAAGAATCCTTCATGTCTTAATAATATAGCTCCCATTCACTCCAAAGTTCTTTGCATACATATTCACTAATTTTTTATCATCTAAGTAATCAGTAAATTTTTGTGTAACTGAATTGAGTATAATTTTTTAAGACTCTACATATTCTGAGGTCCTATATCATGTACACAACATGTCTTTACTAATTTTATATACATATCTATATCTATATATATGCATATACTAAATTATAGGGCTATAGAGATAAAAAAAATAAGCACTAAAATACTGATATATGGCAAGTTGCATTGGTACTTAGCATCTTTTCTTTTTCTTAAACTTTCTTTTCCCATATTTCTCCCTAGCTATTCTTTACCCCCTCTTCACTTCTATTGTCCTTCCTTTATTACCTCTTGCTTTCTTTTCTCCTTTCTCCCTTTTTCCCACCCCAAAACAGATTGTAGCTTGGTGAATAGAGTCAAGAATGAGGGAACTTAGATCCTAGACTAAGTTTTGGCAAAGAATCAACTGTATGATATTGGCCAATGCAATTACTTTGCGGGGGCCTGGAGATCCTTATTTGTAAATTAAGAAGACTGAACAAAATAATTTCTATGATTCCTAAAACAGCATTAATGCAATTAGAGTTAAAGGGAAAGAGAGCCTCTTTTCCCTTATGTTGATTTGAACTCAATAAATATTTACTGCTGTTCTATTATGCACAGGAAATAGAAATAAGACGCACAAAGATTAAATGAATACTTCTCAGTTTATCAATCTAGTTTTGATGGTCAGAATTTTATCTTAAATCCATGTACCTAGAAATACCAACTGCACCAATAGTCTGGATAGACACTATATCTATTATTTCAATCACAAAGGAAACTTCAGGCATAGAGAACTTACTATCAAGTTAAGGCAAGACAACAAACATTCATAAGTACATATTACGTGCTTGGAACTGTGTGAAGCCTGGGCTATTATTATGTAGGAACAAAAGGAAAGCGAGCCCCAAACCTCACTAAATGTACACTCTAATGTAGGGAATAGAATATACAAAAGAACTAAACATTTGATGAGAAGGAAGAAGGTGCCCAGATGGAGCCAGGGTAGTAAAGTCCAAAGAGTCAGATACAGAGCCAGGAAGTCAATGACGGGTTGCGTTTGGGCCCCTCCACAAAAATAGAGTCCCTGAGAGGAGGATTGTCCCTGTGGTGATGTGTAATTAGAACCTGCTACCCAGGACTCTAAACCCACTTTCATGCTCACTTTACATCCTTACATTTTGGAGATAAAGTTTTGAGTAACTTTGCCCGTCTCTTTCTCTTTTCCCCCGATTGTGGAGGTAGGGTGAGGTGAGAGGCAGGAGAGTTTTAATTCTATTTCTCAGGTTTTAATTCTATTTCTTTTTTCTTCTATTTCAAGTGATTATTAACAAATCTTATAATCTTTGATTTAAATTTTTTACAGTGAGGAGGACTTGGACTCAAGGAAAGTTTCAGGATAGAAAAGCAGCTGAGTTGTGGTGTCAACATCTTAAAAATCAAAAGAACAGGGAGAAGGGCCGAATCTCCTTTGCAACTTAAAGACAACCTAGAGCAGTGATGGTTTGACTTTCTAAGGGTGCCAAAGCCAGTATATTCAAAATTAGACCTTAAATTCAGGTCCCTCCTGTCTTTGAAGTTGGTTCTTTTCCCACTATGGCACACTTCCTCAAGTCAGATGACAATTTAATAAAGTATTAAATAAAGGATTGGACTGGGATATGCATCAGTATACCATACTGCTTGAGATTATTAAATTGACCTACAAACAAACCTTTTTCTTAAAACCTTCAAGATAACATGAAGATGACTCTTCAGTCGATATATATCTATGGACTTTCCAATCAAGTGCTTGTTTCTTTGCTAGAATCTGTTTTAATAATTGAGATTTGGAGAGAATTGCCCATTACTTGAGAAATAGTTGCAGATTTGGGAAAGAAAAACATTTATATACATCACTATTGTTTCTAAATAAGATAGTTAAGAGTGCATTGTTTAAAATCACAACTTTAAAGATTTGGTATTTCTTTAGATATCAATGCCAAAAAAGATAATTTAAAGCTGCTTGAAAATAAGCAAATGGACAAAAAGTATTCTCCTCTGACTACTTAACATAAATAAGGTACCTCCACTGCATAATAAAAGGTAAGAAATTTGTCATTCTGTGAGAATGCTAGATGGTCTGCAGGGAGATACTTAAACTCCAACAGGACACTGATAGAATCCAGAGTTTATTAGCATTTTTTCATTATGTAGTTGAAATAAAACTACATTGAAATTCAAGGATAATGCAATAAATGTGGTGCCACTGATGACATTATTCTGGAAAGCAAATATTCTCTACTCCAATCTTATAGCAAGATTGCCTTGCAATATCTGCTCTTTCACTAATAGCCTCTTGTAAGAAAGTAGTAATATATATATATATATATATATACATATATATATATATATATGATGGAAACATAGTTGATTACATGTGGTATTTTTTTTGGTATGAGGGAAATTGTCCTTGTATATATTAGCATATTGTGTTAATGCTTCCAGGGGCATAAAAATGATTCGGTCATTTTCTTTTTGGAAAATGTCCAGGTAAAAATTGCCTATCCACTTGGCACATCAACTTGGACCCAAGCCAGGCAGGCGTTTAAGAGTCCTCATATACTTCCCTGTAGTCTGCCTGATGGTAGGACTCTCCTAGGATTATAGATTCGATTGGTGTTAAACCTGTTTTTTTTTCTTTTAAATATACTTTAGAGCTTCTTCTCTAGATATTAACTAGGTACAACATGGTCTCTGTGATCTGCTGAGAATCACGGTCAGTTTTCAGGCATTCTAACCCCTACTCTATGCCTCTTCTCTGTTTCTAGTCTTCTGATATATTTAATGGTAGCTGGGTTTAAGAAAAGTGTTCCCAACAGGTTTTCTAGTTTAGTCAACTAGGTGTCATTAGGAACAGAAAGAACAGCTCAAGCTCAAAACATATCTACCATTGCCCTTACAAATTAAAGACTGCACACCTTCAAATACCCAGTGTGTGACAAAGGGTTGGCAAAGAAGGGAGGAAAAGAAGAGGGGAGAGGAGGAGAGTGGAGACAAAGAAACAGAGAGACAGAATCAGAGACCGAAAGAGACAGAAACAGAAAAACAGACAGACATAGAAGAAAGAGAATGAGACAAGACAGCCTGGCTCATGACCCATATTCTACTTGAATTCATCCTATTGTGTTATTCTGAATTTTTCTCAACATGAAATGATCTCTTCCTCAGCAGATTTCAGAGCACTTTATATTTTTCTTATGTATTTATCAAATTTCATGAATTATTATTTTGATAACATATATGTGTATTTCTTTCTTTTCACTCTTACTAGATAAAGGCACTGAATGATAAAGACTGTGTTCGTATTTTTCAGAACTTGCTTTATCACCTAACAAACAGTGCTTGCATATCATAGATACTTAAGGGATATTTGCTGCATGTTGGCTATTGATTTAAAATACTCACAAAATGGGCTACAGAGTCTTGGAATTCTTATATATAGTATCCAAATTAATACGAATTTCCTTATTTATGGAGTCTGGCAAGACTGAGAACTATAATCCGGAAAGGGGAAAGGAAACGAGTAGACAGAAATAGATAGAATGACTAACAAATCCATGAATGTCTCTCCTTACAGAAAAGGAAATTGTTTTATTTAAAGTGCTTGAAGTTTGTTCACCTAGATTGCTGCATTTGCAGAAATTTCCAGTCTCTTTTTGTCTACTTCAATATAAAACCATTTAGATCCCACATCTCTTGGGGCACTCTCGATTGGTATATAGTTTTGTCTGGATGGAGCTGGTCAGCAAGGCTGCAGTCATGCACAAAGCCTTATTTCTCAGAACTAGAACACGCCTGGCATTCAAAAATGGCAGTAAGGCAAAAGTTATTTTCTCCTTTATTCTTGAGTGTGAGGGAAGGAAGGAGGGATTGAGGGAGGGAATCAATGACTATCTTCCTCAAGCTAGCTTTTAATAAACTTTTTAAGAGGCATATGACTATGTATTTTTCCCCTTCAGAACAAGAACTATACCAATAGACTTGTATTATTTGTGGAGAGATGCTTAAAATATATATTAAGCTTCTAATAAGAAATGAAAAAGTATACTGCCAAAACTGAGTTTAAGCAACATTTAGAGATTATGAAGACTTTATGCTATTAGTGATATTAGAAAAAGATAATAAATTAAAAGATGGTAGAAATTTTGGTTTACTCAAATCACATTCACAAAAGTATAAAGTAGACAGTTTTAGTTGTGTTTAACATAATGACACTGACAAATTAATATTCAAATACTTAGATGAACCTGTGACCTCATCCTTAGATATTCTGCCCAGTGATCTTGATCACAGTTCCCATATGTCTAAAATTTCTGAGAATTTTGTCCATATGATCTCATTAATTTATCCTGAAATTATTAATTTAGCTGTGTAGCACATAGGTTGAAAATTGGTTCACTCACTCTCAGCACATTCAATTAATCAGCAATCATTTATTAAGTACATACTATTTGCCAAGCTTTGGGAATGAAAAATGAAGTGGCATGTTTTATGTTTTATATAATTTCATGTTTGTAATATATTAAAGCCTACTCATACTCAACATGGCCTCCTCATTTGCCCTTTGGAGGAATTTAAATTTCAATTCTTTTATTGCCTTAATGTTTAAAAACTTGCAGGGATAAAATATCATTAGAATACTATTGATATTTAAACAAAGTGTCTGTTTCATTTAGAAGCTTGAAGTCATTGAAAGAATTTTGTAGTTTCCCAAAAGGAATCTAGAACTCAGAAAAAGTTAAAAATTTTCTGATATTAAATATATACGTACATAATCATTTTACAAAGGTATACATGTAATTAAAAGGATTGTGGTATAGTAGATAAAGTTCTGATATTGGAGTCAGGAATATTCAAGGCTCATGGCCGACTTTCTAAGACAAGAAATGAAAGGGCTGACAATACCAATCCAATCTGTCTCTGTCTCTCACTTTATTTGTCTCTCTCTCTGCCTCTGTCTTTCTCTCTAACACCACATACAAACACACACATACATATAATGTTCACATGCATACACATATGCAAAATGTGTATGTATGTGTGTGGGTCTAAATTAAGCAGAGCTAAAAGAATGAACCATCACATATGTGAATGTGTCTGCTTAACTGCTTGATGTTTACAAGGAAAATAATTTTGGTTTGAGGTTTTGTTCATTGTGAAGGATAGAGAGAGAGGAGGTACCTGACATATATGTATAAATATATATATATATATATATATATATATACACATATATATATATATTTTTTTACCCTTATTTTTGTTTTGGTTCCCTTGAGATTTATACCCAGTAATTGGATCACTATGTCAAACTATGTGGATATTGCTTAATCCCAAAATGAAATCCAGGGATAGAAGAATTGATAGAAAATAAAAGAGGATTCTGATTGCATTAAATTAAAGAAAATTTTTCATGAATAAAACATATTAATTCATTGAAAATCATTTATTAAGTACATACTATATGGGTGGAAAAAAATTGGAAAATGCAGGGTTGTCCCTCAATTGGGTAATGGTTGAACAAATTGTGGTATCTGATGGTGATGGAATACTATTGTTCAGTAAGGAATGATGATCTGGAGGATTTCTATATGAATTGGAAGAATCTCAGTGAACTAATAGAATGAAGTGAGCAGAACCAGGAGAACTTTGTACCCAGAAAGTAAAGCATTGTGGAACAATCCAATGTAATGGACTTTGCTACTAGCAGGAATGCAACAAGCCAGGACATTTCTGAAGGCTATCCACATTGAGAGAAAGAACTATGGGTGTAGAAATGCAAAAACAAAACATATGACATCACTTATCACATGTGTATATGGGTATGTGATTTGGGGTTTAGGCTTTAAAAGATCTCGCTATAGCAAAAATGAATAATATGGAAATAAGTATCAAGTGATAACATTTGTACAACCCAGTGGATTTGCTTGTTGGCTCTGGGAGGGGGAAGGGAAGAGGAAAGGAAAAGAAAATGAATCATGGAAACATGGAAAAATATTTTTAAATAATTAAAAAAGAATATATTATATGTAAAGCACTGTGCTAAGTGCTGGAGATACAGATAGAAAAGCAAGAATTCCTTACTTAAAAGGAGCTCCCGTTCTAATAGTTGGGATGGAGAATATATATGGAAGCTTTCAACTTCAAGATAGAAAAGTGGTATGGATCCTAAGTGTATGGGAGCAAAATAATCAATATTGCATGTTATTTAATGTCATTTCTAGTGATAATCATATCAATTTCTGATGCTAAAACATTAAAAAATATTAAGAACTTTGGTGGAGAGCTTTTATTTTCTAAGACTTCAGCATGAAGATAGAATTGGCATTGTTCTATTTTTCACCTCCACTAAAAGTACACCAGAGTGCTGAGCTTCTGACAGCCCCTTCAGTATTGATAATTCGTACCCAGTCTTCATTCCTGCATCCTGGAACATATATATGTGTGTATGTGTTTTAAGTCTCCTGGCCAGGAACTCTACATACTCACTCAACCTCTGGGAATACTGAGGTTTCAACAGGAACAGAGACACAAGGATCAGGGGCCTGTCCAAGGCCTCACATTTAGAGGGATAAATGGGGTATTTTTTCTATTATGCCACTCCCTAGAAAGTGAGGAGTTAAACTTCAATAGCACAAGTAGAAGCAAGAAACAGCTAGAAAAAGGTAATGGACTGCTGCCTCTGTAGTTGGAATTTAAAAAAGAATATCTTTTCTGTAACCCTGCCCTCAAGATCTGCCCAAACTCGTTAGCCAGTTTGGAAACAAATAAAGAGGGTCATTTACCAGTAGGAAGCCAAGGCCTTTCTAAGTGTCTTGCCATCTGTCTTTCTGCTGTTACTTTGCCCCATATGGAAAAATTTTATACAATACAATGCAATGCAGTAAACATTTATTGACTATTTGCTATGTCCCAGGCATTAAGAACTGGGGATACAAATAAGAAAAAGAAAGATAATTCTTGCCTCCAAGGGGCTTACTATCCAGTTGGAGAAGACAATATTCAAAAACAAGCTGGAAAGGTGGGAGGCATCTTCTTCAGTGGAATTCAAACCAAGCAGAGCTGCAGATGAACAGCAGAGTGAGCTGGAAAGTCCTAACACTGCCCTCTACCCTCTATTAAAAGAAGGTTTAGAGAAGAGTTTAGTTCTCCACCCACCAGCCTCCAATTAGAAGAGAGAGGAGGCTGAAGGAGTCTGAGCATCCAAGGCCGAGCTAGCGTCCTCTAGACCAAACCTGACTCCATAAATGATTAGTTATCCTGATCTGCTGGAAGCCCCTCAGAGAAATAAAAGTCTCCATCAGGGTCCATTGAGTCAATGTAGATGGCAGAGCCTTACATTGATCCCTATTGTCTGAAAATCAGGCCACAGGATGGATGGATATCCAATCAGACCCCTCTGTGTGACTCTCTTCTGATTAAAACTTTTTATTATTAAAATTACTACAATCTGTATTTTAGGATAGCCTCAAGTTTTGTAGTATAGATATAATATTTCTTTATAGAAATCCATTTATGGAATTCCCATTATAGAATTCTCCTTAATATTCTATAACAAACCAGCATTTAATGAGTTAATAGTTTATACCCTTGAAGCTGCTTTAATCTTTTCTCACTCTCTGTCTGAAGAGTAGGAAGGACATAGCATGGCAAAATTAAAACATAATACACTCTCACTTTATTTTCTCACGCTGAATATAACCCTATAAAACCAAAACATTCTCACACTTTACTACTTTCCCATGTTAGACTTGTCCCCCTGAATTTGGGGGTTCTCACACTCTAATCCACTTTTGAAATATGTTGAAGTTTCTTTTTATAAAAATAAAACTTAGATAAAGTAGAGTTTTGGTAGCCTTGAGGCATGTTTAGTCTCAGTGTAATCTTCTTTGTTTTGTGCTTGAAATGTAAATTTCAAGCTTTTGTGTGACTGTGAGAGAAAGATATAAAAATAAAGATTCACAGGAAGTCTGAGAGAACAGCTTCCGGAAATCCACTGTGTCTCTGACTCTCTCTTCCTCCCTCTTGGCTAAACCATTACACCTGAAGAGGCACTGACCCACACACATACTTGTACTGCAGAGAAGACAGGCATTCACATGCTGAATTTCAAACAAAACCTTTATATATCATACAATTAAAAATGAGTATGATAAGAGTACCCAATGACTTCCATTTGAATCCATGTATCTTTATAAAGTATCTTTTACAATAATAAAATCATTAAAACCAACTGTAAATAAGCTAACTTTAGAAGTAAGTCTTTGAATCATTATATAATTCCCATGTTCAATCGCATCATTCTTACTTAATGTTCATGTATGAATAAATAAAATATAGAGGTTTTTGTTTCATAAAAAAAACTTAAAATACCTTAAATATTCTTTCTTGACATTATCCTATTCAGTATCTATATTTGTGCTTTTTTCATTGCATACATAACAAATAAGTCATACAGAATATATATTCCAATGCCTTTGTTTTAGGACTGAGGGAATAAAGACAGAATGTTTAAGTGACTTGTCCAGTATAACTAATGTAGTAAGTGAAAAAAGTGGGATTTTAACTTGAGTCCTTCTATTCTGCAAGTACAAAATGTGATCTCTCTGAAAACATGTGTATGTGTATTCACAGATATATCAGTTGTAAAATTAAATACATCAAATGGATATATATTAAAATTTATAGATCTTTTTATTTTATTCATTTTTTCATTTTTATCATCACTCCTCTGTCTCCATTCTCTATGTGTTCCTAGAATTTTTCTTTGACTTGATTATAGAACTCATTCAAATTAGCAAATGTGTCAAATGACAATATATTATACGATATTCAGAGGATTATCTTTTCAGTTTCTAGTTCTTTGCCACCACAAAAAAAGGAGCTGCTATAAATATTTTTCTATAGGTATATTGTTTTCCCTATAATTAATCTCTTTGTGTTAAAGACCTACTAGTATTTTTGGGTCAAAGGGTATATACAGTTTGATGGCCCTCTCGACATGATTCCATATTGCTCACCAGAAAGAATGTATTAGTTCTCAGCTCCAGCAGCAGTATATTAGTGTCTCAATTTTTCCACATTCTCTCTAACATTTATCACTTTCCTTTTTTGTCATATTAGCCAGTCTGATGGTACCTCAGAGTTCTTTTAATTTGTATTTCTCTAATTAATACTGATTTGGAGCACTTTTTCACATGACTGAAGATAATTTTAATTTCTTAATCTGAGAGTTGCCTGGTCATATTCTCAGACCATGTGACAGTTGGGGACATGCCTTTCTTTAACGTCAAGGCAGAATGTAGTGAATTAATAAATGAAATTAATTCTGCAATCACAGTAGAAGAAAGTGAGTTTTATACAACTTCCCCTTTACAATTTTTTTCTTCTTCTATAAACTCTTGAACTATACTCCTGGTATTTTTTAAAATTTTTCATTATTTTGTTTCAGTGAGTGAGGAGTTTAAGTGTATAACTGGAATATTTGAGGTGAGTTGAAGGGTAATAGGAAAATAATGGGACTGTAAAAATCTAAACAGTGCTTCTCCCCTCCCCTAATACAGTGTAAATAGCAAACAATTTATGACTCTTACATGAACCTGTGGAAGTAGCCCTAGGCAAAACTGAAATAGGCCTTGGCCTTAAATCTTCTGTTATGGCAACCCAAGACTTTTAACTTCCCAGAACCCTTAGAAGTAATCATTATATAGGACTTAAATTTTGAACTAGAAATGTCCTTAAAGTGCATCTAAACAAACTCCCTTCCTCCTCCTGTTTTAGAGGTAAGAATCTGAGAGGAGCAATGGCTTTAGTCTTACACAGTTAGTTTGTTGATCTCAGAGACTCCCCAAAAGAGGCCCTGGCAAAGCTCAAAACCTGCATTCAACCTGTTATGAAGAATAACCATACCCCTCAGGAAAGGAGTTTTGATATCAATAATTTAAAAGGCATTTCATTCTAGCTCCACATCCCCAAGAAAAATGAATTGGCATATTTCCCAGGTTAAGGCTTCTTTCACCCTCCCTCTAAACTCTGGTCTTTTTAAACGCAGACATATAAAAATCCAGCAGACTTGATTGTTTTTGGATGTGTCCCAGCAAACTGTGCACAATTCCACTCAGGACCCAGAGGTCCGGAAGCCTTTCCAATATCTCCCCTCACTGTCTCTCTTATTTATACTTTGCCACACCAATTGAACCAACTCGCTTTATGATTCTGTTGTGTGCTTCATGTTTCTATATGCAGAGTACAGAGTTGGAATCCACAGGTAGCAAGTAACAGAGCTAGAATTTGAAGGGGCTTACTCTCACTTCTAACCTGGTGCTCCTTCCATTTTCCCACATTGAAAAGCCTGCTTTATGAGAATCCCAGCATTCTCTCTGTGCTTTGTTTCATTCCTTCAACAACTTGCTCTATAGTGAACCACAGCAAGCTAATGTAATAAACTGATCAATGCTACTATAGTAATGTAGTTGAAAAAATGTAGGCTCTATCCTTCTTTGAGACTTCCAGAATCACTTCTTTGACTGAAGGTGTGATTGTAATAATGAGAGTTTCAGACATTCTAATAAATTTGGAAAACAGTGATTGTGTTGGTATTAGACATATATAAATTGCTCACTCATCATTTGTATAGCTTTATAGGACTAAGAAGCATTGTTAAAGTGTGTATTACGGGAAGACAAGAGTGAATATATATGTGCATAATAATAGGAGGGAACCATATAATAGTAATAATCTTATATTATTTGATCCTCATGGAAGTATACATTTTAAGTCCCTCTTTACAGATGAGGAAATCCAAACAGATAGATGTTAAATGACACGTCCAGGGTCAAAAAAAATAAATATCTGAGGTAGGATCTGAACATGACTTCCTGACCTAAGGTCAAGAATCCTGTCTACTGTGCCACCTTGCCGCCTAGAATCTATTTAAATCCAAATTAAGAACACGTGATATGATTCTAACCTGGGTCTTGTTATATAATTTCTTTCTGTTTCCAGGTTCTTGGACTTTCCTTAATGGATATCCTGCATTCAGCACATTTTCTTTTATTTTTTATTACTTTTGATTTTTAGAAAAATTTTCCATGGTTACCTGATTCATGTTTTTACTTTCCCCTTCACCCCCTCAAACTACTCCACCCATAGATATCTCACATTTCCACTGGTTTTAACATGTGTCATCAATCAAGACTTATTTACAAATTATTAATATTTGCATTGGTGTGGTCTTTTCGGGTCTACATCCCCAATCATATCCTCATCAAACACATATGTTAAAACAGTTGTTTTTCTTCTTTGTTTCCACTCTTGCAGTTCTTCCTCTGAATGTAGGCAGCATTCTTTTCCATAAATCCCTCAGAATTGTCCTGAGTCATTACATTGCTGCTAGTACAGAAGTCTATTACATTCTATTTTACCACAGTATATCAGTCTCTATGTACAATGTTCTTCTGGCTCTGCTCCTTTCACTCTGCATCAATTCCTGGAGGTCTTTCCAGTTCACATAGAATTCCTCCAGTTTATTATTCCTTTGAGCTCAATAGTATTCCATCACCAACATATACCACAATTTGTTCAGCCATTCCCCAATTGAAGGGCGTACCCTCCCTTTCCAGGTTTTTGCCACCACAAAGATCTCAGCTATAAATATTTTTGTACAAGTCTGTTTATCCATGATCTCTTTAGGCTACAAACCGAGCAATGGTAGGGCTGGATAAAAGGGCAGGCATTCTTTTATCACTCTTTGGCCATAATTCCAAATTACCATCCAGAATGATTGGATCAGTTCACAACTCCATCAGCAATGCATCAATGTCCCAATTTTGCCACATCCCCTCCAACATTCATTACTCTCCCCTTCTTTCATTTTAGCCAATCTGCTAGGTGTGAGGTGATACCTCAGAGTTGTTTTGATTTGCATTTCTCAAATTATTAGAAATTTAGAACACTTTCTCATGTGCTTATTGATACTTTGGATTCCTTTATCTGAAAATTGCCTATTCATGTCCCTTGCCCATTCATCAATTGGGGAATGGCTTGATATTTTTTATACAATTGATTTACCTTCTTGTATATTTGAGTAATTAGAACTCTGTCAGAATTTTTTATTATGAAGATTTTTTCCCAGTTTGTTGTTTCCCTTCTGATTTTGGTTGCATTATTTTTGTTTGTATAAGAATTTTTAATTTAATATAATCAAAATTATTGATTTTATATTTTGTAATTTTTTCTAACTCTTGCTTGGTTTTAAAATCTTTCCTTTTCCAGAGATCTGACAAGTACTATTCTGTGTTCACTTAATTTACTTACAGTTTCCTTCTTTATATTTCAGTCTTTCACCCATTCTGAAATTATCTTGGTGTAGGGTATAAGATGTTGATCTAAACCTAACCTCTCCCATGTTGTTTTCAAATTTCCCAGCAGTTTTTATCAAAAGTGGATTTTTGTCCCAAAAGTTGGGCTCTTTGGGTATATCATATATTCTCTTGCTGACGTCACTTACCCCAAGTCTATTCCACTGATCCTCCCTTCTGTCTCTTAGCCTGTACCATATTGTTTTGATGACCACTGCTTTATAGTATAGTTTTAATATCTGGTACTGCTAGGCCCCCTTCCTTCACATTTTTTTTTCATTATTTCCCTTGATATTCTTGATCTTTTGTTCTTCCAAATAAACTTTGTTATAGTTTTTTCTAATTCAGTTAAAAGTTTTTTGGTAGTTTGATATGAATGTCACTAAATAAGTAAATTAATTTGGGTAGAATGGTCATTTTTATTATGTTAGTTTATCCTACCCATGAGCACTCAATATTTTCCCAAATTGTTTAGATCTAGTTTTAATAGTTTGAAAAGTGTTTTGTAGTTGTGTTGGTATAATTCCTATGCTTGTTTTGGTAGATAGATTTCTAAGTATTTTATATTGTTTAGGGTGATTTTAATGGTGTTTCTCTTTCTACCTCTTGCTGCTTTGATATGTTGGAAATATATAGAAATGTTGATGATTTATGTGCATTTATTTTGTATCATGCAACTTTGCTAAAGTTCTTGATTATTTCTACTAGCTTTTTTTAGTTGATTCACTAGTATTTTTAAGTAGACCATCATAGCATCTGCAAATAGTGATAGCCTAGTCTCCTCATTGTCTATTTTAATACCTTCAATTTCTTTTTCTTCTCTAATTGCTACTGCTAGTGTTTCTAGTACAATGTTAAATAAAAGAGGTGGTAATGTGCATCCTTGTTTCACACCTCATCTTATTGAAAAGGCTTCTAATTTATCCCCATTGCATATAATGGTTGTTAATGGTTTAAGATATATACTGTTTATTATTTTTTTAGGAAAGGACCTTCTATTCCTCTACTTTCTAGTGTTTTAAGTAGGAATGGGTGTTGTGTTTTGTCAAAGGCTTTTTCAGCATCTATTGAGATAATCATGTGATTTTTGTTGCTTTGCTTGTAGATATGGTCAATTATATGGATGGTTTTCCTAATGTTGAACCATCCTTGCATTCCTTGTATAAATCCCACCTGATCATGATGGATAACCCTCTTGATTACTTGCTGGAGTCTTTTTGCTAGTATTCTATTTAAGATCTTTGCATCTATGTTCATTAAGGAGATTGGTCTATAATTTCCCTTCTCTGTTTTTGATCTATCTGGCTTTGGAATCAGTACCATAAAAGGAATTTGGTAGGACTCCTTCTTTGCTTATTATATCAAATAATTTGCATAGTATTGGGTTTAATTGTTGTTTGAATGTTTGATAGAATTTACTTGTGAATCCATCAGGCCCTGACAATTTTTTTCTGATGGAGTTCTTTGATGGCTTGTTCAATTTCTTTTTTTATATTGGATTATTTAAGTATTATATTTCTTCTGCTGTTAATCTAGGCAATTTATATTTTTGTAAATATTCATCCATATCACCTTGATTGCTATATTTTTGCCATATAATTGGGTAAAATAGTTTTTAATGATTGCCTTAATTTCCTCTTCAGTAGAGGTGAGGTCTCCCTTTTCATCTTTGATACTGTTAATTTGGTTTTCTTCTTTCCTTTTTTTTATTAGATTGACCAGTACTTTGTCTATTTTATCTGTTTTTCAAAATACCAGCTTCTAGTCTTATTTATTAATTCAATAGTTCTTTTAGTTACGATTTTATTAACTTATCCTTTGATTTTTAGCATTTCTAATTTAGTTTTCATCTGAGGATTTTTAATTTGTTCATTTTCTAGCTTTTTAAGTTACATGCCCAATTCCTTAACCTCTGCCCTCCCTAATTTCTTAATATATGCACTCAGTGATATAAATAACCTGCTTAGAACTGCTTTGGCTACATAGATGTCTCATCATTGTCATTGTCTTCAATGCAATTATTAATTATTTTTATAATTTGTTCTTTCACTAAATTATTTTGGAGAATCATATTTAATTTCCAATTAGTTTTTGGTTTGCCTCTCCATGTATTCTTGCTAATAACTATGTTTATTGCATTATGATCTGAGAAGGTTACATTCATTATTTCTGCTTTTTTTGTATTTGTTTGCCATGTTTCTATGCCCTATTACATGGTCTATCTTTGTGAATATTCCATGTGCTGCTGAAAAAAAGGGGTAAATTTTCTTTTAAAATATAATTTTCCTCTTCCTGTTCCTACTACTCAACTCTTCTCCTTCCTCTCCCTCTCGTCCTTTTACTCTCTTTTCCTCCTCCTCCTCTCTATTTCTATTTCTCTGTCTCTCAAACACACACTCACACAATTATGTCAAATCAATGGATATATCCACTCTCCTGATGTCCTAAATTGCTCACTGCTTTTAGTCTGATTTGAGCCCCTTTACAACATTCTTTCCCTTATGTTATTGTATCCTTTGTGTGTATTCTTCTGGATCTATTTCCTTTATTTGCCTAAGTCTATACATTCAACACTATACTTTTATTTTTTCTATGAATTCATAACATGTAGCTGCTGGGCATTATATTCCTGTACTCTAATTTGTTTAGCCAGTCTCCAATCAATTGACATAAACTTTTGTTCTATTTTTTGATACCATGAATATGCTAAAATAAAAATATTGCCATATATGAAGACTTCATTTTTGTCTCTGATATTCTTGGATCAAATGGACATATTAGATTGTTGTGTACAGTGTGAACATCAGGGTGCCTTTTCTTACATAATTCTAACATTGTTATGCAGATAAGTAGACCAGTTCAATATTTCATCTATAGTATATTAATACACTTGTCTCCCTACAGACCTTAGATAAATCTCCTAAATATAATAAGATTTCTAAGAAAAATAAATTTCTTTCACGTGAGTTATGAGAAGCATTTATATGACCCCATGGCACAAAGTTTCTGCCAGTAATAGTATCCTTAACAATTTGATAAATCATGTATCCCACTACTTTTCTACTAATATAATTCTGATGGTTCAGTTTCCCACCATTACTTTAAGGTATGGTAATTCTATTTGTGAGGACTAAAATAAAATGAAAAAGCATTTATTGTGAAATTATTGGGTGCTCGGCTCTAAGCACCAGAGAAGGAAAGAAAAGTAAAAATAGTTCCTAATATCAGGGAGTATACACTCCAACAGGACAGTCAACATGTAAATCACTTTGTACAAAAACACACATGGCTCTGTTGCAGTAGCAGATCAGGCCAAGATAGTAAAGTAAGAAATACCAAAAGCTATCCATCCACCCTCAAATGACCACAGAGGAAAAAAAAGTCTTAACACAAAAACTGAGCAGAAGAACCAATAGAAGAAGGGACAAAGCAGTGCTTCAGTCCAGAAAAATGTCAAGAGACAGCAAGGAAAAGTCATGTCACTGAAATACAAGAACAAACCTCAGTAGGAATCAGATGCAATGTAGCAAAAGTAGTGGGCGAAAGAGAGAGGTAGGCTTGTCCAGCCTCAGCAGGGAAGGAGCAGAAACCAGCACAATGCAAAACAAAACAGCAGTGAGAGGAAAGTGGCCCTACATAAGCTAATCAGAACAGAGACAAGGACTGACCTAGCACAGGGAGCAGTGGGAGGAACTCAGCCCAATAAGATCTAGCCTCAGTGGTATTGGGCAGAACCCATCACCAGCCAGCTGAACTCAACAGTTTCAAACTTCAACACAACAGGCCAATCAGACTGCCTCTACAAAGTGCTTAATCTGAGACTAAGACATCTGAGCCAACCCCAGGCACAATATAATTTCTGGACAGTAATCCTTCCACCCCAGGAACAGAAGTAAGGTTCAGCATATAGACAAAATAAAGGCTAAAATAAGCTCCAAATGAGTAAAAGTCAGAGGGAAAAGCCTGATGCTAGAAAAATATCTAAACAAAAGAGAAGACCAAAATACAGAGGAGACAGTAATACAAAAATGAAAATGTATGAAGCTTCAAAGTAAAATGAGAAAGGATATCAAGACCAAAATGAACCCTTTGAAGAGACACAAAAAAGAATAAAAAAGAGAATAAGAAAATTAAAAGAAAAATTAGTATACAAAATGATAGAAACAACAGTTTAGGACAAAAATGTAGTGAATAAACAGTTTCCTAAAAAAAGAAACACAATACCTCAAAAAGGAAAATAACTCTCAGAAAGTACAAAGCTTCAAAGAAGAAAATGTCTTCCTAGAAATCAGAATTGAATAAATGGAAGAGAACAACTTCATCAGCCAGCAGGAAACAAAAAAAAATTCAAAAGAATGAAAAAAATAGTCAAAAAATTAAAATTTCTCATTGGAAAAACAACTGACCTGAAAAATAAACACAGGAGAGATAATTTAAGAATCACTGTATTAATTGAGAGTCATAATAAAAAAGAAGAGAACTTGAACACTATATTTAATGAAATTTTAAGGTAAAACACTTCCTTGATATTCTTGAACAAGAAAGAAAAAAATAGAAATGGAAAGAATCCTTTGATCACCTCCTGAAAGAAATCCCTGATTTTAAAATGCCAGGACTATTTTAGCCAAATTCCAGACATTTCAAGTCAAGGAGAAAATACTACAAGCAGCCAGAAAAAATATGATTCAGATATTGTGGAACTAGATTCGGGGTTATGGAGGATCTCTCAGTTTCTATATAAAAGGATTGAAAGACATGGAATATAATATTCCTCAATGCCAAAGGACCTAGAACTACAATGAAAAATCAATTGCCCAACAAAATTGACCATAATACTCCAAGAGAAGAAATGGATATCTAAAGAAATAGAGGGGTTCAGGTGTTCCTGATAAAAGTACCAAAACTAAAATGAAAATTCAGTGATTAAACTTGATAATCAAAAGAAGCATAAAAAGGTAAATGGGAAAAAACTCAAGAGAATTAGTGGGATTAAATGAATCACATCCCTGAATGTGAAAGGAGTAACTATGATACTTAATATTACTCTAATATGGGAGATGCCTAGTGGTACTTAATATATAGAAAGTAATTAAAGGAAATAATGGGGTTAAATTGATTAAATCCCTTGCATTGGAAAGGAATAACTAGAATACTTAAGGCATTTATAGTATATATAGTATAAGAGATATTTAAGATACTTTAAGATAATCAAGGGAAACAGGTTAAATTGATTACACGACTAGTAATAAGGTAATAACTAGATATTTGATACTTGAAAGAACCTAAAATAACTAAAGTATTGAGGATTTTTAAGATATTGAAGATACTTAAGAATTTTGTCAGTATTAGGAAAGTTAATAGAAACATATGTAGATAGAGAGCAAGATGTAAACTGAATATGATAGAATTTTTTTTAATCAAGGGATAAGAAAGAGGAATACCCTGAGAAAAGAAAAAGACAGAATTTTGAAGGCATTATTACCTCAAGGAGGCATGAAACATGCAATACAAGGAAGGGAAGATGAGGGCATGGCAGACAATGCTTGAACCTAATTATCATCAGAATTGGTACAAGTGGAAATAACATCAATAATTGCTTAGGTTTAGAAATCTTTCTTATACAATAGGGAAGTAAGAATGGAAGAGGGGAATAAAAAAGGAGGGGACAGGCAAAAGAGGAAACTTAGAGAGTTAGATAAACACAAGTGAAAACACTTAGGAACACAGAAAGAGTGAAAGGAAAGAAAGAGAAGGATAAATTGGAAAAATAACGTGGAAAGATCAGAGATGGGGCAAAGGATTTAGTTATATAAAATATTTTCTGAAGATCTTTTCATAGTAGCAAAGAATTGGAAACTGTGGATTGTCCAGTTGGGGAATAGCTAAACAAGCTGTGGTATATGGTTGTAATGGAAAATTATTGCAACATAAGAAATGATGAATGGGATGAGTTCAG
This sequence comes from Gracilinanus agilis, assembly GCF_016433145.1. Taxonomy (NCBI): domain Eukaryota; kingdom Metazoa; phylum Chordata; class Mammalia; order Didelphimorphia; family Didelphidae; genus Gracilinanus; species Gracilinanus agilis. Next base: position 521,020,591 of record NC_058130.1, on the reverse strand, counting down.
AAAAAAAAATAGAAAAAAGCTATGACAACCAATACGAAGTGAAGTGAAGAAAACCATAAGAACAGTGAATGCAGTCACATAAATGTTTTATGATGATAAACTATGAAGGACTAAATTATTATCAGAAAAACAAATTTCTAAAGTAACCTCCATGGACTCAAGATAAAAAAAAAATATTATCCATAGCCAAAGAAGGAATTGTTGGAATCTGATTACAGCAAAGCACACCATCCTTCCCTTTTTCCTTCATGAGTTTTTACTGAATATGTGATACATATCTTTAGTCACAACATGTGAAAAAGGAAATATGTATTCTATGAAAACAGTGATTTAACCTCTTTGATGCCATTTATCACCTTTGGGGGAGAAAGGGAGGAAGAGAATCTAAATTGCAAAATGTCAGAAAAAATTGTCCAAAATTGTTTCTACTTATAATTGAAAAAATAAATCAAAGAAAACATACACAAACACACATAATTTTGTACATGTCTACATTAATACATACATGCATGTGATGAATTGGAACTAATCACTGAGGGAAGGTACTAACACTAAAGAAAATCAGGAAGATTTCTGGATACTAGGGAAGCTTGGAAGTAGAGACAAGGAAAGAGAGCTGGGACAGAATTCCAGGGAAAAAGGATGGTCTTTGAAACTACCCAGAGCCCTGAAAACTTGAATTACTTTTTGTAAAATAGCTACTGCCAAAGCTTGGCTCAGTCATGAGCAACAGCTGATGGCCTGAGACCAAGTTTTTTGAAGTAGTAAGGGGAATTCTAAGTTTGGATACCTGTGGAGGCAGGAGAGAAAGAAAAACAAAAGAGAAGATAGCTGATTTTAAACTAAGCATGGTTCTTATCAGGAGATCAGGTAGTCAGAGAGACATTGAAATTAAGAAATTAAGTTGTCAAAAAGCATTTTGAGTGCTTAATATGTGCCAGACACTGTGCTAAGTGCTGGAGATTCACAATTTGGCAAATGTAGAACTAGAGTCCACAGTTTAATTATAGAGACAATCTGAGAAACCATTATTTACATCCAACATATATACAGGGTAAATTTGGTGTCATCTCAGAAGAAATGCCCTGTGGTTAGGGGAAAGAGAGAATTGGAAGAGAAATCATCAACAAGAGGGGCATTCAAAGGAGAGAGAATCATGAGCTGGATAAAAATACTGAAAATTTAACCAAGCTATTCAACTGCAGCTGAACTTGGAAGGAAGTATAGGATATGATTATGTGAGGAAAAAGAAAGAAGGTAATTCCAGTTGGGAAGCCAGTTTGAATAATTCCTTAGAAGTGAAAATAATTTAAAAACAACTGACAATGTATTAGTCTTTCTAGGGACCCCACAAATTTTCTCAGTTTGTAATGATTCCATTTGAAAATATATTAGAAAAAAATAATTTTGTTTAGTGATATTTTCAATATGGAAACCAGACTTGTTCTATTATTATGTCTAAGATTTGTTTTATAAGTTTTACTTGCACTGTAATCTTTAGAACATAGCAAAACAGTTTCCAAACAAATAAAACTGGATCTAAACAATTGGAAAGCCATTGATTGCTCATGGGTAGGACGAGCTAACATAATAAAAATGACCATTCTACCCAAATTAATTTACCTATTTAGAACGATACCTATCAAACTACCAAAAAACTTCTTTACTGAATTAGGAAAAACTATAACAAATTTCATTTGGAATAACAAAAGATCAAGAATATAAAGGGAAATAATGAAAAAAAAACGTGAAGGAAGGGGGCCTAGCAGTACCAGATATATATACAATAAAGCAGCGGTCATCAAAACAATATGGTACTGGCTAAGAGACAGAAGGGAGGATCAGTGGAATAGACTTAGGGTAAATGACATCAGCAAGACAGTGTATGATAAACCCAAAGAGCCCAACTTTTGGGACATGAATTCACTATTTGACAAAAACTGCTGGGAAATTTGGAAAACAAGATAGGAGAGATTAGGTTTAGATCAACATCTCAAACCCTATACCAAGATAAATTGAGAATGGGTGAATGACTTGAATATAAAGAGAGAAACTATAAATAACTTAAGTGAACACAGAATAGTATACTTATCAGATCTCTGGGAAACGAAAGATTGTAAAACCAAGCAAGAGTTAGAGAAAATTACAAAATGTAGATTAAATGGTTTTGATTATATTAAATTAAAAAGCTTTTGTACAAACAAAAACAATGTAGACAAAATCAGAAGGGAAACAACAAATTGGGAAAAAATCTTTATAACAAAAAACTCTGACAGGGGTCTAATTACTCAAATATACAAGGAGTTAAATCAATTGTATAAAAAATCAAGCCATTCCCCAATTGATAAATGGGCAAGAGACATGAATAGGCAGATTTCAGGTAAAGAAATCCAAAGTATCAATAAGCACATGAGAAAGTGTTCTAAATTTCTAATAATTTGAGAAATGCAAATCAAAACAACTCTGAGGTATCACCTCACACCTAGCAGATTGGCTAAAATGAAAGAAGGGGAGAGTAATGAATGCTGGAGGGGATGTGGCAAAATTGGGACATTAATGCATTGCTGGTGGAGTTGTGAACTGATCCAACCATTCTGGATGGTAATTTGGAACTATGCTCAAAGGGCTATAAAAAATGCCTGTCCTTTGATCCAGCCATACCATTGTTGGGTTTGTACCTCAAAGAGATCATAAATAAACAGACTTGAACAAAAATATTTATAGCTGAGATCTTTGTGGTGGCAAAAAACTGGAAAGGGAGGGTATGCCCTTCAATTGGGGAATGGCTGAACAAATTGTGGTATATGTTGGTGATGGAATACTATTGAGCTCAAAGGAATAATAAACTGGAGGAATTCTATGTGAACTGGAAAGACCTCCAGGAATTGATGGAGAGAGAAAGGAGCAGAGCCAGAAGAACGTTGTACACAGAGACTGATATACTGTGGTAAAATCGAATGTAATGGACCTCTGTACCAGCAGCAATGCAATGACCCAGGACAATTCTGAGGGATTTATGGTAAAGAATGTTACCCACATTCAGAGGAAGACATGAAGGAGAGGAAACATAAGAAAAACGACTGCTTGAATGTATGGGTTGAGGTGGACATGATTGGGGATGTAGACTGGAAACTACCACACCAATGCAACTATCAACAATTTGGAAATGACTCTTGATCAATGACACATGTTAAAACCAGTGGAAATGTGCATTAGCCATGGGGGGGGAGGTCAGGGGGTGAAAGGGGAAATTGGGAGCATGAATCATGTAACCATGTTAAAAATGTATATTAATAAATGTTAGAAAATACATAGGGAAAAAAGAGCATAGCAAGTAAATGAAATTATAAAGTACTAAATGAAAATAAATTCCAGAAAAGTTAAATATTAAATGAAATTTTGTAATCTTGACAAAATAGTATTTACCTTCATGTCAATCAACACAATCCTTTACATACAGTAGATATCCAAGGGCAGGTATTACGTATGAGAGTCTGTGTAGTGAGACCTCAAGACTGAGACTTGTGTTATTGATGTTAATTTACAGTTTGATGATAGCCTTTCCAGTGTCTTCATATGAAGAGAATAAAGGTAGTGGTTGCATAGAATATTTACTACTTAGACCCTTTGCTCTCCTATTAACCACTGATCTACATCAGGATGCAGAGATCAGAGTTAGTAGGATGTTTCAATCAACATATAAACAGATAGTTCTAAGTAAGTGCTGTAAGGCAAGATTTCCATAAATGGAAGCCACAGCTTCAGTTCCTAAAGCCTTGGGTACCTCCAGACCTGTTAGTCATGAGCGTAGTGAATATTTTAGTATTGCACAGATCATGAAATTCATTTAAGAGACTTCCTGAAGTGGAAAGTTAAAATAGAAGTCAGCAAAAGATAAACTGGTGAAAATAGGTTAAAGCTTTCAAAAGCCAAAGTTTGCTTGTTTTCCAAGATACTCTTACAACTCAATACATAATTATTATATTTGAATCAGAATTCTTATTTTGGGTTTAGGTAATAACTGTAAGAGTTGAGTAATTATATATAGTAGAAACTTTGAAAGGAGTTATTGATAGCTTTATGGACTAATCCTGAAGAAGTACTTTTAGAGAGCAGTAAAAGTAAATAGGATCCACATGACACAAAGCAAGATTGCTGGGAAAAGAGAGTAATTTAATAGTTTAGTTTAGTTTAGTTTGTTTTATTATTTTAACCCATAGTGTTTATGTTATATATGAGGATAATAATTAATAAATATTAATATATTTATTTAGTTTAATAGATTGCTAAATCTCAGATTCCTCATATTTAATCTGCCAAAATATTTTGTTTCTCCATATTTCTAATATAGATCCTTCTCTCCACAGTTTAATAGTTGAGAAAAGTTAAGAAGAGTTCAAAGAATTTATTGATTAGGTCTTTGCTTTAATATTAGAATGGTGAAAGTAAAAAAAAAAAAAAGATTTCTAGGAAGGGAATGGAAGGATGATGTTAGAGACCTATTATAGATCACAGATAGCCAGGATATATATTTATATATATTGCAAATGGAAAAAGAGAAATAGAACAATAGCTTGAAGGGCCAAAGGTAATGTGATCTTCAGGGTGGAAAGATTGCCACATAAGTGAAAGGGAAAAGGGAATTAATGGATTGATCAATTCTTGATATTAAAGATGATTTCAGGGGCAAAGCATAAGCTAAAGGTGGAATGGACATAACTGAGGATATGGGTGGAAGAAACTCCCTTTGAAAGCAGAAATACCTAGTTTCTCTGAAACTGGAAAAAATAACTGAGGGGGAAAAGTTTTTTTTTTTAAAAACTCAGAGATTTTATGAGGTTTAAAAGGAGAAAGTTTATGAATTATAATAGAAGCCTTATATTTTCTCAATAAAGTAGCAAGTTAAGCATAGTCTAATATTACCACTTATCAACTCAAGTTCAATAGGATCAAAACTAAATTCTTTGTTTTCATGACAAATTAGGTTTTTCTTCCAACTTCTCTATTTCCATGAATTGAATGGCCTCACAATTCTCTTTACCCAGCCTTGAAATTTGGGACATCACTGTTCCTCATTTCCAATATCCAAGTTCCCTTCTCATGACCGTTACTTTAAATCAAGATTTCATCACTTTGTGCCTATATTTCTGTTATGCTGTCTTAACTATCTGCCTTTATTCCAAATTATTATGAAGTTATTTCATTTTGGGTTTAATTTAAATTGTATTACCATAATAATTTCTCTAATGTTTCTGTTATATTACATAAATTATTCCCCACTGAATTGTAGGCAAAGTCACATTATTTGGATAAATTTAAGCTAAGAAAACTTTAGAAATAATCTAGATCAGTGATTTCTAACTCAAATATGAATAGGTCCCACTTACTTACCTATTCAAAAGGATCCATGAGAGGTGCATATTGATTTATTTTTTTTTATAAATTTATTTTTTCCAGATCACATGTCAATACCATTTCTTAATATTTATTCTCTAATATTTTGCAATCCATGTTCTCTCACCCCTCCTTTGTCCCAAAGAAGGAAGATAATATGATATAGGTTGTACATATAATATCATATAATATATATTTTATTGTTTATCATGTAAAACGAGACATATATATCCTACACTGGAGAAAAATTCAGGGAGAAATTGAAGTGAAGAAAGGTACATTTTGATCCACATTCAGACTCCATCTGTTCCTTTTATTGAATTCATTATCCTTGTTTTGTCTCTTGGTATTGTCCTGGACCTTTGCCTTCTGGATAGTAATTGTCATTCACAGTTGATCATCATACACTATTGATATTGTGTATAAAATTCTGAGTCTGCTAACTTAACTTTGTATCATTTTGTATAAGCCTTTCCAGGTTTTTTTTTACTTTTTTATTTTACTATCTTATCATTTCTTATGTCACAGTAGTTATTCTATTACAAGCATATAATACAACCTCATTAGCCATTCCCCAATTGATAGACATTCTTTCATTTTCCAGTACTTTGTCACCACAAAAAGAGATCCTATAAATATTTTTTTGTATGGTTAGCATCTGTTCCCCTATCTTTAATCTCTTTGAGATACCAACATAGAAGTGGTATTATTGGATCAAAGGATAGGTATAGTTTGATGATCCTTTGGGCATGGTTATAGAAAATTCTCCAGAATAGTTGTATCAGTTTACAGCTCCATGAGAAGTGTATTAGTATCCCAATTTTTCCACATACTCTCCAATACTTATCATTTTCCTTTTTTATCCTGTTAGCCAGGACCATGTGCATTGGTAGTACCTCAGAGTTGTTTTAATTTCCATTTCTCTAAGTAATGTTGATTTGGAGCATTTTTTCATATAACTAAAGATAGTGTTAATTTCTACATCTGAAGGTTGCCTGATCATATCCTCTAACTATCTGACAGTTGGGAAATCATTTGTACTTTTATGGAGTTGAATGAAGCTTTTGTCAGAGAGGCTTGATTATAAAGATTTATTTCCCAATTTTTTTTGCCTTTTAATCTTTGTTGCATTGTTTATGTTTATAGAAAACTTTTTTATTTTAGTAAAGTTAAAGTTATTTTACCTAATATTTACATAATATTTTCTCTGTCTTGTTTTGATCTAAATTCTTCCCTTATTCAATGGTCTAATGAATGAACTATTTTGTTCTCCCATAATTTCCCTTTATTTCTAAATAATATATCCATTTTGATTTTACTTGGTATATGAAATAAGTTATTGATCTATGCCTAATTTCTGCCATACTATTTTCTGGTTTTCCTAGCAGGTTTTTTCAAATACTGGGCTCTTCTTCCAAATGAATGAATCTCTGATTTTGTCAAACACTAGGTTTCTATGGTCATTTTCCATTGTGTATTCAGCACGTAATCTATTCCATTAGTCATCCACTCTTTCCCTTAGCTGAAACCAGATTGTTTTAATAATTACCATTTTATAGTATAGTTTCAGATCCAGTACAAATAAGCCATCCCCCTTCATATTTTTTTCATTAATTCCTTTGATATTTTAGGTTTTTAATCTTCAAGAGGATTTTCTTATTATTTTTCCTAGCTATATGAGATGTCTGAGTAGTTTGATTAGAATGGCAATGAATAAGTAAATTGATTAGGGAGAACTGTTTTTTTATAATATTGGCTCTAACCATGAGAAATTAGTATTTTCTGTTGTTTTAAATGGGATTTCTTCTATCTTGTTAATGGGCTTTATAGGTAGTATAGGGGAAATGCTGATGATTTTTTTGGTTTATCTAAATCATTCAACTTTTTTTTTCTTCTTTGAAAAAAATATTTAATTAATTAATTTAGAATATTTTCCATGGTTACATGATTCATGTCCTTTCCTTCCTTTCCTCTCACCCTCCCTCATAGACAATGAGCAATTCCACTGGGTTTTACATGTGTCATTGTTCAAGACCTATTTCCATATTATTAATATTTGCATTATGGTGATTGCTTAGAGTCTACATCCCCAATCATATCCCCATCAACCCTTGTGATCAAGCAGTTGTTTTTGTTCTGTGTTTCTACTTCCACGATTCTTTCTCTGGATGTGAATAGTGTTCTTTCTTATAAGTCCCTCAGAATTGTCTTGGATTATTGCATTGCTGCTAGTAGAGAAATCCATTAAATTCAATTGTGCCACAGTGCATCTATGTCCGTAAATAACAGTGATTCACAAAGTGAGCACCACCGGCCCCTGGTGTGTGCTGCAGAGATCCAGGGGGGCAGTGATGGCCACAGGTGCATTTGAGGGCAGTGAATAATTGTAAGGGGGTGGTGATAGTATGTGACAGGGGGTGCTAAGTAATACTTTTTTTCTGGAAAGGGGGTGGTAGGCCAAAAAAGTTTGGAAACCACTGGTATATAAGGTTCTCTTGGTTCTGCTCCTTTCACTCTACCTCAATTCCTGGTGGTCATTCCAGTTCACATGGAATTCCTCCAGTTCATTATTCCTTTGAGCACAATAGTATTCCATCACCAACAGATACCACAATTTCTTCAGTAATTCCCCAATTGAAGGGCATCCCCTCATTTTCCAATTTTTTTGCCACCACAAAAAGCGTGGCTATAAATATTTTTTGTGCAAGTCTTTTTCCTTATTATCTCTTTGGGGTATAAACACAGCAGTGTTGTGGCTGGATCAAAAAGCACGCAGTCTTTTAAAGCCCTTTGGGTATAATGCCAGGTTGCCATCCAGAATGGTTGGATCAATTCACAACTCCACCAGGAATGCATTAATGTCCCAATTTTTCCACATACCTTCCAGCATTTATTACTTTCCTTTGTTGTCATGTTAGCCAATCTGCTAGGTGTGAGGTGGTACCTCAGAGTTGTTTTGTAAATCATACAACTATGATAAAGTTGTTAATTGTTTTTATTAATTGTTTGATTAATTCTTTAGGATTTTGTTGGTATACCATCATATCATTCGCAAAAAGTAACAAATTCTCATTGATTATTCTAATTATTTCAATTTCTTCTCTTACTTCTATAGCTAGCTTTTCTAGTTCAATATTGAACTTTAGTAGTGATAATGGGCATCCTTGTTTTACTCCTAATCTTATTGGCAAGGCTTTTAATTTGTCCCTAATTCATATAATGTTTGCAGAAGGTTTTAGTTAGATAAGTACTGTTTATCATTCTGGAGTATGTTCCATGTACTTAAATATTCCCTTGTGTTTTTAATAGCAATGGATTTGGTATTTGGTCAAAAAAATTTTTTATATCTATTGAAATAATCCTATGATTTGTATTGGTTTTGTTATTGACATGGTCAGTCATGTTGATGAATTTAACAGTAAGTCAAATCTAAAGTTCCTTTTAAAGATGCTTGCCCTAATTTTGTGATTTGTATATGACGCTGGAATTCTTCTTTCTTACAAATATTTTTTTCTTTGTAGGAGTCCTTTTTCTACTAGGTTTTCCATTGCTTTCCTAGATGTTTCCCAAAGGCTTTTTTCTTTGGATAAACACTTTTGCTGAATGCCAAAAAAATGTACCACACATAAAATGATATATATCTTCAAGATTTCTTGCTATTTTTAGCCCAATCTTTAGTGACTTCTTGTCCTAGATGACTATAACCATTCTCTAGTGGGCTGCTTACTAAATCTAGTGCCAAATGCTTGTCTTTTTCTTGTAAAATAAGGATACTGTCACCAACATTATCTATTCCACCTCAATCAGCTCTGCCAATCATCTGTGGAGGCTGATTTCTCTTTAAAAACTGTTGCAATGTAGGATGCTCTCAAAATAACTTTTTGTTCTGGTAGATTCACTCCACCTGCTAAAGATGAAGTGCAAGTTAGAAGGTAAAAGATTTCTGTGGCATAAGCTTCCCCTAAGATCTTCCTTTCATCGTTAGTAAGGCCACTATGGTGATATGCAACTCAGAATGGAATGGTACACTTGAGAACAGGACACAGGTTGCCATTACCAACATTCTTCAAGATTTTAGGGAAATCACATTTTTCTTTTTCTCTGTGTTTTAGATAGTCCTTGTTCAAAAACTTGCATATCATATATGCTACATTTTCACAGATTTTTCTTAGTAGGACAAAAAACCAAGCAGGTATAGCTAGGAATAACTTCACTCATCAAAGCTAATAAATGACTAGGATCTATCTTTTTGAGATTATCAGAACACTTGCATTTTAGTAGATGAGAAAAAGTATAGTCTTTCTCTGATTTGATGTCAACTTCAAAGAAAGAATCATTTATTTTTAGATATTCTTTTAATTCTACCTGTCTAAATTTACTAGTATAATATTCTGCTTTCAGGAATTCTTGTAATTCTTCAACATTGTTTAATGTTGAACTTGTGCCAATAATTTGAGTAGTTTTGCTTGTATAAAGAATTTTTGCTAAGGTAATTATCAGTATGACCTCTTGGCTTCCTTCACCAGTTATGTGCAACTCATCTATGACAACTAGACCCAATTTGTTAATTCTTCCATCTTCAATTAATGAGTTGACCAGACCATTTCCCTTTTCAATAGTAGCAATATACAAAGATTTTTTCCCTCTTCTTTTAAGTAGAGGAAATCTTCCTTACTTCCTGCATATTCTTCAACAAGAAAACCCAGCTCCAAGCCAAAACCTGACAAGTTTGAAATATTTGATTGGACAATAGTTACATATGGTAGAATCATCAAAACATTCTTCTGCTCACAAAGAAAATCTTGAAGCATTAAAGTCTCAGCTACAAGAGTTTTCCCATCACTGGTGGGCAGTGAATATATAAAATTCTTTCTCTGCTGAAGACATGTTAATGTTAAGTATGTTGCCAATCATATAATATTTTAATCCTCTTGAATTGCTCAAACAAGTCTCTAACTTTTCTGGGTAATGAAAAAAAAAAGAACTTAGGTCATCAGAAGATTCATTTTTTTAAGCAACATTAATCTCTTCAGATAGGATAGCTTCTTTCTTGGAAAACTCAGGCAGCTGGGCTTTGGCATTTCCTATCAAGGCACTTTTCAAATGATCTTTGAGGATTCTTCTATTCATATCAGATTCTGAGCTTTTAGAAGATGAATTTTTCTTTTGCTCGGGTTATTCCACAGGTGTATCATTCAAAGTCTGGTGAGAATATAGAGGATAAGTTTCTTTAGCAGACTGGCAATTCGAATCACTTGAAGAGTTCTTTGTTTCTTCAAAATATAAAACCTGTGAACATGGTACATCATGCAAAAGGTCATCTCCAGGTTTGATGGTCACATTTTCTTGCAAACTCAGTCTTTTTAGAATCCAGTGTTTTAAGTTCAGCCAACTTACTGTCAGTAGCAATAATATCAAATTCACTGGTCTTTGTGTTTCTTCAACAAAGTTTTTCAAAAACAGGTTGTGCCATAATTATTACATGCTCAAGATATTGCATATATTTTCAATCTAAGGGAGTTAAAAAAGAGTATTCAGTAAAACTGTCATAACCACCAAACATGTTCTCTTCACTGCCAACTTACTCTAACTGATGGGAGAGGCGAAAGGTCTTCCTTTAAAGAGCTCACAATCTAAGTCTTGAGGCTCCAGGTTCTCTCTTTGGTGCCTCCTGGCCTCAGATGGTCACCTCCTTTTCATCCTCTTCCTCCTTGTCCAGTTCCAGCAGACCAGCAGCCAGGGTCTCCCCAAGCTGTGGCTGTGCCTCTTGGAGGTAGGTACATACCCGTCTTCCAATGACAGAGCTGGAGCCCTTCATTCCCCCCGTGCTGCGACCACAGGGCTCCAGAACTCTAGGCAGGGTAAGGCTTAGCTCTGTTATAAAGGAAGTCCAAGGGTGGGACTCATTCCCTGGGTTCCCAAAACCTTAACAGCCACTAACCACCAGTCACCCTTCGACTATTTTTCTGAATAATTTCTCTTTTATTGAAATTGATTGTTCTTTAAATGTTTGGTAGAATTTACCTGGCCCTGAAGTTTTTTTTTTTCTTGCTGAGTTCATTGATTGCTTGTTCAACTTCTTTATTTTGAGGTGGAATTGTTCAAATATTGTTTCCTCATTTGTTAATCTGCATAATTTATATCTCTTTATCCATGCATTTAATTTAGATTGTTAGATTCATTGGCATATATTTGGGCAAAATAACTAATAATTGTTTTAATGATTGTAATCTCACCCTTTTCATTTTTATAACCTGTAATTTGGTTTTCTTCTTTTTTATAAATGAAACTAATCATTTTTTTCTATTTCATTGATTTTTCATAAAACAATTCCTTGTCTTACTTGTTAGTTCTATGATTTTCTTATTTTCAGTTTCATTACTTTCTCCTTTGATTTCAGAGTTTCTTATTTGATGTCTAATTGGGGTTTTTAATTTATTCTTTTTGTAATTTTTTATTTGCATCCCAAATTCATTGATATACTCTTTCTCTCCTTTATTGATGTAAGCATTTCGAGATAGGAATTATCCTCTGAGTATTTTGCTTTGGCTGCAAACCAAAATTTTGTATGTTGCCTCTAGTTGTCAATCTTTTAAATTTAGTTTTTGATTATTTTTGAGCCTTCTCATTCTTTAATATAATATTTTTAGTTTTTATCTACTTTTTAGACTTTTTTCTGCAGTCATCCATTCAGTGTAACGTTGACAGTATTACACTATGAGAAGGATTCTTTTCATATTTTTTTCTTTCCTGCATTTACTTATGAGAATTTTATGTCCTATTATATGATCAATTTTTTCTGAAGATACCATGAGCTTTTGAAAAACAAAAGAGAAAGCTTTATTTCTGTTTCCATTAAGTTTTCTCAAGATGTCTATGGTTCCTTTTATTAATATTTAATTTCCTTTCTATCTCTTTTAATCAGGTCAATTGTGAAATTTGCTTTGATTGAAAACATAATTGCTACTCCTGCTTTTTTATTTTTAAATGTAGCTGAAGTGGAGCAGATGGGTAGCTCAGTGGATTGAGAGTCAGGCTTAGAGACGATATGTCCTAGGTTCAAAGCGGGCCTCAGACACTTCCCAGCTGTGTGACCCTGGGCAAGTCACTTGACCCCCATTGCCCACCCTTACCACTCTTCCACCTATGAGCCAATACACAGAAGTTTAGGGTTTAAAAAAAAATAAATGTAGCTGAAGCATAGTATATTTTACTCGAGACCTTTACCTTTACACTGTAAGTCTCTCCCTGATTTAAATGAATTTCTTGTGGACAAATTATTGTGGTATTGTGACTTTCAGTCCAATTTTTTATCCTCTTCTCTTTTGTGAGTGAGCTCATCTCATTCATAGTTATGATTTCTGTTTCCTTTCCACAATTGTTTCCACCGTTATTTATCTTTCTCTGCTTTGAGTCTTTCCCTGCTCACAAATCGTTTTGTTTCTGTTTACCTGATTCCTTTTTTATTGTCTCCCCTTTTTTAATTCCCTGTTTCCTTCTTACTGAGTAAGACAGATTTCTATACATATTAGGGAGGTGGAGCCAAGATGGCAGAGTAGCACATGGAAAGCTGGAATCACTTTGAGAATCTTCTCAAACCAACCTTAAAAATAGGGCCTCAAAACAAATATTGGAGTCAGAGAACCAACAAAGGGACAGAGTGAAGTAACTTTCCTACAGAAAACAACTTTATATGTAGACAGAGAGGGTCTGTTTCACTGGGGTGAGAAGGGAGCCAGAAGTAAAACTTCCCAGAGGAGTGCAAGCTACCTACCCACCAACCTGGGCTCAAGGAGATCCTGGGATTACCTAAGCTAATATCACAGCACTCCAACACCAAACACTTGAAGTCCTAAGACCTAACACAAGCCTGTGGTGAGGCCCCAAATCTGTGGTACTTGGCTTATTCAAATCTGCAATGAAGCCCATAGACACAGGGCAAAATAGTTCAGAGTGTTCTGAGCCCTGCAAGCAATCAGTAATCAGTAGTCCCTAGAGGAGATTAAATAAGCAGTAGAAGGTGATTTCCAGACTTCTCAGACCACAGGCTTTCATACCACCTTAGAAGAACTGAAATTTGCAGAAAATCAGAACTAGATCTGAGAATAGAAGCAAAAAAAAAAAAGAGTCCACCTTCTACCCTGATAACAGAATTCACCTTTAAGATAAAAATTAAAACAAACTAACTAACAAAAAAGGCTGGACAAATGAGGAAACAAAAAAACAAATACCTAAACATAGAAAAAAGGTTATGGAGACAAAAAGGAGCAAGCACAGACTCAGTAGGGGAAAATAAGATCAAAGCAGTCACATGAAAAACTTCAAAGACAATTGAGAAGTATTCAAAAGTACTGGAAGAAATTAAAAAGGAATTCAAAAATCAAATTAGAGAGGTAAAAGAAAAATTGGGAAAACAAATGAAAGTAATAAAAAAGATAGCTTAAAAAGGAGAATTGGTCAAATGAAAAAAGAATTAATAAATCCAATGAAGAAAACAGTTCCATGAAAACTAGAATTGATCAAATGGAAAAAGAATTTCAAAAGGTCATTTAAGAAAATCATTCTTTAAAAATTAGAATTGGGCAAGTAGAAACCAATGATTTCATGAGATATTAAGAAACAATAAAGCAAAGGCCAAAAATAAAAAAGAAGAAAATAGTATATACCTTATTGAATAAAAATTTGTCTTTGAAAATAGATTCATAACAGATAATCTAAGAATTATTGACTTACCTGAAGGTCATGATAAAAAAAACGGCTAGACATCATATTATAAGAAATTATCAAAGAAAACTGACCTGATATTCTTGAACAAGAGAATAAAATAGAAATTGAAAGAACCCACCAATCACCCTTTGCAATAAATCCTAAATTACAAATGCCAGGAATATTATAGCTAAATTCAAGAACTTTCTGGTCAAGGAGAAAATACTGACAAGTGTCAGAAACAATTCAAATAACATGGAGTCAGGATTACATGGGATAGCAGTGCTTCTATATTAAAAGATTGGAAGGAATGGAATATGATATTCCAAAAGGCAAAAGAACTAGGTTTATAAGCAAGAACCTTCTTCCCATCAAAACTTACTATATTCTTTCAGGGGAAAAAATATGGCCACTAAATAAAATAGATTTCCAAACATTTCTGGTGAAATGACAGACCTAAACAGATAAGTTTGTGTCCAAATACAAGATACAAGAGAAGCATTAAAACATTTAATAATAAGAAAGAGAAAATTTAAAGGACCCAATAAAGTCTAATAATTTATAATTCCTACATGGAAAGATAATATTTGTAACTCTTTAAATTTTCATGATTATCGTAATAATCAAAAGAAGTATAAACAGACAAAGGGTGTAGGAATAAGCTGTTTAGAATAACATGTAAAAAAATTCAAGGAGTGAAAAAAGAGTACTAAATTGAGAGAAAAGGGAATAGAGAGGTAAAATGGGGTAAATCATATCAATTAAAGAGGCACAGGAAAAAAATACAATGGAAGTGAGGATGAGGGTGTTGATGAGCAATGCTTAAAGCTTACCTTCACTGGAATTGGGTAAGAAAGGGAATAACAACCAAACACATCAGGATATAAAATGGCAGTGCTGTGTCATCTCAGACAATGCTAAAGTAAAAATTGATCTAATTAAAAGAGATAAACACATTTATTACATCTTGATAAAGGGTACTATAGACAATGAAGTCATATCAATACTAAGCATATATGCTCCAAATAATATAGCCTCCATTTTTTAAAAAATAATTTTTAATTTTTAGAAAAGTTATGGTTACTTGATTCATGTTCTTAGTTTCCCCTTAACCCCCTGACCATCTCCCCCCCATAGCTGGTGCACATTTAACATGTGTCATCAATCAAGACCTATTTCTAAATTGTTGATAGTTGCATTGGTGTGGTAGTTTCGAGTCTACATTCCAAATCATGTAAGCCTCAACCCATGTGTTCAAGCAGTTGCTTTTCTTCTATGTTTCCTCTCCTATAGCTTTTCCTCTGAATGTGGGTAGCATTCTTTTCCATAAGTCCCTCAGAACTGTCCTGGATCAATGCATTGTTGCTAGTACAGAAATCCATTACATTCAATTTTACCACAATGTATCAGTCTCTGTGTACAATGTTCTTCTGGCTCTCCTCCTTTTGCTCTGCATCAATTCCTGGAGGTCTTTCCAGTTCACATGGAATTCCTCCAGTTTATTATTCCTTTGAGCACAGTAGTATTCCATCACCAGATATACCACAATTTGTTCAGCCATTCCACAATTGAAGGGAATACCCTTGTTTTCCAGTTTTTTGCCACCACAATATAGCCTCCATTTTTTAAAGGAGAAGAAATTAAATGAGTTTAAGGAGAAAATATGAAGTAAAATTACTAGTGGAGGACCTCAACCTTCCCTCACTGGCAATAGATAAAACTGACCAAAAAATAAATAAGAAAAAAGTAAAGGAAGTATATGAAATTTTAGAAAAGTTAAATTCAATTGATCTGTGGAGAAAACTGAATGGGGATAAAAAGGAATATACCTTCTTTTCAGCAGCACATGGTAAATACATAAAAATGTATTGTAGAGTAGAACATAAAAATTTAACAACTAAATGCAGAAAAGCAGAAATATTAAAAATATCCTTTTCAGATTACAATGCAATAAATTTTTTAATCAATAAAGTTTCATAGAAAGACAAATTAAAATTTAATTGGAAACAATCTAATTGTTGTAAAGGAATGAGTTAAAGAAACAATTATAAAACAATTAATTATTTCATTATAAAGAATGACAATGAAGAGACAATATATATCAAAATTTGTGGGATATAGTCATAGCAGTAGATAAAAATTTATATCCCTGAATGCTTATATAAATAAAGTGGAAAAAAACAGATCAATGAATTGGGCATGCAACTAAAAACATAGAAAAAGTTCAAATTAAAAGTCCTTAATTAAATACTTAATTGGAAATCATAAAAATAAAAAGAGAAATTAATAAAATTGAAAGTAAGAGAACTTTTGGATTAATAAATATGACTGCTTTATAAGAAATAGAGCATTGCTTAATTTGATTTTGAAAAGGAAAAAAGGAAATCAAATTATTGGTATCAAAAATGAAAAGGGCAAATTCACTTCCAGTGAAGAGGAAATTAAATCAATCATTAGGAGCTATTTTCCCTGATTATAATCTAGGTGAAAAAGTTGAATATTTGCAAAAATCAAAATTGCCTAGATTAATAAAAGAGGAAATCAAATACATAAATAATCCAGTCACAGAAAAAAGAAATTGAACAAGCCCATCAATGATCTACATAAGAAAAACTCCCCAGGCCCAGACGGATTCACAAATAAATTCTATCAAACATTTAAAGAACAATTAATCCTAATACTATATAAACTGTTTGGCAAAACAAGCAAAAGAGTTCTATCAAATTATTTTTATAGATACAAATATGGTGTTGATATCTAAGCTGAGAGTACCAAAAGAAGGAAAAGAAAATTACAGATGCATTTGATAAATGAATATTGATGCAAAATCTTAAATAAAATACTAGCAAAGAGACTATAGCAATATATCACAATGATTATTCCCTATGACCAGTTTTTGTTTTTACCATGAACGCAAGGCTGATTTAATGTTGGGAAAACCCTCAGCATAATTAACCATATCAATAACCAAATAAACAGAAATCACATGATTAGCTCAACAGATTCAGAAAAAAAAAAACTTTTGACAAAATACATCACTCATTTCCATTAAAAACACTAAAAAAATAATAAATGTATTATTCCTTAAAATAATAAGTAGTATCTATCTAAAACCATCAGCAAATATCATCTGCAATGGGGATAAGTTAAAAGCCTTCCTAATAAGATGGGAAGGGAAGGAAGGCCATGAAGCAGGATGTGAAACCTGAGTGCATCAAGGATGCCTAATATTACCACTATTATTTAATATTGTGTTAGCTTTACAATGGGAGGGAAAAAGTAAATCAAAGGAGGTAAAGTAGGCAATGAAAAACCTGTACAATCAGTGTATCTTATTCTCAATTTGTGCCAAATTTGATGAAAGTTCCAACCATTGACTGGCAACTCCTCATTTTCCCTTCTACTTTATTGATTCTTTCATGCCTCCTCATTTGAGATAATTCACTGGCAACTTTCTCTCCTTTTCTCTTTTCCCAGTATATTACTCTTTCTTATCCCTTCTTTCTTTTAAGTAATAGATCATTATATTCAACTTAGTCTCAATTCTCTATCTATATATGTTCTTATTCATTGCCCTAATATTGATAAATTTCTAAAGTGTCTTCAGTACCTGAAGTCTCCAAGTACTTTAGGTATATCTTAAGTACCTTTGTTATCACCTTCTTACTATCAATATGCTTAGCTTAAGGGCTTCATATCTATTGGTCAATTTAAATATATTAAGTACACATCTTGAACATCAGATGGCCTGAAAAGATCTCCAATGCCAGACTCTGGGAAAGAACAATCCAGTATCCCATTAGTCAGGACATAAAGAAACGTAAGTGGGGATGGATAGGACATATGCTAGGAAAACCGGAAGACAATGTAGCCAGACAAGCATTGTGCTGGAACCCTTCAGGGAGGAGGAAAGTCCGAAGACCAAAACAGACCTGGCGAAGATCTGCCGAAAATGAAACAAAAACAGTCGGAATGACATGGGCCCAGCTTGGGGAAGTTGCCCAGAACAGAGTCCGCTGGCGTGAGATGGTTGCGGCCCTATGCTCCTAAGGAGTCAACAGGAATAATAATAATAAGTAATACTTTATGTATGTCTTGGATTATAAAAATCTTAAGTATCCTAGTTAACTGCTTTCACATGTAGGAATGTGATTAGTTTAACCCTACTGATTCTCAGGAGATTTTTTTTTTCTGTTTACCTTTTTATGCTTCTTTTCAGGGTTGAATGTGATCATTGAATTTTCTTTTTAGCTGTGGTCATTTCATCAGGAATGGCTGAAATTTCTCTATTTCATTAAATATCCATTTCTTAGAAAATTATGTTCAGTATTTCTGGGCAAGTGATTTTTCATTTTAGGTTAGAACCTTTGCCTTGAGCAAGATCATATTCCATGGCCTCTAATCATTTAATGTTGAAGATTTTGAGACCTTTTATAATCTTGATTAAACAATATCCAAACTGTGTTTTTCTCTTTGGCTTCTTGTGATATTTTTTCCTTCATTTGGGATTTCTAGAATTTGGCTACAACAGTCCTGGTATTTTTAAATCAGGGGTTTCTTTTAGGAAGTAATCAGTAGATTCTTTCAATTTCTACTTTTAACCTTTCTTCAATAATAGGGCATTTTTCACAATAATTTATTTATATGTAGTGTCCTGATTTGTTATTATTTTTAAATGGCTTTCAGTTAATGAAGTGATTCTTAGATTATCTCTCCTGGATCTATTTTCAAGGTCAGTTTTTATTCCACTGAGAAATTAGAAATTTTCTTCTATTTTATCCATTCTTTGAATTTTTGTTTCCTGATTCCTCATGATGTTATTTTCCATTTATTCAATTGCAATTTCTACAGAGCCATTTTCTTCTTTGAGGCTTTGTACTTTTTTTCTTAGAGAGTTATTTTCTTATTTGAGTTATTATATTACTTTTTAAAGAAATTATTTATTCACTACATTTTTGTCCTAAATGGTGGATTGTTTCCATCATTTTGGTTTCTAATTTTTCTTCTAAATTTCCTATTCTTTATTTTTATTTATCCTTTTTGGGTCTCTTCAAGGGGTTTATTTTAGACTTGACATCCTTTTACATTTTCTTTTGAGGCTTCATACATTTCATATTTGTATTGCTGCCTCCTCAGTTTGTATTTTGGTCATCCCTCTGTCTTTTGCTCATTTTAGGATTATTTTTAGCCTCAATTTTGTCTATGTGCTGAATCTTACCTCTGTTCCTGGGGTGGAAGGAGTACTATCCATCAATTTTACTGTGCTTGGGGTTGGCTCAGATTTTTCAGTCTCAGATTGAGCATTTTGCAGAGACAGTCTGTTTGGTCTGCTGCTTTCAGATTGTAGTTGTTGAGTTCAGTTGGTTGTGTAAGGATGGGATTTGTGCAAGGTAGAGGGAACAAAAGGAGCCAGAGAAGGCTGAGTTGAAGGCTTACAGTTGGTTATGGGTTCTTCCCAATCTCATCAAGAGTGGATTTTGTTAGGCTGAGTTCCTCCTTCTATTGCCTGTCCTGGGTGAGTCCTGGCCTCTCTTCTGACTGGATTATGCAGGCCACTTTCCTCTCACTGCCATTTGTTCTGCATTGCATTAATTTCTGCTTTTAACCTGCTGAAGTTGGACCAAGTCAACTGTTCTCTTTCTCCCCCTGTTTTTGCTATATTATGCATCTGAGTTCCACTGAGGTTTCTTCAGTGCTTCCTTCTTAAATTCCAGTGGCATGAGTCTTCCTTGATGTCTCTTGACATTGTTTTGGGATAAAGCACTGCTTTATCTCTTCTTCTGATGGTTCTGTTGCTCCAGTTTTTGTTCTAAAGTCTTTCTGTGGTCATTTGGAGGGTGTTTGGTGGGTTACTTATGTTTCTTCCTTCACCACCTTGGCTTGATCTGCCACTATTTCTGCTGTGGCCTCTTCTGCTTTTTCTGCTGCTGCACTGATTTAGCTATAAATGTAATGTTCTCTTTTGTACTTTCATTTACTTTGGTTAATATACCCCAACATGGAAAATGGCAGGGTGGAATTCCTGCAAGATACAGGGTCAAGCCTCACCCAGAATTCCAGGGTAACCTCCCCCTAGAGAACTCTGGGTGATGGAAGAGTTTTAAAGCAGTTAAACAGTTGATTCCTGGGGGTTGAAGTGAGCGGATCACTCTGCTTGCAGATCCTGGTTTTGGGATTGCTTTGGAGGCCATCTTGGGCAAGGACCATCTTGGTTCTGCTCAGTGGTTTGCTTGTTTAACTGAACTAGACCTTTCCAGCAACAGCACAATTGTTATTTAGTTATTTTGGATATTAGAAATGATGATTACAGGCTTGAGGGCAAGCTAGCTAAAAGTCTGCCACTCCCTGGCGGGGAAGTGGGGAAGGGAGGGGCAGTTTCTATCTAACAGTTCAGGGCTTCCCAGATCTTATCCAAATCCTTGAAACCCCTTCCCTGCCTTCCCTTCCTCTTTTATAAAAACTTCATCTTTTGGGAGCAATGCCTGTTTATTATTCTAGGGATATTTACATCCTACTTCAGCTAAGTTTCCTTCAGCCATCAGGTCCATACAAGTTAGATTTGTCTGTCCCTGATAACAACAAGACATCAAGCTTCTCCTATTGTCCCTCAGTCAAACCTGTGGGGAATATAAATTGAGAAAGTGAACATCATTAGAGATTTGCCTTGCTGAGCCTTGCCAGAGGACATCAGTCCTGCCTCCATTTCCAACTGATTTCCAACTGCTTGGTGGGAGGGGTGAGAGTAAGGAGTACAAACCCCTCCCTACTCACTCAAGCCTGTGTGTGTGGGAGGAGTGAGTCCTGCAGGTTTCTAGTTTCAGGCCATCTCTTCAGCTTCCCCAAATATCTCTGTTAAGATCAACATAACAATATTCCAATTACATTTTAATGTTTCAGGTCCCACTAGGGAGAGTTTGCAATCCACAGGGTATGCGTTTGAAATCCTGATCATGGTTTCTCTTTTTTGTTTCATTGACCCCTTTGGCACTCTGATGAGACCTTTATATTATTCCCAGAAAAATTATTTTAATTTCATAAAATAAAATTCATAGAGTTGAAATGGAAAACAAAGATTGTTTAGAATAAAGAAATTGATCTATATGCATACCGATATTCAGACATACACATTTTAGAGAAGATAATTAAAACCTTTGGAATTAATGAGTAGACTGTATGAGAGAGGGACAAGTTCCAAATGTGGCTAGGACAAAGCCTTGTTATGAAGTTAATTCTAAGTTAGGGAGCATGATATGGATGATGATTCAGCTGAAAAGTAATGTCCGGAAATAAAAGAGGAGAATGTAAAGAAAATGGTATCTCAGAAATGAGAGAATATTTTGGAACAGAATTTTGTCATTGGTTTCAAAAGAAGCAGAAAGGTCAGGAAAGATAAGAACTGAGAAAAGATATTCACATTTGTCAATTAATAGATCCTTTATGCCTTTTGAAGATTTTCATACCACTATGTTGAAGGAATACAAATTACAAAAGTTGAGGAACAAATGAGAAGTGAGGAAATACAGTGATACTTATAATGACCACCAAGGAACTGAAAGATTCTTATGTTCCTTTTAATCATCAGTGATAAAATATTCTCTTTTCGTGTGTTTATTTTATCACATTCTAATTGAACTTTATTTTATCAACCTCTTGTATATATGATAATGTTTCAATTGGTTCTGAGAGAAGGAGAGGAAGAGAATGATTTATAAAGATAAGATTAGTAAATTTTTTATCTCCTTTTCAAATCAAATAAAGCATCATCATTATTATTAGTGAGTACTTAGTATATGCAATTTACTGTGTCGGGGAGGCAAAGAGAAGTATACAAAGAAGAAATCAAAGACACATCTGTTTTCAGGATTAAAATCTATTTTAGGAGATGAGAGAGATGTAGGAAGTTTAATTTTAATAATACAGGAAGTGAAAGAATAGACCAACATGAGATCCAAATGGTTTCTTATTCTTATGTATAAAATAAAATCTCCTTTGTTTGACATTCAAAACCTTTCACAATCTAGCTTCAGCCTACCTTTTGAAACTAATTGCACATAATTATTCCCTTCCTTATGCTTAAGGTTAAGGGCAAATTGTCCTACTTGCTCTTTCTTAAACATAATTTTCCATCTCCCATCTTTACACTTTTGTACAGGCTATCCTCCTATAACTTGAATGCATTCTCCTTTAACCTCCATTTCTTAGAATAGGTAATTTCTCTTAAGGCTAATTTTTTGTCATCTCTTCTAATTTAAGGCCTTTCCTAACTACTCCCTCCCATATAGTATTATATATATTTTGTATAAGCCAACCATTTCACTTGTCCTACATTCAGTCCAGCCATTATAACCATCATGTAGGGAAGTACCTGGTAGAGAGGGTCTAGCTGTCCCCATCAACTGCCATCTGTGGGACAGGCAAGTCAGGCTAGTTGACATAGAAAGGCACCCTGAAAGAGAAATAAGAGGCAGTGTATGTCAAGCAATTCAAACCATCATCAACAATTTGACCTTCATTTCCTCTTGTTTGTTGATGAAGAGAACACCATGCTCTGAATGCAAGAACCTTGTCAATTATAGTGTTTTCAGACTATGAATTGCAATGTACTGAATCAGAGAACCTGAAAATTATAAAGGACTTCAATGTCCTTCTAGTTCAGCTTCCACCTAAAAGAGAAGAATCTCAATGAAACTCACAAGAAACCATATAGCCTTTCCTCAAAGACCCAGAATGAAGGTAGATCTGCATTTGCCAGAAGTAGCTCACTGCTCTATTTTAGGGAGAGTTCAGTGTTCAAAGGACATGGAAGTGAGAAAAGGGGATGCATGTCAGGTCTCTAAACTTGGGCAAGTTATGTCGTATGGTCATTGAACTGAAGGGATCTCTGAGATCATCTAGTTTCTAACCTCTTTGTTCTACAAAAGAAGAAAGTGAGGTCCTAAGATTTGAAGTCATGGTGGGCAAGTTTGTAAGTATAAGAGCTAAAAGGTGAACTCTTCTCATTTCAAATATATGAGAATAAAGTGAGCCAGTAACCAATGTTATGATAGAGGGGAGATAGAGAGAGTCTATGAGGTGTGTCTCTCTTCTAGCTCTCCCCTCAGGCTCAATATGCACTGCAGGAGACTTCGAGGGGGTGTCACCCCTAAACTGGGTTACCTGGATTGTCGTGCCACCCCACAGGAGTTGGGGATGATGCTTCTCTATAAGATGAGGTATGCATGACCCCAATCCAATTTTGAATGAGGGTGGGGTTCACACAAGCCTCCCCCAAGCTCAGTCAACTTCACAGCAGGTGGTCTGGCTACAAGATGGAGGCAGCCAGACCAAGCTGTGATTCCCCTTACGCCTTGTCTCTCTGGCACTCTGGAACGCTATCTGACTAATAAATGGCTTTTAATAATCACAATTCAGGGAGTGGGGAAGGGGGTGAAGGGCAGAGGGATTTTGGGGTGCCCTCTTCTCTATTTGTATGAGGCCTGTCACTTGGGTGTGAACCTTTAGGGTTCCCACTCCTAAGCATCTCCTGCCCCTTCTCCTTCTGTTTCTATTTCTATCCTTTTCAATAATTGCAAGTTAGACCGGAAAAGGACTCTCAGCAAGGTTGGGTGATGGGAGAAAGAGCCTAAGAGATCGCTCCCAAAACGGAGTCCCAAAACTTAGCTCACTCATTGGTTGAAGTCTTGCTGGGTGAGAAGAGATGGGATGACTTTGACCAGGGAATCAGGATTTCAATGACCAAAGAAAGATCCTCAGGAAGCCCTCAGGACTAGATTCAAGCTGAGATGTTCTCCTTCTCCCTCTCTCAATCCTCTGCTGGAAGTTCATCCTCTCCTCCTTCCTCCTCTGGAGCCTCCCCCAAATCCTCTCTGGTCCCAACTGTCAGTAACTGTCATCAACAGCCTTGTTCTGGCTCTTTTTGTCCCATCCCCCACCCTTATACATATAGAGTGCTTCTCAGTCCCAGCTAAAGTAAGCACATAAAGAATGACATTAAAAAGTTTCAAGATAACACAAAAACAAAAAAGAAGAAATGAGAATGCTCTATGGGTCTCACTTTCTTCATATGTAAAAGGAAATGCTTGACATGTGTGTTTGATATCCCTTTCCATTAAAACATTCCTCAATGCCATGACCTTTGCCTAAAGCAAGGATTTTAGCCTTGGTATGTGTGTAGATAGATAGATAGAACATTATATATTTATAATTGATATATAAATTTATAATGTTATAATTATGATATAATTATAACATATATATATTTATAATTGAGAGAGAGAACCAGAAAGAGACAAAGACACAGAGGAAAAATATATATCATTGTAATTGGTTTGGTTTCCTGTGTAATTCTAGATATTTTATAGATTTAAAATTTTTTATTAAAAAAAAATATTGTAGCCTTCACCAGATTCCCAAAGGTTTCTATGACACACACAAAAAAGCTAAGAATCTCTAGCTAAAGTAACAATAAAGAAATATAAGGTGAAAAAAAAATTGCATCAGAAACAAAGTGCAGAATACTGATTTGATTTAATTCTGTCTAGACTCCTTTCTCAGTAAATCTCATTAGAGATTTGCTCTCAGTTAAAAAATAACTGATTCCTCATATAGCATATCTTATGTTGACCAGAGAGAACCAGTTTTGTCAGAAAATTTCAATAGAGTATCAGAAATGCACAAATAAGCCTACTGCAACCTATAAGCCATTACTCTTTGTAATAAGCTCCTTGGGCACACCAGGTGAATGATTAAAATATATTTAATGGGACAATAAAATTTTACCAGAATACTATATTCAGTTACAATAAATTTAATAAGTTTTATTTTTAATTATTTTTATTTGTTTTTTAATCATGCAATTCATATATGATAGGATATGGCTACCATAAAAAAGTAACTTTGCATTACTTTTGTCCCGAACATGCAGTTTTTTCATTATAAATCTTATATTTATACTGAAGATTTGAAAGAACATGATAAGTGGATAGTGAGACACTTTTCCAGGGACTGGTGGTACATTTGGATTTATTCATCTTAAATATGTACCATATGTGCTTGTTGGCTTGCTAACTGCTGTTTACATTTCACCCAACTTCTTTTCAAAATTCCAAATGAGAAGGTAACTGCTAAATTCCCATGTGTGTTTTCCTAAGTTGAATTTATTGATATTGGGAAGATCTATAGATTTGTTTCCAATCTATCCTAAGGCATGCATTTTCATTGAAGTTCTGTTGCAGCCCCAGGGCCCAGGCAACTTATCCTGTGGATCTGGTTGGCTCTACTATTCCATTGATATGTGGTTTGTCAGATGATAGTTTGTACTGTAGAGACATCTACATATATATAAAAAAAGTACTATTGAGCAGCATATGACCCCCAGGCTATTCTATAATACTCATTTGTTGAGTTGTTGCCAATATTCTGTGTTTTGGAAACCAATAGTCAATTATTACCATAGGATTTTTTCAATTTTTGTTTAGATGAGATACATGATTATATTTTTACTTCCTATGGAGAATTTCTAAAATCATAAGTCAGATTTAAATCAATTATGTTGAAAACCTCCCCACCACCATATTTCATTACAATTTTGCTCAAAACAACTGTATATAATTTGCTGACTAATGCAATAATTTTCTACTCTTGGGAAATATGGGATAATCACACCAACTCTGATTTTTGTAGTGAAGTGTTTTTGCCTTCTGATAATGAAGAGCTGAGTGAGGGCCTGAAAAGTTAAATCATTTATGCTAGGTCATTTAGTCGAGTCTTAGTCCAATACTCTTTCCCCTGAACTTCATTCTGTATAAGTAAAGCCCATTTTTTCTGAGCCCTGCATGGCAATGCAGTAGCTGATCCCATACTCTGGTAAAAATCTTTGTTCTTATCTTGTGGGTTTGGGGTTTTTTGTTTGTTTTTCTATTAAATTTTTAAAAATCTATACCTCATTTCCCCAAGACTTTGCTTTTTTGACTGGCCATTATAATGAATGCATACCAAAGTATCAACGGTTGATATTGTCTTTCTGAGGGCAACTTAAAAGCTTTTTTGTTTATTTTTAATGTTTGTTGTTGATGCCTTACATGGTCAGAATGACGGAGAAGAACATATTTGGTACCCCTCAAGTAGAAACAAATAGTCAATTGATCATTTGTAAAACGAGGTGAGATAGACTTACTCAGATCATAGCTCTGGTCCGAAGTTAGTTAACCTGATCCACATAGGTAATCAATAGTACAAAAAATTTGGAATTAAGATACTTGGGTTGAAATATTACCTTTGATGCTTATTATCTGAATGACCACCAGCAAGTGATTTATTCTCCTTTGGCCTCAGTTTTCTCAGATTGAAAATGAGAAAGTTGGCTGACTCAAAGGGCTCTTTTAGCTCTACCTCTCTGATTTTATGAAGTTAGAATATATACTGTCTGGTTTGTTTTACTACTATAGCTATAGGACTATATACACATTTTACTGAATAATTTGACATGATAACAATAATTAACATTTAATTTAGTACTTATTATGCTCCAGGCACTAAGGTAAGCAATCTGGGAGGTAGGTAATAATATTTTCTCAATTTTACAGATGAAGAAACTGAAATAAATTAATTTACTTGCCAAAGGCACACAGCTAATAAACATCTGAGGTCAAATTTTTACTTGAGTCTTCTTGACTCCAAGCTCAGTGTTCTATTATTATTTAATGAGGTTTTCATGCTCAAAAGTTTCCATGAGGACTTCACAGCTTATGTACAGGAAAAAATGTTCTGATACTAGGATCTAATATTTTTTTACTATATAGGCAACTACAGAAAATTTGTTTAGAGGGTACTTTGCCACCCTTCCCCTATTTTTATGATTGTTTTTATTTTAAATCAAAATGTCAAGCAGATATGGGCAAAAGCTTATACAAAACAGAACTTGAAATGTCAACCCTTTCTCCCAAATCATCTCTGAGACATCAGTGATAAAAAACAAATATTACTTTAGGAAAAAGCAACCTAGTTGTCCCAATGGTAGCATTGTTTTACCCATTATTATTCCTATAATGCCAACAGTAGCAGTGACAGCAACTATATATTTTGTATCTACTATGTGTAGGGCATTTTCCTAAGCTCTGCTACTTTTAGGAATGCTCAAAAGATTGGTCTGTGAGATAAATTCATTAGAATGAGCAGTTTGGCACCTAGTCTTTACAAACAATATAGGGGACATTGTAATTTTCTGTCAAGATAAATTTTTGGAACCAAATATCCAAGGTCCTTCCATTCTAAGTCTGAAATTTTAAGTTCATGCTGTTTCAAGCTTCTATAGATGATAGTTTCTACTGGAATGTTATTATATAGATAGAACAAAGAGCTGACATCAAATTAGAGTATATAATTTAGCTGGAAGGTGTTCATTGTCTCTTTCATGGGTCAGTCTCACTTGTACCCACCCATTTTTTAAGTTAAAATAGAGCACTCAAGAAAGGATTTTTCTTAAAAAATATACTCTAATTCAGCCTTTGTGACTTAAATTTCTATTTGTTGTATGATACTTTTCCTGGCATTAATAAGTTTTTAAAATCAATTCTCAATTACAAAATAACAGAATATTTCCTAAAACAGATTTAGAAAATGTTAGTCATTGGCAAAGGATAAAGAAGCTCACAGGTGAGGGAGGCAAGGAGTGCCCAAAGCCCAGTTTTCAGACATTTATGGGCAGATAAAACTATCCAGAGGGTTCTGTCCTAACATTAGCACATGTACACTTGTTATTACCTGGGTGGATCAGAGTGGTTTGGGCTCAAAAGTCTATACATACACATGGTTGCTTCTAATTAAAGAGTTCTTGGTTTGCAAAGATGGCAAGAGTGATGAGGACCCCCAATTAGTCTTTTTGGTTTTTCAAAATTCTGTTGTAGGCCTGGTAAATATATTGGGAGATATCAGGGGTTCAAGACTTCAGAGAGAAGTAGGTTTTTTTTAAAAAAATTTAATTTGTTTTTGTTTCTCAATATACCTTTATGCTCAAAAGTTTCCCTGGGGACCTCACAACTTACTTGCAGGAAATAAGGTTTGTTTTGTAATAACAATGACCAATTTTTTACAATGTAGACAATGACAGAAAGTTTGTTTGTAAAATACTTTGCATGCCACACCCATGTCTACTAAAAATTAAACAGGATATATTTTGAACTAAACATTTTATGGTAAAAGACTTCTCTATGAAAGCTATATTACTATAGTTTGTTGCTATTTTATTAATTGCATCAAATATCTTTGTATGCAGAATACCGAAGAACTATTGCTCTAATTTTTCATAGCTGATATCCCTGCATTCAGCTAACTTTTTAAAATTCATATAGTAACCAAACAATTTATTTTTATAAGCCACAAAATGAATGTGTTAAGCCATAACTGATAAATAGAGATAAGAAATCTTATTTTTCAAAGGAAACACCAACATGGTAATTCTTTTTTTCCTAAAGAATGAATAATTCAAAAGATATAAATGATGAATGTCAACCCATACCGGTTTTGGATGGCTATCTACAATGTTAGATTTTGTAATAAACTTATTAAAAATTTCCCAGCACAGAGTTTCTCAGAAAAATTTCTGTTGCTTAGGCAACATCAACTCATATGCTATCAACCATATCTTTACCTCACATCCATACTACCCTTGGAGACAAAAATAATTTGACAGTGCTGTTTGCATTATATAATAAGGATTAAGGATGCACATTTCAAGTGTATATGAGTAAGATAATTGGTTAGTATGTCAATATTTACTAATGATACTACTTGAATATTGACTTATCTCCTTTTTAATATCCCTTGCTTCGTATAAAATGGATAATTTTAGAAATAAATATTCAGTAACGTTTCTTATCTCTACATTATAGTTCAATTATTCTTCAGAATAAGAGCATAGATTACTTCAATTACTCATGAGTGTTTATGGAGTACACACCAAAGCTTTGGCAACCTTAATGTAAATCTCAGATATTCCTCTTAATGGAAAACAAAAAAGATGTCAGTGTATGGAATGCAGTTCTAAACTATGGTGTGCTACCCAGCAGTGGTGGTATATGCCTAGAGTTCCTGATCTTGGAGAATATGAACTTCATGGGTAGCTTCATGGGACTTCTGAGCTACAATATGGCTGTTCTGTGCTGCCCCTCACCACAATAGTAATTGTGTAAAAATCAGAAGTAAAGCAGGCTGCCTAAGGAGTGTTCAACTGGGCTAGTTTGTGGAAAAACAGGGCAAGTTTGAATTTCTGAGATGATTAATATATGGATCTGGTTCTTGAGTTGCCACTGAATTTTTCACCTAGGGGTTATATGGAGATCCAATCTCAAAATATAAAATAAAATAAAACAAAAATATTCTTATTAATGTATTATTCCAATATCTAAAAATAGTTAAACTGGTTGTAAAGTGTTATTTTTTGGAGGGGGGCAGTGAGGAAGTTCTGCTTCATTACCTTATTGTAACCCTTTGAACTAGCATGAGATAATAACAACTTTTAAAGGCTCAGAACTGCTGCATAATGGTTCACTTTATATATAATAGTAGAATTTCAGTAAAAGTTTCACCATCACTTCCCTAGAACCTTGCATTACTCAAAATAGGTAAGTCATTCAACAATTGATCATCATACACTATTGTTACTGTATATGAAGTTCTCTTGGTTCTTCTCACTTCACTTCTCACTTCTCACTTCATTGAGTCTTTCTGGGTTTTTGTGATCATCTTGTTTATCATTTCTTATGAAACAATAGTATCCAGTTACAAGCATATATTACAACTTGTTCAGCCATTCCCTAATTGTTGAACATTCCTTCAGTTTCCAGTTCTCTATCATCACAAGACAGCTACTATAAATATTTTAGAATATATGTGTTTTTCCCTTTTTCCCTAATCTCTTTGGGAAACCAGCCCAACAATGTTTTTGCCAGGTCTAATAGTATACACAGTTTTTTAACTCTCTGAGTAAGTAATATATTTTGAATTGTAAGGATCATCAGTTTTTATCTGGTCCAATCTCATTTATCAATGTAACAGAAATCCAGAGAAGTTAAGACTTAACCACAGTCACTAGTTAGTTGTTTTCTAAAATCACATGATAAATTTCATCATAGTACAAAGAATAAACCTCTGATCCCCAAACTGATGTTTATTATATTTTCCACCCTATCTAAGGGAATCTATATGTGGATTTCATGTTCTAAAGCATCTATTTTCAAAATCATTTTTGCAGGTACTTGAGACTATCCCAGAGTGTCCTCCATCAAAAATTCTATAATAATACTTTAATGTTTTAATAATGTCTTATGCAGTAAATATCAATAGATATAACCCACAGACACAAAAGCTCTTTGAAGTCCTAAATAGCCAAATAAAGATATTCTTCTTTATCATGTAAGTAGCAGACCATGGCCAGTTATAGAATCTCTGGGCATGTCCAATTTCCCTCCATTAGCATTTCCATTATATATCATCACATCTCTCAGGAGCCGTCTCTGCAGTTTCTTCTAATGGGGGATTACATTGGCCAATCCTGACTCCCACATTACATTACTGTACTTAATAAAAATATGTTCACTTCAATGGAAACACAGATAAATTAAGTTGTTGTTTTTTTTTTAGTAATATAAGAGCCTAAAACTCATCTCAGATGCTAACTGTACATCTATGGGTAAGATATTTCACCTTTGTGGACCTTATTTTCCTCAAATATAAACTGAAGAAGTTGAGCCGGATGGACTCTGAAGTATCTTCCAGAGCTATTTTTATTATGAATTTCTTCAGTTCTTCATAGCTAAAGTTTATTAACTAAAGAGAAATCTAATACAATGACATATAATTATAAAAATGAAGGCTATGAACAATGAATAGCAAAGAAATCCTTTCGAAATTTAAGTATCTGCATAGTAAGGATTATTCCTTGAATTTCTTGGAGGAGAGAAAGAAAAAGATGTATTGTTTTCCTTACCTATCACATTGTAAGTGGTTGATAAATGAATAAATGAATGTATTGGAGTGGTTACAAACAGACAATTAGTGGTCTTACTAAGTTCTTACAAATGTGTAAATCCCAGTACACAGAAGAAGACAAAAAGCTTTGCTAGGCTTGTTAGAGAGTGATGAAGAATTCATTAAATATGTAGAAGATAGTAATGATTAGTAAGACAATGTTCATGAATAGGGAATAGAGAAATGAAAATATGCTAGAGTTTTTGATTTGTTCCACATTCCTCAAATTCTCTGTGCTGAGTTTTGTTTCTGTCACCTCTTGTTTTATGAATTTCTCTTGCTCAGAGGATTTTTTCATTCTCTACACTAAACCTACAACCTAAAGATGGCAGGAAGGTGCTGACTAAATGTATGATTTATCACAAGAGCTAAGGGTATAAAAAAAAATCTTAGAACCAATAAATCTGGTGAAAAATGTCCTAGGTTTTGTGGGAGAATTTTTATCTCATTCTGTAAAAACTGAAGGTGGTTTTTTTGAGCTTTTCTTGAAGAAAAAAAAGAAAGAAAAGAAAAAAAGAACAATTGATGGGAATAATAGTTTAGTGGATCTAAGCCAAAAAGAATAAGTTTAAGGCCTCCAGAGCTTAGTTTGTCTTTCTGGCAGGTCTAGAAGATGCTTAGAGACCTGTTTTATTTGATAATCTTTCAAGTAAGATGACTTGTGACTTTTATTGGAGTTCCCAGTGTTAATGAAGGCACGCTCCAAGGGAAACATGGAGTCAGAACATGTCCTGTATAGTTGGGGGATATCCACTTTCATTGTATAAGAGTCAGAATGAAAATTAACTGACAAATGATAAAAAAAAAAGTTAAAACTTTAAGTAAACTTTGAGAGGGATAGTATAAACGTGGGAAATTTGGAAATAAATTCTAGTATGCTAATATTGAATGAGTCTTCTAAAAGTCATCTAATGTGATCTCTTTGTTATAAAAGATAGGTAAACTCAAGAAAAGCTGAACACACATTCAAAGTATTTAATGCAGAAATATGCAGAGAAAGGGAAGAAGGACATTAAAGAGAAAGGGTGGAGGTGGAGATGGAATAATCTTAAGAAAAACTAACTTCATCTATATGAGGTTGTTTTTAAAGAGAAGATCCAAATGAGATATAGAAACAATAAAATGGTTATCATGGTCTAAGTGTAATGAAGAGAGCAAAGGCAGAAACATAGGATCAAACTACTTCAATCATTTACTATGTTTCAGGCACTCTGCTAAACGCTAAGGCTACAAACACAAGCAATAAAGACAATCTCAGTTTTCAGGAATCGTATTTTTCTAATGGCAAAATATAATGTAGAATCTGAAAGTGAGAGAGGAGTTAGGACTATGTACATAATAAGTAAGTGTGTGAATCTGGAAAAAAATAGACATTTATCTTTTTCGGGTGCCACATATTGAATAGTTTTTTAGCGGTAAGGTGGTAAATGTGATGGCCCAAGTAGAGACTACATATTGAATGGTATCACGATGGCTAGGTGGACCTATCTGAGGTTATGGAAGGTTAATCCTTAATTCCATAATCCAAGGTTATGGAAACATATTAAACATACGATAATTTTTCATTACTCCTTCTATTAATTAGGCCTGAAAAATAGCCATCTAGTATAGAATACTTCACTTTCAAATAAATGAAGAAGTAAAGAAGTTCTGCAAATAAGCTATTTTCCTCCTCATCTTCTTACCTTTCTCACCTCTTTCCTTCAAATCTAATTGCCTGGAAAGATAAAATTTTCTGTTAACTCGTGGAATGGAATTCCAATATTTCTGTCTGGTAGATTTTGATCTACTTTCACTCATATTCTCTCAAAGTTAGTAACTTGAGGCTGCCTGAACAGCTGCATGCAAGTTATTTATGCCACTTTAAAGTCACTGAGTTACTGCTTGTAGAGTTCTTGATTTTATTTATTCTGTTTGTGGATAATAAATTTTGCTGTGTACAAATACATTCATTTGGAGGAAAAAAATTTCAATTATATTCCGTCTGGAATATCTTTTATTTGTAAAATATTTTCTCATAATAATTAGTGTCTAATTTTTTAGGTAAACTATTACTTCTGTCCTCTTTCTCTTCCCTTCTCCATAGATAAATAGAGCAAGATAGACATGTACCCATATGTGTGTATTTGCTTGTCACTTCTTTTATATAAATGGTTTGTTTTGTATTAAGTTTCACTACAGATTTTGAAAGAATAGAGATGCTTTCTTTGAAGAGATGAATGATTTATATTCAGATTAGTGGTGATCAGGATGAAAATCCAAATGTATTTATATTAGGGGAAAAAAGGAATGACCTTTGCACCTAAAATTTTTGATTGATATATAGAATCTGTGATTTAATTTCTTTAGGAAACTCCTAATACCAGTAGAGATCAACTTCTTCTCTATGATTGTCTTAGAAAGCTGCCTGGAACACTAAGAGATTAAGTAGCTTTCCAAGGATAACATAGGCAATATATGTTAGAGATGAGACTTGAATATAGATCTTCTTAACTTGAAGGCAAGTATTATATTAATTCTACCAGATTGTCTCTCTATTGGGCAATTATAAAAGTATAAATATAATTATATGTTTACATGTAAACATATAATTATATATTAATATATTTACATATGTATATAAGTATAATTTAAAATAAAATTAAATTAAACAAGGAAGTTGTTTACAAAAGGATATAACTCATAAAAATGATTAGAAACTCTATCTTACTAAAAATAAGTAGTAAAAAATAAATACAGAATAAAATTTTTAGTGACTTGTCCAGAAACACATAGCCAAAAATAACAAACTCTTCCTGGTTTCCACATTGGCTCTTTATCCCATATGCCCTTATACCTTCCTTTTACCACTTGGTTTGATTAATAAGATTAGTGTGTGATAAAAGAAACAGAGATAAATGTAAAGAGAGACAAACAGAAATAGATCCATATCAAGAGGATAGATAGATAGATAGATAGATAGATAGATAGATAGATGATAGATAGATGTTTGTTATTTGTAAGATACAAGTAGGTCCCAATTAGTAGTAATAATGGATTGCATTGTTTAAATTGCCACTGCATATTTTTATTGTTCTAGAACCAATTACCACAACTAAAACTTTGATTAGTACAAAGTTGAAAAATGTAGCCATTTCATAGGAGTTAAACTCCTGTCTAAATGGAAACTCAGCATTGTCTCTATTGTACCATTCACTTAACAAATTTTTAATGGAATAAAATCTAGAATAAATGCATTTTGGTGGAGTAAGATAGTTAAGAAAGATCCAAAATCTGCTATGGAATCAGCTGAATTTATCTATAAAATTTTGACTTTGAAATCTTTGGCCTTCTGGGAATAACAATTCATATTTCCATAGCATTTTACTAAAACATTTTCCTTCCAAAATATTGTGGCATAATTATTAACTCAATTTACTAAAGATAACAGACAAGTGATTCTAAAAGATTGTGATTTTCTCTAGTCACATTGATAAGTTTCATACCTAAGATTCATACTCTATCTAGTCTCATAAGATCTAGTTTAGTTCTGGGGCCCAGGAACATGCTGGAAAAGGATGGTCTTTTAGAAAATATACTGAGTATGAGACCTTGTCATCCTGCTTTTGGCTCTGCATTTATCTTGACAGGATTTTTCTTGATGTTCTAGATTCATTGGTACTTCTAGGTGCTTCCTCCATGGGCCCCTGCTTTAGTTCCCACTGCACTAAAAACACTAAAAAATACTCAATATTCCTCTTGAGAGCAAAAGGTGCGTAAGTCAAAATTATTCTTGACTTTTCCTATCCTTTTTTACCCCTATAACAAAACAGGTGTTAAATTTTGTTAGTTTTACCCTCACAACATTTCTTGTATGTGTGCCCTTGTCTCTACCCTCAGTTTCTACCTTTGTTTCAGCATACAGACTTCCCACTTATACAAGAGTCTTTTACTTGGTTTCCCTTGATTCCAGTATTTCTTTCCACTCCATCTCCACTCCATCTTTTCCAAAGCTAACAAAGAGTTAATTTGGGACACAGATTTGGTAAAAATATTTCTCTGTTCAGAAATCATTGGTGGCTCCCTATTTTCTCCATGATAACATGAAAAATTCTTAGTCTGACATTAAAACCCTTGACCATTTCATATTACTGCTATTCAAATACATTTCACATTCCTGTCAAATCTACCTATTAGTCCTAATCCTCAAGCTTGGCATTCTATTTTTTGTCTCCCAGCAAAATATCATCTCCTTCAGATATGTCCACTACAACTAAGACAGTGCTTTGTACTGAGCATATGTCCAATAAGATAAATGTGTATTGAATTAAATTGAATTGAATCGATCACAATAGTTTTGGCCAGTATCACTAGTCTGGAAGGATGATATTAATAACTGATTAACTGTGAGGAGTATGTGAAATGTTAAAGAAAAGGGGATATATAAAAGGTGCTATTTCTCTGGGCTGACAGGCTCTATAATCTGAGCCTGCCAAGCTGGCTCAAGATCCTCAGGTGGTAGATGGATCTAGGTTAAGTGAGAGATGGGGTTGCCTGGATGATCACAAATGTGCTAGTAATCCCCAGGACTTATGAAGTTCAGCTTAGCCAAGCCTACGCCTCTTTAACAGTGCCCAAGCCAAAGAATTAAGTGAGGGGTTGTATGTACAATCAACAACTCCTCTAGATCCTTGGTTTAGGGTTGAGTTTGATGATAAAAGATTGGTTTGGGTTGGTATTGATTTGCTAAATGGATAACACTAATAATCTGACTGCGGTATAATAAATCCCTTTCCCTATAGCTATAGATGTCACTAGTCAGGAAAGAGCACAAATCTTCAGCTGGATTAACTTTAACAGGATTTATTGCTATCTTTAGGGTTAGGAACAAGGAATCAGGATATGGGTTTGGGAATTAAGTCAAGGTGATCTAAA
The DNA here is from genome assembly GCF_016433145.1 of Gracilinanus agilis. Classification (NCBI taxonomy): domain Eukaryota; kingdom Metazoa; phylum Chordata; class Mammalia; order Didelphimorphia; family Didelphidae; genus Gracilinanus; species Gracilinanus agilis. The sequence goes on along the minus strand of NC_058130.1, from coordinate 520,984,552 downwards.
TCTATAGGTAATACGTTGATATCTGGCTAGAGATTCTTCTCCCTCACACAATCCTGGGTCTGACCTGGCCTTGGTGCAAACCAAAGGACAGGGAAGCATAATGATGTTCTTCTTAGCAGCTTGATGTTACTCTCTCTCAGCTTTATTAGTATCAGGAGAAATGGATTTCCTATGGATGCTGGATTTGCAGGTCTATGGCCTACCCTCCCATATACCACCCTCTTCCCAGAATTCCCTTCTCCAATTGAGACCCTGGGTGGTACAGTCCAAGGGTATTCATAGAGGTGGTCCCACCTGTCTCTTGGCTCTGGGTAAAATCTAAGTTCTTTAACTGACAATCTTGTCACTCAAACTATTCTCCATCTTGTCCCACAAGTTCCTTATTACAGAACGCTTGAAGATTTTCACCAAGATTCAAATGTGGGTAAACGGGAATGTTAAAAAAGCATTAATTGCTCATAAGGAAGAGCAGATTTATATGGGAAGATTATTGATGGCATTTTAGATATGACAAATTTCAGGTAATGGCAAGATGTCCTTATAAAAATAACAAGTGAGCTATGGAGACATGTCCTCGTAGCTCTGGAAAGATGCTAGTGATGGACATAAGATTTTGAGGCATCAAAATTTAATAATAATCTATGTGTATATCTTACATTTCTCTACGTGGTTTTAAATTACTTGAGGGACCATGGCTTGTTCATTTTAGTATCACCCTCTTCAAAAAATCTGTACAGACTTGGTGCTTGAGAAACATTAAATGGGATTAATTACTGCAAGTAACTGACTTGTTTGATGATACTTCCCAAAATATCTACATTTTGTGACACTGGTGTTGGAATGTACTTTCTGCTCCTCCAAAATGTTAATTATAGAATATTGATACTCCATTTAAATTTCTATTCTTTTTTATTATATTCATTTAAATACTATGATTTGAACTATTTCAATGACTCCAAACGTATAGAAACAAAGGTCCATCTTTTGAAAACCAATATTGTACCAGTGGTGTGTGGCAGTGACTTATGGAAGATTTCAATCTCCAAAGAGTTTAAAGGGCACTCAAAAGGTAGTGAAAAACATGTGAGAGACCTGAGCAGGCTGCATCTAGGATATCACAAATGAGGTCCATGAAAGGTTAGATTATAGGACTAAAAGAACAAATAAAGATGATAGACTGGTCATGTAGTGAGAATAAGGGCTAATTGGAGGACAACCTGGATTTGACCGATGTTCTAGAAATGACTGGAAAAAATGAGGATAGTCTCCAGAATTTTATGTGGAAATCATTGGGGAAACTAGGCAAGGTCCCCCATCTTATCTAGACAAGAATAACACAGTTTAGTGAGGCATGAAAGGTTTACAATTTGTATTGCTGAAAGGAATGTTGATACTACTGAGACCAATATGCACTTCAACAGATGTGAATCTCTGTTTGATCAGAGTTCTGCTAGAGCTTTAGAAAATCATTAGAACATAGAATTTGCATGCCCTGACTCATCTACTTCCTGGCTCTACAATGCCCAGCTTTCTTCCAATGACCTCCGGTTATATGAGGGAAAGATAATAACATACCTATGGCTATTTTACAAAATGTCAAATTTCCCTGACCCTGCCAAATAACCCCCATAGATTCCCTTCAAAACCAAACATCAATAGCCAAGACTTTAGGCTGACAGCTTCATGATTTCTATCAACAAATATTTCTGAGGGATGGCAGAGTGCCTGCACAGCTCACCCAAAGCTCCAAGTCTATTTTCTATTATGTCCTTTTTTGATTTATATTATACTGTAAGTATGTTTTTATTTTTACAACTTGTTTTGAGGACTGGCTTTTTATGATTATGGAAATAGGGCACACGATCAGATTGAGAGGGAAGTATGGATAGGAAAGTTAGAGAAGGTGAGAGTAACAGTAGGAGTGAGGAACAGGGAGAAAGAGAATATATTTAGTCAATCATGTAGCATATTAAACAAAGTCCTGATCTTCAATTCAAAAATGCCTAAGTTCAAAACTTGTCTCAGATACTTCCTGTGCTGTGCGACTCCATGTCAGTTAACTCTCAAGAGTCTCAATGTCCTCATCTATAAAATGGGAATAAGCACCCACTCTCACATACTTGTTGTTAGGATCTATGTAAAGATCTTTGCAAACCATGAGGTGCTATATTTGTATAAATGCTAGCTATTATTGTTATAGAGAGATATAGAGTAGTCAAGTATTTTAAAAAGTTTGAGATTTGAAAAAGCAAAAAATATCAAAACAGTTTTCTAATTACCCTTGACTGAAAGTTGTGGATGAGAATGGAAACATCTTTTTATACAAATGTTGTTAATTTTGCCAGTTCTGTTATTTTCTTCCTAACCCTTTTCTCACCTCCACCCCTTTCATCTATAAGGTGGAGCTGGTATTAATCCCTTATTCTACTATTTCTTCAGCAATACATATTAATGGCTTGATAAAAAGTATAATCCTTATCAAATTGACTGTATATGAACTCAATTTTAAAATAATTTTGATGGCATTAGAGAATAACAGTCAATTAGAAAGACTGAAAACCTGAAAATTATTAGCTGATATGATGTTTTGTTGTTTATAAAATGTTCTTTGTTTTTGTTTAGTATTTTAAGACATTCCAATTTCCTATGGAGCTTCCTTGGCAAAAGAAAGAATATAATTTTCTTTCTATCTCCATGGGAAACAGTAGCCATTCAGGCTTCTAGATAGCCTAGAATAGACAGGTCAAGAATTATGTGGCAGAAACAGAGTAAAGTGACATCATTTCAGCAGTGTTGTTGTTGTTGTTCTTCTTCTTGTTCTTGTTCTTGTTCTTCTCCTACTCCTCCTCCTGCTCCTCCTCTTCCTCCTTCTCCTCCTCTTTCTTTTTCTTCTTCCTTTAATGAGTTGTCTCCCCTCCTTAAAATGTGAGGTCTTTGCCTACAGGGAATCTCTCTGTCTCTATCTCTTTCTCTCTGTCTTTCCATCTCTCTCTCTCTTCTCTCTTCTCTCTTCTCTCTTTTCTCTCTCTCTCTCTTTCTGCATCTGTCCTTCAGGCTCTATTGGTCTCTCTGTCTGTCTCTGTTTCTTGTTTCTTTTTGTATTTCTAGAGTTCAGCACAGTACTTGGCTTATTATAGTAAGCATTTAATAAATACAAGCTGACCTCCTAATTTCATCCTCTTCCTCAGGTACATATTTGAAAATGGATATTTTTTGGTCTTCCTAGGTAATTAATATTAAACTAAGAAGTATGGGTCTAATGATCCTATGAATTCCATCCCAACCAAAGAAAGAAAAGACACAAGAAATTTGTTTTTATTTTATCATTATCTTTGACAAGATTTGCATAGTAGAAAAGCAGATGAGTGAAAAAAATTAATCCATGTTTGAAATGAAGATGTTTTTGAATGAAGATTGAGTGACATCTTGAATGAGATTACCCCTAACTTTGGTTATTAAAGACTTTATGTATGGATGGATATTTTTCTCACTTGAAAAATGTTAAGAAACTTTTCATGTTTATACTAACTGGTCTAGAGCTGGATTTATCCATGTTGCTATTTTTTTTCAAGAGCTATTTTTAAGACAATAAATTGTAGTCTCCCTTCTCACATTAATCAACTTTTCTCCTTATTTTTAGTGTCCGTTAGAGCCTATCTTCCTAGTTGTAGACAGGCTATGGATTCTGTCTGAAACTCTCAAATGAATAATAATATAAATTATGTTAGTATTGGTATATTTAATAATTCTTCCTACCCAGGGATCTCCCTTTAAGCTTTATATTTAAGTTAAAGGTCTGATCATTTCTCATTTTAAGCTGCTATAAATTCAGAATAGAATATAACTTGCTTTAAGAAGTATTGAAGCTATATAAATATATTCTATATTGCAGAAAAATTCCCAAGTATTTATTTGTAAAGATTTTGTGACAAATTTTGATGTGGCATTGGTTAACATAAATATTTAGTTATATTGGAAAAAATGTGAATTGTGTTGTCTACATGTACAACATTAAGATTCTCTTCAATAAGTATATTTCTTATTGCCTGAGTTGTAACTTTGCATAATTTATAGAGAACATATTGATTATTTTCCGTATTATGTATGGAAGTTATTCTAGACTTTAATTTGAAGTCTTTGTTAAGGAAAATCTTTTCATTTTGAATCTTGAATTGAAATGAATAGTAATGAAAGTGAGTATTAATTTAGACTGTGTGATACATGTGACTTTTCCTTCTCCCGTTACCATAAACTTGTCTGTTTTGGTTGGCTTGATTGGTGTTACAACGTATACCTAATGAAATAAAGCTTTGGGGTTTAAAATCCCTCTAAGTCAACTACCATCACATGGAGAAAAACTCTGTTCTCCTATGCCAATGATGGCCAAACTTTTAGAGATGGAGTGTTGATTCCACCCCTGCCTGCCCCCAGACTGAGTACTCTGCCCATCCTCCCCTAGACTGCCATGCCCCTACCCCACATGGAGTGTTGGGTGTTCCTCACTACCCCTTTAATCCACAAAGGGGAGAGAGAAAGCAATCCCATTGGGCTACTGGGCAGAGGGATGGGTGAAGTGAGAAATGTCCTCAGTGAATGTAGAAAGGGGGAGTGGAATAGTCCGAGTGCTCCGATTCCCTCCAGCTATGCTGCCTGTGAGCCTTCCACCTTACCTTCTATGTACTCCCATTGGGCTTCTGGGCAGAGGGGCAGGAATGTGAAAAAATGTCATCAGGTATGGTGGAGAGGAGGAGAGGACCAGCTCTGCCTGAGTCCTTCTACCTTTCTAGTAACAAACTCTGGGGGAAGTGGGGAAGGTGACTGTCTGCCCACAGAGAGAGCTCTGCATGCTCTTTTTGGCACCTCTGCCATAAGTTCACCATCACTGTCATATGCCTAAACAATCATACACAAATCTATTCTGTCGGGCATACTTTCAACTAGCTGAGAGAATAAAGATAGTTCAGCTCAGACCCAAAAACATAATTAGAGTTAAATCATTGGAATTAAATCCATTAGAGGCATGTTTCAGTTACTACATTAAGTGGTAGATATAAAGAGACCTAGATTGTAGTCCTTGCTCCATTTCTTCCATACAAACACTAAGGTCAGATGAATTTCTTTTCTTAGGGATACCAAAAAAGGAAAGGACTTTATCAAATTCTGTTGAGAAACTGTTCTAATGTTTGTAATTTTCACAATTAGGTAATCCTTAGTCCAAGTGCCAATTCTAGCAAGGGTGTACTTCAACTCCACTAATACAATTACTTTCTATATATTTTATTGCTTTTTTATGTGTACAAGGTACCTCCTCACTCTGATCCTTGCTGGATTTCCTGTGGAAATCAATTCTTATTTAATTCTTAACATCATCAGATGATAGATTTAGAACTAGAAGGGATTTTAGAAGCTATCTAGAATAGTTCCCTCATTTCACAGATGAGGAAATTGAACCGTACAGTGATTTGGTGCCTCTTCTATTAGTTAAAGTCCTTGTGCATGTTTATGTTTTAAATATCAATACAGGGTAGGTTCTAGGAATTTTCTAGAATAACTAACTCCATAATCATTAATTCTATTTTGATATTGTTATCCTCTTCTGAACTTCCATTTTCATTTTCTCTGTTGTTGAAATAGTTTTTCAGGGTTCAGGCTTTGTCTTTGTGTTTGTGAAACATGGAAAATGGCAGAGTGGAATTCCTGCAAGATACAGGGTCAAGCCTCACCCAGAATTCCAGGGGACCCCCCCCCAGAGAACTCTGGGTGAAGGGACAGTTGGAAAGGAGTTAAACAGTTAATTCCTGGGGGTTGAGGTGAGCAGGTGTCTCTGCTTGCTGTGCCCAGTTTGGGGTTTACCTTGGTGGCGATAGTGGCAAAAGCCATTGTGGTTTCTACTCAGGAGTTTGCCTGTCTAGTGGGATTAGACCTTTCTAGCAACAACATAATCGTTATTTAGTTATTTTAGATATTAGAAGTGATTATTATAAGCTTTGAGTGCCAGCTAGATATAAAGTCTGTCACTCCCTCCTGGGTGGGGAGAGGCAATTTCTACCTAACATTTCCGGGCTTCCCAGATGCTATGCAAATCCTTGATACCGCCCCCCCCCCCTTGGCTATCCCTTCCTTCTTTTATCAATATATAAATTACATCTTTTAATAGTTGTGCCTGACTATTATTGAGGGCATACTCACAGCTACTATAAGTTTGGATCCTTTCTGTTGCCAGCAAAGGAAGTCAGATCCTCCTCAGTTCTTGATAACAAGTTATCAGCTTCTCCTTTGTCCCTCAATCAAACCTGTGAGGAATATAAGTGGAGAAAGTGAACATCATTAGAGATTTGCTTTGCTGAGCCTTGTCAGAAGTCATTGCCCTGACTCCATTTTTAACTGAAAAACCAACTGCTGGGTGGGAGGGGTTAGAGAGCAAGGATCACTTACCCCTCCCCACTCACTCAAGCCTGTGTGGGGGGGAAGTGAGGGTCCTGCAGGCTCCTAGCCCAGGCCAGTCCATCAGCTTGCCAACATCCCTGTTATCATAAACATAACAGTTTTGACCAGCCAGCCTAGGATTTTTATTTCAGAACCTGGTTGGGAAGTGATCAATATGGCCAGCTTCATCAACAGGGATGTTGTTACACTGGGGTGCTCTGGGGTCCCGATATATGGGATTTGGCAGGCTTGTGCCACCTTTTGGCTAATAACAGTTCCCCGATTTTTTAAACAAGTTTTAGAAATCTATGATACTTACATGTGGCTAACAATATCAGTGGGTGATGCCTTGGCATATGTGCCATCAGGGATAGCCATGACTGCAACTTTCTATGGGGCCCTCATGATTTTGAGGAAGGTGTTGGCATTTACCTTTGGGAGAACAGAAATTACAAACCCGGTTTTAGAACAATTGGTGGAACACATGAAGACCTTAATTGAAATCAACAGGCAGATCAGGGAAGGAAAGGACCTAGATGCAAAAACAATAATGCAGCTAGAGATTATTGAGAATGCAGTCACAACACAAAAGGGGTGTGATATTAAACAACAAACTAAAAATGAGAACACTGAAGAACAACAGGTTGCAGGGGCTGAGGCAGCTCTTGTAACTATCCTTCCAATTACTGACAGAACAGTGGTACAACCAGATGCAGGCATTATACATGTGAAAGGCTACAGACTTTTTTCAGGGGGTGATTTGGAGATCTTGAAAAGGAGGTTCCCCCAGTTCTATATCAATCCACATAAATCAATAAAAGAATACAAACGGGCCGTGAGACTTTACAACCCAACTTTTGAGGACAGCCCTGAACTTACCCATTAGACAAGTAGTTTTAGATTGACCTTTCCTTAAATACCTAACCATTAAACACTTAATAAACTGTTTTACTTTACTTCCTGTGCCTTCCTAAAACCCCAAGAAAGGACCTACAGAAGGATAGCCTTCAAATCTTATCTTTCCCCAGCTTGAGTGGTGACCAGTAACTGTTAACTGACATTCATCAACCAGTGTATTTTTACTCATACTTTGTGTAGGTTCTCAGTTATCCTGTGTATCCTGTCACTTGTGGGTGTGTGGGTGTGTCCTGGCCAAGTGTGTCACCCTTGTGTTACACTGTGAAGGAAGTTAAATTTTTCAGTTCTTAAGCAAAATTCTTTATAGATCAATTTTCTGTGTAAAGGACTTTTTCCCCAATTTTTTGTTTGAAATCAAAGATTAGGCATCATTTCAATACTAAAATACTTTCAAAATATCTTGTTTGTCTCCTATGCAAGGAAAAAGGCAATAGTAATATGATACATAAATGCATATTGAGGGAAAGGCTACAATAACACCAAGAAGCAAAAGGCAAATGGCCTGGGAGCAATTAGGTGGCTCAATGGATTCAGAGACAAGCCTAGAGATGGAAGATCCTGCGTTCACATCTGACTGCAGACACTTCCTACTTATGTTACCCTATGCAAGTCACCTAATTCCCATTTTCTAGCCCTTGCCATTCTTCTGCCTTGGAACCAATACACAGTAATAATTCTAAGATAGAAGGTAAGGATTTTAAAAACAAACAAACAAAAAGAACAAACAAGGCAACTGGACTAACATAAGGCATGTGAATTTCCAAAACAAAATTCTTAAATACTCTGAAGATGGGTTTTTTTATATCTTATTTTCCCAACTAGATGGTATTCTCCTTGAGGGTAGGTGACTAGATAGTGCACTCTACTTGGATTCAGGTAAACATATTCAAATTTCACCTCGGACATTTTTAGCTTTTGGCTCTGAGCAAGAAATTATCTTCTCTTGCCTCAGTTTTCGAATTTGTAAGATGAAGTGTTTGGATTCAGTGACCTTTAATTTTCTTTTTAACTCTATATCTATAATCCTACCAAATCATGCCTTATAATTCCACCCAGAGTACCATGTAGGTGATCATTAATTAGGTGGTAATAGCAAAAAAGGGAGAAAATCAGGGAGAGAATTTGCAATTAGAGTTATTTCTGATTTGGATACAAAGAAATCCAGTATACCAAGTTATAACATTGGGTTGTTATATAACATAGTTCAGTGGTCCTAGAGGTAAAACAGTGATCAACAGTGACTATAGGCTGCCAACCCATAAGCATAAATGTTTAGAAGAACTCAACCACAAGCCTCTAAGGAATTGCAAAATTAGAGAGAGAGCTTTTAATTCTTTTCCTCACCCAAATAAATGAACCAATTAAATCCTTAAACTTTTTTTGGAAGAATGCTTAGGGAATATAAGACAGCTTTGGAACAGGTAATGAGGTAGTAAAACTGTATTGATCACAGTAAGAAAAATAAGAAATTCATGTAATGGGTCTGTCTAATTTCATGCCCCCATCCCCTTTTACTGACCTTTGTTAGGAAAACAACTTTAATGTAGAGTTTTACTTCTGCCCATTTACTCTCAGACTAATATGGCTCATGGCTCCATTCCTATAATTGTATTTGATAACTGGATTAGCTAATTAAAACATTCATGAAAAATAAAATATAGACACTGGCTCAGGGTTAAATATCAACAAACATTACTTCTGGCCTCATGTTGACCCTATATTTCTAACCCATCAACTGACTGTTTCTTTGATTCTTATAAGAAAGTCCCAACCTCATATCCAAGTTCTAATCACTGGTTCAATTTCTGACTCCCATCCATTCACAAACAAACAACAACCACCATTACAACAAAACACTAGTATGGTATTCTTAGGTAATTTCCATGGTTCTCTGTATGACATTAAAATTTCTTTGACATTGGGAATCTCTCCTAGATCCTCCAGTCTCCATAATATGCCTCCCCTGCAGGTTATTTTTAGGCCTTCCTAATGCTAACCAATTGCTTGATCTTCTATCTTTTACATGTAGCCAGAGTTATCTGGCATTATTTTACTTTCCTACTGAGTCATCCACTCATTATTTATTGGTGGACTACTTACAGTAGCCTAGATAAATGTCCTCTTATTTCTAAAATAATGTACCTTTCCTGTAAACAGGACCTGATTTTTTGGTCCACAATCTGAATCCTAGTCATCCTTTGTCTGACTGTATAATTGAATATTTTCATACCCTAAGAAATATATAACAGAAAAATTCAAGAACGTTTAGATGAAATGCTATAAAGTGAATTAAGTTGAAATAGGGAAATAATATAAGCAATTACAAGAAATACATAATTAAAAGGAAAGGCAATATACAAATAGGATATATATATATATATATATATATATATATATATATATATATATATATATAACTAGATAGTAGTGTATGTCTGGAGGTTTTCCCATGGTATTAAAGTCCAAAAAATCAGAAGAACAGTCAAGAGGGTAATGAAAGTTGGCCAACTTGGACATTTTTACAAAACGGAGTCTTCATAGGAACCCATTAATGGAAGAATATGGCTGGCATGGAGGAGAGATGCTCTATGGTGGTAAAGCTACAGGGTGGGATGGCTATTTCATAGTGAGGAGGCCCCATGCTTTGATGGAAGTTCAGATTGGCAAGGTCCCTGAGGCATGATGGCAAATTCCAGAAAGCTAAGAGCAGTGCCAAGAGAAGAATGTAGTGTATATGGCTTGGACCAATCCTCTCAAATCAAAGAACAAAAACAAAATCTGAAANATGTGTATATATATATATATATATATAACTAGATAGTAGTGTATGTCTGGAGGTTTTCCCATGGTATTAAAGTCCAAAAAATCAGAAGAACAGTCAAGAGGGTAATGAAAGTTGGCCAACTTGGACATTTTTACAAAACGGAGTCTTCATAGGAACCCATTAATGGAAGAATATGGCTGGCATGGAGGAGAGATGCTCTATGGTGGTAAAGCTACAGGGTGGGATGGCTATTTCATAGTGAGGAGGCCCCATGCTTTGATGGAAGTTCAGATTGGCAAGGTCCCTGAGGCATGATGGCAAATTCCAGAAAGCTAAGAGCAGTGCCAAGAGAAGAATGTAGTGTATATGGCTTGGACCAATCCTCTCAAATCAAAGAACAAAAACAAAATCTGAAACTGGGTGCTCTATAATTTAATGATCAAGCTTGTCCCTGAAGAAGAATTGAAAAGAGCACTTATAGTGAGTATCTTTGTGTCAGATTTGGTTGATGTGCTGTTTAGATTTGTTGACCTATTTTTTCCCTCTTTACCATTAATTTTTTGATGTAAAAGATATATTTTGACAAAAGGCAGAGAGATACAGTTATATGTTGAAAGTAACATAAAAAATAATTTTCAGTGAAGTATATGATATTAATAAAATGAGAAAGTACTGGTTATTTCAACTGGACAATCTACTTTTGTTTTTTTAAATAAAATTATTACAAGTTGAAAGAAGTTTTTAATAAAGTTAAATTAATTTGAAAAATGAAAAAATGTCAGAATGGTAATGATCTTTTGTTATTTTTCTGGATCTGACCCTGTTCTAGTGCTTTCAAAAATCAAAGCCAATATTTCTGTCTCCAGAGAAAGCATTTCATGCCTTCTTGCATCAGTTTGATTCAACTCTAAAAACTATATCAGTTAGAATTCCAATGATCAGGCATGGGGAAATACCTTTTTGACCTCAACCAACTCAGCAGGTCTTAATAGATGATAATCCTACACAGAAAATCTCAACAGGATCCAAATGACTCTGTGTAGTATACAGTGAATTTTTTAAAAAGGACATCTGTGACTAAGCTGAAAAGTCCAAACCTGACAGCAAGTGGGACCAGATGGAGTCCCATTGGAAGAGAACTAGGTTAATAGTCAGGGCAGCTTCCCAAGCATCTTCTGCACCTGCCATAATCAAGTGAAAGGACAAGTCAGGGAAAGCCAAATGTGTGCTCATTTCATAGGCCCTGTGAGAAACCAAGGGGAAAAGGAAGGTCATTAAGAAACAGCATGGGTAGAGTTGGTTAAATGGTCACACTACTGATGCCCTATCCCTTCCAATGAATAAATGTGCCTGGGATGCTTGTGACAGGGTGAAAAATGTGATGATATGAATGAAAACAAAACAGATGACTGGATTCTCTAGGAAAAGAGGGATAGAGGTGAAGATGTCGATGAAAAGAGCATGAGTTCAATTCAATTCAATTCAGTCAGCATTTTCTGAGTATCCACAGCACTCTACTGGGACAACAGACAAAGAAATGAACAATGTTAAGCAAACACTGATATACTGTGAAATGCTATAGAGGTCAAATGGAAATGCAAACAGGAGCAATGAGAGACTTGTGCTGCTTGTAACATCAAATTGCCATTACACACAAAAACAGTTGCTTTAAAAGCCCTTATCTTGGTAAAAGTTCACTGTCAATATAACAATACAGTCTTAGGATGCATCAATAGCTAGAAAGGCTCTAAGTCCTTCCATTCTCTTTCCTAGTCATGTCATGGCAAGTCAACACTTATTAAGTCCCTACTAAATACCAGAAACTGCTAAACACTGGGGATACAAAGAAATGTAAAAGTAATCCCTGTCCTCAAAGATTTAGGATCTAAATGAGGGAAACAACATGTAAACATATATGAATGTGATATATGTGTATATAAATATATCTTCTAATATATAATTATCACAATTAGCATATACTTTTTATATATAATGGGAATCATGCATAGGGTGCTGGACCTGGAGTCTGAAAGGATTACCTTCTCAAGTTCAAATCTGTGTTCAGATATACACACTATCTGTGTGACCCTAAGCAAGTCACTTAACCTTGTTTGGCTCAGCTCCTCATCTGTAAAAAAAAACAACTGGAGAAGAAAACGACAAACCATTCTAGTATCTTTGCCAAGAAAATCCCAACTGGGTCATAAAGAGTCACATAGCACAGAAACAACGGAACAGCAGTGAAATTGTACATATGTGATAATATACATGTGCATGTACATATATGTGTATATACGTATACATATATATATATACATACACATATATTTATTTTCAGAGGGAAGACATGAGTCAACCAAATTTAAAGCTGTTCTGGATTCTATATTTTAGGGGAAAAAATTGACAAGGGGAAGCATGCTTAGATAAAAACTAGCCAAAGAATGCCATGAGGAAATTTAGCCTTGCCTAAATAAATGAAAATATTCAAGGCTATGATCTTTGAGATAATCACTTGAAGGAACCAGGCGTATTTAGCTCAAAGAACAGAACTAGAAGGAAACCTTGAAAAATATTTGTAGGTAGTATTTCCCACAAGAGAGCACTTAGATTTGTTCTGCTCGAATCCATATAGTTGTAACTTCCCCAATCTGGCAGATGGAATTTTTCAAGTAGAAAGTTTTTTTTTTAATGTCAAGAAATATTATCTAATAATCAAAGTTCCCCAAAGATCAAATGGGCCACTTCTGGGGGTACATCAATAACCTTTAGATATTATGAGATGTAGGCCAAGCACTCATTAGGATTTCTTTCCCATCTTTCCCCTCCAACCACTTCAATTTTACCTTGTATGTACTAGTTGCTTAATTAGTGTTTTGTTTGTTTTTTAATTTGGTTTGATTTAGACTGACTGGTAACTGTCTAGGATCATGTTGATGAAGGCATGTCATGCATGTCCCAAAGTGCCAGAGGAGACTGCTCTAATCCCTCTCTCCACAGTGCCCAAGGATATTTTTCACATGCCTCACCTCTCTGCCCAGTAGCCAGATGGGGGCACTTTGTTCCCCCACTGTCTGGGGTAATGCAGGGGGGTTCACAGGAGACTTGAAGTTGCAGTTTGGGCAAGCAATCTCTAAAAGTTCACTAATGCTGGTCTAGGATGTTTCTTTTAGGTTTAGCTTGAATTAAATTAGTTTATGTTTGTGTGACAACTGGGTTCTTTAAGAAGGCAATATGTTTTAGGAAATTTCCCAAATCTTTAGTGCTATAAATATATCCATATTTCCATTAATGAAAATTACTCTTAAAGTATGAATAAAAATATGTTGAATTGACAATTTAAATAAGTTTTGAGGAACCTGTTCTACTTAAAATAAAATAAGATGTTTTCTTTTTTTCTCAACAGTGTTTCAGATTTCATGAACTGGGAATGGTGCATGGTGAAGAGATGTTCAGAAAATACCTAGAGTCCTGGGACCTAGAAAAATAAGTCAAGAACTCCATTATCAGAATTAGAGAACACAGGAGCAAAGTATAAGGTAATAATGTGAAGGCTATTAGAATGAAGATGAGAGTCTATGAGCAGATAACTCAATGAGTAGGTAAAAACAAAAAAAAGTATCTGGGAAGTTTGAGATTTGGAAAATATTCTATTAATCTGTATATACTCCTTAACTCTCCGTGATTTTATGCTGTGGTTTTATTACTGTTATCTGTCCAGATTTATGAAGAATCCGTTTGTTGAGAATACTGTATTGTTTAGGCTGATGTATATTGGTAGAGAAATTTTCCTTCTCTGAGAAAGAGACTGGATCTGTGATTTGCAACTAAACATCTTAGAGTTTGGCCTAGAACCCTGAGGCATTAAATGATTTGTCATGTGTAAGAGAGACAATATTTGACAGCAGTGGAACTTAATGCAGGTCTTCTTCACTTTGAAGCAACTTTTTTATCCTTTATATGAGGCAGGCTTTTATGGAATTATAGAACTAAATTGAGGCAAGACCTCTGCCCTTCTTTTTTCCCAAAGATTTCTTTTGGAATCCCATAGTTCATAGAAAAAATAATAAACTTATTTCATGATGTGAATAAAGAAAATACACCATAAAATTTCACTAATTTGAATTCATTGTAGGTAAGATGTTATTCTTATTACTATTATTGAATATCATTTATATGAGTTTTTACAAAGTGTTTTATAATAAAGAATAAGAAATTACATTTTATTATGAAAATTTATACTACTGAGTCAGGGCCTTATAGAGAGGAGAGAATGGGACAATTATTTCCATTTTTTGGTTCAACTCTCATTCCCTTTCCTTTTCTCTCCCAATTTTCCTATTCCTGCTTTGGAATTCCTCAGAGTACTTTGCTGAATTCAAGCTCCATAATGAATCATTATCAGTTTCTTTGTCCCTGGACAGTGAGTTCCAGTGATTAAATGGGGGTGAGGATGGGATATGGCATATCTACAGATTCTGGGAGGTAATCTATGATATTTCTTCAAGAGTTAATTGGGACAGAGTAAAGGAAAGAAATGACTAGAAGATCCTGATAAATTTTAACTAAATAATTCACAGTATAATGCAGGCATTTCAATATGTTACAGAGCAGAAACTAAGGTACAAATCAGTCTTAAGAAACAAATGAATGCATAGAATAGGGCAAAAAGAAATATGGAAAGGTAACTCGACAAGCAGTACAAGTTTGAAACTACTGCGCTAAATTTAATATATCTTTTTTTAAAAGCAAGCTTTATGTAATAGAGATTCATGGTTTTATATACCCAAAGAGTATTAAGTTATAGAAATTTTTAGAAAATGCAAGTTATAGAAAGGCTGCAATAAAAAAAAAATCATGTAAACATGGGAGTCCAGAAAGACCACTTATTATTAGGCACAATGGCACAATGGATGTCCTAGAGTCAGAAAGAACTGAATTCAAATCTGGTCTCTGATACTTACTAGTTGTGTGATATTGGGTAAATCACTTAACCCTGTCTGCCTCAGTTTTTTCATCTGTAAAATGAACTAAAGAAGGAAATGCCAAACCAGTCCAGTATCTTTGCTAAGAAAACCCCAGATGTCATCATGATGGAGATGAGCAGTGGGCGGTGAGGGGAAGTAACAGAAAGAAGACCCTCATCCTCTGACATCTTGTATTTTTCACCATTTATCACTAGTTAAACATAAACTGCAAAAGCTGTACTTTTAGCATTAGTCAAGCATGACTTCCAGAATCTGTAACATTGATCAGTTACCCATTATGTATTATTAATCTCCTATACAGAATCTGTAATATTCTATACTGGGCAACAGCTTTGTGCCTGCTCTACATTATTTATTACTTATATTGTTCTTTATTTACCTTAATTCTGAACTGTTAGGCAATATTAATTACCTATAGTAGTCATCTACCTTGCTGTGTCCCCTCCCTACACTCCAGAGGGGTAGTGAGACATCACTCCTATGGACAAGATGGACAATGCGTGAAACATGGGACAATAGCACTAAGGCTTCTGGTAGTTCAGGGAATTCCCACCAACTTGCTAATTTTCCTTATTCCCTTTCTTGTGTCCCAAAGTTAACATATGTGGATAGCACTAATCTGCAACAGATCTCAGTGGGAATTCCCCAGAGGAGCTGGAAAGCTCAGCTCTGCAGAGGGTCTGGAGGGAAGGAGGAGGTGGAGAAAGAGATGGAGAGAGAAGGGAGAATGGGAAGGAGGACAAATGAGAGGGACAAGGGATAAAAGGCAGTAGATGGAGTGGAAGCCTGGTAGCAGCTTTCTGCCTTTTGTGTGAGTGGGAAGGGCAATGAGCCTGAGAGACTTTGGGGCAGGGGTCCTACTTACCTGTAGGTTAGGTTCTGGGGTCCCTTCATAGGTCCCCAAAATGTGGATAGCATTAAAAAGAAAACTCTTATCTTGCTCCTATTTTTCTAAAGCTTTATTGAAACAAAAGCAACAGGTTTCCCTGGCTAAAATTAACTAATGCTGAATTTCTTCTGTTTCAAAGTTTTTTCCTAGGCACAGGATTGGTCCTTATATAGACCAATCCCATGCCCAGCCTTAGGGCCATGGCCCCTCCCTAGCACAGGATTAGTCCATTTCAAGATCAATCCCATGATAGGAAATGGGGGGGGGGGTCCCTCCCTCAGCACACAATTGGTCCACTCAAGACCAATCCTACACCAGGAAGTAGGAATGCAGGACCCCTGGGGCATGCTGGGAAATGAAGTCCTCAGCCAAGATACATTTTAAAACCCACACATATAATATGGCAAAGGGGAAAACACACCTTTACCTGAATTTGGGCATGCCAATTTTCCAAAGTTTGAGGATGTAAGGAGAAAAGGTGCATATTTTGCTGGATTCTCCCAGACTTTTGATAAATATGCAAACCCTGATCCCTATCTCAGCTTGCTACTTTACACTTGGGGCTGCTACTCCATTACCTTATTGGGCTATTCCATTAGCCACCCCAGGGATACTCCACCAAGAGGTGCTACTCCATCAGCTCCAGGGCTAAGGAGCTGCTACTCCATTACCTAGAAATGCTATTCCACCAAATCAGAGGCTAATCCATCAACCCAAAATTAGGTTATCCTACTAGCCCACAGGCTAATCCTACTAGCCCCCAGGCTAATCTGTCAGCCAAGGCTATTTGATTTGCCTCCAGACTATTCCATCAGCTATTGGGCTATTATATCACTTTAAACCTCTTCTTCAAGTGATTTTTTTTCCCTTTCTTCTGGATTAAATAGGGTTTGAGTTTCCCTTTCTAGTAGTTAAACCCTACTACAAACTTGGATGTGTTTCTTCCACAACAGTCTCAGAGTTGGAAAGGACAGAGGAACAACAAAGTTATAAAACTGGCTGGGTTCTAGTACCTCCTTTGTTAATAACTATCTCCAACTGTTGTGGGAAAAACTCCCCTCCCTCCTCCTGCCCCCAGTAGCCCAAGGGGTGAAGCAGGGTTTACATAGTCATTGAATTGTCCACTCCTGGGTTCTTTGGGGGTATTCCAGGCAGAAAACCCCAATGGAGGAGGAATCTTGTGCCCTTATGTGTGTGTGTGTGTGGGGAGGGTATATGGTAGAGTATAACACCAGTATAACTAATGTAAATACAAGAAGGAAATAGTACAAATGATTAGTAATATGCAACTGCACAAGATTGATATAAATCCAGAACACAGCAGTGCAAGGCTAATATAACCTATTAATAGCATACAAGAGTAATATGTTGAGTAACAGATTTTGCTATTAATGCCTAGATAGTGCTAACTGGTAAAAAATACAAGACTTCAGAGCATGGGGGTCCTGCTTCTATCGCTGCCCATCTTCATCACAACTACCTCTGGAACATCACTTTATCTCCTTAGTCCTCCGTTTCCTTACATATAAAATAAAGATATTGAACTAATTAGTTAACTAGTTAACCTAAATTCCCAGGGACTAGAAGACAAAGACTGAGCTTTCATTCTAGGAAGTGGGGGAGATAGTAACATATTCAAAGTGCAAAGTAAGGAAGTACAGAAGGATAAAAATTGAAAAGGAAATTTTGACTATGAAGTGATTGGAATAAGGTATGGAAAAAGAATAGAAGTCCTCAAAGGATAATGAATCAGGCAGCCTATTACTCATGGACATACAAGCCTGTGGCTCACTATCCCTACCATTCCATAAGCAGCACAGGCTGTGACTTGAGACTACTGTAATATGTATAGTCTATCAAGAACCCAGACCTCTGGGTCTCTACAGGTAAAGCTGATTGTATTTGTTGGGCAGATTCACAGGGACTGAGTAGGAGGGGAATTATAGGGACAGTAGGTCAGCAAGTGGCTTCAACTGTTTGTTATCCCTTTATTATTCACAAAAGTATTTTGAATAGGACTTCATTTTAATCATTTTTCAGTCATATATGACTTTATGATCCCTTTTGGAATTTTCTTAGCAGAGATACTGGAGTGGTTGCCTTAGCTTATTTTACAGATGAGAAAACTGAGGCAAACAGTATTAAGTGAGTCATACAGCCTGTTAAGTGTCTGAGGTCAGATTTGAACCCAGGACCTCCCACATATGGGCCTGGATCTCAATCCACTGAGCCACCTAGCTGCCCCCTCAAATGAGTATTCTTATAGGTTGGTGACAAGAGGAAGCTGAATTTATGGGCCATTAAAATCCAATCATTTGTTTTGATTATCCATATATTTCCTTCATTCTCCTCTTATCAACTGCAGATGACAATTGGTTCTGGTGATAATGATGATTAGTAATTAGCTGGTTGACAGATCACATTTCTATGGTGATATTTTAGGGATAGGAATAGGGATTGAATATATGAATTTTTTAGCCCTTTAAAAACCATATTACACTGTAACATTGTTAGCCTCATAGTTCTTTAAGGATTATAAAGTCTCTTCCTTGCAACAACTCTGAGTTATATAAATCAAAATCATTCTTTTATACATTAGCAAACTGAGAACCACAGAGGTTTAGCTAGCAAATACTAGAACCAGGTTTGAACTCTTCTCCTCCTCCTCTTCCTCCTCCTCCTCCTCCTCTTCCTCCTCCTCCTCGACATCATCTTCTTGTTCTTGTTCTTCTTCTTTTTCTTCTTGTTCTTCTTCTTTTTCTTCTTGTTCTTGTTCTTGTTCTTATTGTTCTTGTTGTTCTTCTTGTTGTTCTTCTTGTTCTTGTTCTTTCTTCTTCTTCTTCTTCTTCTTCTTCTTCTTCTTCTTCTTCTTCTTCTTCTTCTTCTTCTCCTTCCTTTCTTCTCCTTCCTTTCTTGTTCTTCTCCTTAAAGAATTTAACAGAAACAAAAGCTTCCCCCTAAGTAAAATATGAATTGATTTCTCAGGTTATTCCCAAAGAAGGAACCTGATCTCCCTGTTTCATTGTGTGCCGTTTCTATAGTCTTGACTCAAGGGACATACTAAACCCAGGCACCTCCATTACTTGATGCTACTGTTCAGGTTTAGAATTTGCTTGTAATAATTTGGTTCAATTGCTTTTCCATCACAACTTAATAAAAATGGGCCAGTTTGTCTATATCAACTTGCCAAGATTGCTTTGTGGAAGCAATAGAAATAGTGGAAAGAAAATTGTCTCTGGAGCCAGACAAATGGGCTTTTTTCAACTTAGGAACATTGTATGTGTGTCCTTGGGTAAGTCACCTAACCTCAGTGGGTCTCATTTTCCCAATCCATAAAATGAAAGGGTTGGACTAGATGGCCTCTGGCTTCCTTTCTAGATCTAGATCTGTGATCCTGCAAAATAGCAATATTACTTCTGGAGCTTTGGGACTCCTGCTAAGCTGAGCCTGACATGAGCTTCCAAAAGCCTGCTCATATTGAACCTAAGAGCAGCATGGCATTGGCCATTGCTTTCATTATTTCAGGGTACAGTGAGCAGCATTGTTAAAACAAGGCTGGAGTGAAGTTTAATGAAAACAGGGCCTGTGCTTTGCTGGATTGGGGAGAGTAGCTACCTGCATTTACCTATTTGACTACCTGGGGATTATTGTAGTAGCTTATAAATAAACTCTGAATGATAATAATAACAATAACAACAACAACAATGATAAAACTTATTTGACCCAGCAGCTTGCTTGCTTTCTAAAGTGGATATGAGCATAGATAATTTCTTAATCATAGGTTATCTGATCCATTTCATCAAAATTCAGAGTAAAAATGTTCTAGCCCTTTCCATTTTACCTTATGTATTCCTTTGTCTAATTAATCACATGAATGGTATTTTTGAATTCACTCCTACTTTGTTACCAATGTAGTTACATTATTAGTAAATTCCATATACTTATAAATATAAAAGAATCAAAATCATAACATCTCAGATTTCATAGAAATACATGGTCATTTAGTACAACTCCCTTCCTGAAACATTAATAGCTTCTACCATACACAAAAAAATCTTGCCCTCTTTTGGATAGCAATTAACTAGAAACAAGCTACTTAGGAAAAAAAAAGACAGGTAGGGAGCAGCTGGGTAGCTCAGTGGAGTGAGAACCAGGCCTAAAGGGAGGTCCTATTTTCAAATCTGGCCTCAGACACTTCCCAGCTGTGTGACCCTGGGCAAGTCACTTGACCCTCATTGCCCACCCTTACCACTCTTCTGCCTTGGACAGTACACAGTATTGATTATAAGGTGGAAGGTAAGGGTTTAAAAAAAAGATAGGTAGATAATTGGCACAGTGGATCAAGCTTCAATTATGAGGTCAGGAAAACCTGGGTTCAAATCCAACTTCAGATACTATGTGACCCTTGAAAATTCATTTAGCACATAGTAGGTGAATAATAAAATTTCTCTTCTTCTCTAGCTATCTGTTGATTGAAGAATGGCTAGAGAAATTGTGGTACATGATCACAATAGGATATTATTGTGCAATAAGAAATATTAAGAAAGAAGTATATAAAAATAAGAAACAACTAAATTGGTCTTGTAAGGGGTAAAAAGGGGTTTTGGTTGGGTGAATGTTAAAAGGTTTGGTCTCCAGGGAATTGAATCATTATCAATTCCCAATTAAAGAATAACCTCAAGTCAAAATGATTTTATGGAAGCTTATTTGCAAATGAAAAGAAAAAAAGAAAATAAAGAAAATGAGAGAGAGTATAGGATAAGTAATCTAACACACTAAGTAATTTGGCCCAGCCTCCTTGTTCAACCCAGGCAGATCTAATTAATTCTCAATTGGAGGAGGCTCAGCCTTGAGCCTAAGGCTGGAGGGCCCAGAGGGCCAGAGATGAATAAAGCACAAATCACAGATATCTTTTGAAAGAACAGTTTCTTTAGAGAAGTCCAGGAAGATTTAGCCTTTACACGCACCACATGTAGTTCTAAGGGAAAGATTTAAGAAAGGTCTCACCAAGGTCTCAGGGTCCCAGGTCCAGCTCTCCTCCAGGACCAAGTCACAAACAAGAAGTCCTTCAGGTCCAAGAGATGAACAATAATAGCTGAACTCAATGAACTCTCTTTTAAAGGGGCTTCTTTTGTGTCACTTCCTGTGCCTTCCTCTTAGTTTATGTGTCCAATCACAACAGATGCTTTTCTTAGGACTGCCCAGGAGGCAGTCAGTAGATGTTGATTCATCACTCACTTTAGCACATGTAGGTCACAGACCTCCCAACTTGTGAATTAAGTGGAGTTGTTTACATTTTTGGTTTTTAGATTTGAGAATGGGTAAGGTAGAATTAATCTCATTATCACAGTGTAAATTCAAGGGAAGAGAACTAAGGAAACAATATTTACAGTGACTACAACAATATAAATATATAGTCACAATTGCAAAACAATTAGAAATATTTTCTGTGGTGTTAACAATGAATAATTTTGGCAGAAGAGAAGAGATCTGAGGGGGTATCTTCCATCTTTTGTAGAAATAGGGTATTCATGGGTACAGGGTGTTGCATATATTTTTTAGAGATATTGATTGATTTGGTGATTTATTTCTTCTCTTTTTAAAAATCATTTTTGTTTTTAAAAATATTCTAATAGAATTGGTTTTCTTGGAAGGGAAAGGAGTATAAATGTTAAAAAGACAATGCTTCAAAAAACCATGTTAATAAAAATATAGCTTAAATGACAATTCTCCTTTACAACAAATTAAACATCCAATCTCAAATCAAGCAAAGTGTTATTGTTCAATAAACACTGACATGGAAGTCTGAAAAAAAGAGTGTTTAAATCCTGTGATCTTTGTCAAGTTAACTCAATCAACAAAGACTTCAGGTTTCCTCACCTATAAAAAAAAAAAGAAAGGATTGGATTCCATGACCAGTTAGGTCCTTTCTAACTTTAATGCTGTAATCCTAAATGCAGGTAGATGGAATAATGGAGAGAGTGCTGGAACAAATGTTAATAACTATGTGACCATGGGCAAGTTAATTAACTTCTACATCAGTTTTCTCATAGGAAAAATTGTAGATAATGATAATACCTCTTTTTTAGGATTCTTGTAAGGATAAAATTAAATAATATTTATAAAGTATTTCAGAAACCTCAAAGTCCTCTATAAATGTTAGTTATTGTTAGCTATTTTTAAATATAACTTTTGGTTATAGGAAATCCTCTGTAATTTGAGTCAACTAATTACTGCAGAACTCTTCTTTATTTTGAGCCAAAATGCAACTCCTCATAAGGTCCATCCATTGATCCTGTATTAGAACTTTGAAGTTATATAAGTATGAATGGATTACTGAATAGTAGGTTCTCATATATTTTAAGATATTTAAATCTTTCAGTCTCTCCTCTAGTTCTCTAGGAACAGTCCTACTTCCTTAAATCGATCCTAACATACATAATCTCAGGTCACCTCAACATCTAAATTGCCTTTTTTCTAGAGCTTACCCAATTTGCTAATATATCCATCTAAATATGGTGCCCTGAACAAAAGAGAGAACTCCACAAGGGATGAGAGGAAGGGTGCTATAATGAAAGACTGTACTCTATCACATCGTTTGTTCAGAAGACTGCATATATTACAGTTCTTGCAACCTGAGATAATATTAATATATTTTTAAAAGTCATTATGTTAAATTCACTTCAAAATACTGCATCAAATACTTCCTATGTACTGAGCATTGTGCTTCATGCTAGAAATACAAAGACAAACTAAAAATGAACCTTACAATCAAGAAACTTACATTTTTCTGGACAGTATATGAATCATACTATTAATTTATATTGAATTACAATATTTCAAGGTGAAAAGAAACCATGGTGGCCATTCAAACCAAATTCCAGGATTTAGCAAAGTAGTTTTATCCTATATGTGTATGTGTATGTATATACAAACATATACATATAAACGTGTGTGTGTGTGTGTGTGGTTGTTGTTCAGTCATTTGAATTGTGCCTAACATTTTGTGATCTCATTTAAGGTTTATTTTGAAAAGATCCTGAAGTGATTTGCCATTTCTTTCTCCAACTGGTTTTACAGATAAGAAAACTGAGGTAAACCGGATTAATTGATTTGCCCAGGGTCACAAAGTGAGTAAGCGTGTGAGGGGGGATCTGAAGTGAGGTCTTCTTGATTCTATGATGCTCCATCTACTGTACCTATGCCCTCATACACACATACACACCAATATTTATGTATGTGTCCATATGAATTATATATACACATTTATAAGCACAATTATATTTTATACTAGTTATATACAATTATTTATGTATAGAAATTACATACATATATGTTTATAGGTAAATATATATTTGGATAGGTGGAGGTAGCACAATGAACATACATATATATTTAGCTATTAGAGGGGAAAGGCAAGAAACCTTAAATGCTAAAAGAAACAAAAAAAGTATAAAATGAAATCCTCTAAAAGTGTTTTCTTTTCAACATATCTATTAAGTGGGTCATCTAGCTTTGCTTGAAGACCTCCAATGATGAGCAACATAATTTCTTGGGAGACCATCCCAGTTTTGTATCGCTCAAATAATTATGTAGTGTCATATGTGCATATGTGCATATGTATGTGTGCATGTATGTTTCCTGACATCATGTCTAATCTTGGTTCTTAGCAACTTTTACTCATACTAATTCTGTCTTACAGGGCCAGGCAGTTTTAGTCTAATCAATTTTTCAGGCGACTGCCCTTCAAATTACAAGAAAACAGTTCTTTTCCTCTTACCACCAACTGAAAGCATTAGCTATTTCTTGTATAACATCCTATCAAGTCTCATCTTTCCCATCCTATACTTGCCTGAATTTTTGTTAGAACTTGCCACTTATCCCTGTTAAATTTCATCCTATTAGCTATAGGCCTGTTGATGTAGGCACTTCTATTATTGTATTATACTTTGCAATCAATAGATGGCATATATTTTCATTGGTTTTATCATGGACACATTTAAATTTTTTGTTTTTTAAACTAAATTTTCTGACTTAATTCTTCTACCTTTTCTCAGCTTAATTCTTCTACCTTTTCTCAGCTGACAAGGGTCTATCACTCCTTTTGATTAGAAATTCCTATCCTGTCTTCTTTCCTTCTTTTTTATCTTTCAGTTTCTTGCATTGGAGAGGTTTTTTGAACATTCTTTATGCCATCAGCTATAAGAAAAATCTTCATGACTCACTTTAAGAAAAAAAAATTCAATTAGGAGGACATAGACATTGAGGGTTGAGAAGCAGCAGGTTTAGTGCTGAGAGCAACCTGACAGGCAGTCATGAGAATGAAACAGGCTGACTCATTCTAAGCAAGGAAGCCTAGTCACCTGTAGAACAAAGTGGCTGAGAAACAAGCTAAAGAGGCTCTGAAAACTACCTCTAACAACTAGCTAGCAAGCAGAAATTGTGCTAACTGTGGAAATATTTGTGAGTCATGCAGTAGATTTCAGTGACCTGTAGGCATAGAAAATAACACTATCAACACGAATATCTTCTAATTCAGAGAATTAACTGGCAACTAACTTCAGTCTATTTCTATGAAAAGGCAAATAAATCCTATTACAATGACCAATAAGGAACTATCCAAATGCTGTGCTTATGTTGAAATGATGTTATGTCAAAAAAAAAGATTGCTTAAATTACATAGGTCATGGAACTGTTTTTTGTTATCTTAATTTTTCTTTTGATAATATTTTTATTTGAGGATTAATTCTGTTCACTATGGTTATTTAACATTTTTGTATTCAGGGAGTTCACTTAAAGTTACAATATCCATTTTAAAAATGCACAAAGGGAAAAAATGATAGATGTTGATGGCTAGTTTTTACAAGAAAAAATGATTTTCAATTTGCTAATCCAGACAGAAAATTAGATTAAATATGATTGCATACTTATTGCAAAGCATTTATTATGTCATAAAATCCTAATTTAGTATTTATAATGTTATTATGGTTTCATAGTCAAATTCAAGTCAGATGAATAGTTTTCTAACATTTTAAATGGGAAAATACTGGCTGTACCAACCATTCCTTTTGAAAATATTGGACTAAAAACAATGGAATAGATGGAAAAAATACGTAAAATGATAAATAGCATCTATCTATAACCATCAGCAAACACTATCTGGACTGAAGATAAACTAGAAGTCTTCCCAAGATCAGGAATCAAATAAAAATGCCCATTATCACCATTACTATTCAATATTGTACTAGAAATGCTAGCTATAGCAACTCTCCTGCCACTGAAGAAATGAATAATATTGATTATATGAAAGAAGGTAAGAGAAACATGTAATCTGGAAGAAAAAAAACAAAAGAAATAGCTACATATTTTTACAGAAAGAGATCTTCCAAAATAATATGAACTACAGGATACAGGAGAGATGCACTATTCTTTCTCTAAATTGTTTTCTTTATTTCTTTATTTTTTTTATTTAATTTAGAATATTTTTCCATGGCTGCATAATTCATGTTCCTTTCTTCCCCTCCTCTTTTCTCCCTCCCATAGCCAATGAGCAATTCCACTGTTTTTTTTAAACACTTAACTTCTGTGTATTGGCTCCTAGGTAGAAGAGTGGTAAGGGTGGGCAATGGGGGTCAAGTGACTTGCCCAGGGTCACACAGCTGGGAATTGTCTGAGGCCGTATTTGAACCTAGGACTTCCCGTCTCTAGGCCTGACTCTCAATCCACTGAGCTACCCAGCTGCCCATCCACTGATTTCTATATGTATCATTGAAACCTATTTCCTTATTATTAATATTTGCAGTAGGATGATCGTTTAAAGCCTACATTCCCAATCATATCCCCATGGAACCATGTGATCAAACAAATTTTTTTCTTCTGTATTTCTGCTCCCACAGTTCTTTCTCTAGATGTACCTAAAAATGGAATTCAATTTAAAAAGTGTTTATTGAGTGCCTACTATATTCCAGGAACTGTTCTAAGTATCAAAGATATAAGGAGAGAGAGAGAGAGAGAGAGAGAGAGAGAGAGAGAAACTCTGATTTCAAACAGACAACAATCTAAAGAGAGAAGAGAAACCACAAAATAAAACAGAAAGGGGGAGGAGGAACCATTTTACATGTTTACATATTAGAAGGGTGTTGCCCATGGATTTTTCTGTGGACTTAAAATCAGGCTGAGTAATAAAAGGAGAGTAGGGTGAGCTGGAAAATCCAAATGCTGAGATCTATAAAAGAAGGTTTTGGCAAGGGATGGGGCAAGACTGGGCATATTGTTACCTCTAATCAAACAGAGCAGTTAATGAAAAAGGAAAGGGAAAACTAAGTGTCCTTAACTCTAGGGTCTTCCTACAACTTCTAGGATCAAATATAAACTCCTCTATTTGGCATTTAGAGCTCTTAATCACCTTGGCCCTTCCTATTTTTTCCAATATTCTTAACATCTAACTCTCTTTTATATATTTAATGCTCCAGGCATATCAATTGGCCTAGTTGCTTTTCCCCAAACCTGAAACTTCTCTCCCATTTCTATGCCTTTGCACTGACTACTGGAAATAACTAAAATGCTTTCCTTTCTTTCCTCTCTGCCTCTTGGAATCTGAGGTTTCCTTTAAAACTCAGCTCTATGATATCTTCTGCAAGAGACCTTTCATGGTGACTTTGACTGCCAGTATATTTTCTTCTAATGTGATATTATATTATTTTTATATAAAACATTCCTAAAAAATTTATGTAATCTATCCAATTAGAATATATGGTCCTTGAGGGTAGAATTTACATTGTTTTTCTCTTTGTGTCCCTAGCATTTAACAAAGTGCTTGGTACATAAAAGTCTATTGATTGATTATAAAATGAAGCACTTAAATAAATTAAGACCACCACAAGAGATGTTTCCTTATGTGTAAATACTTATTTTGTGTAGTTTTTTATTCTATTTAGTCACCATTATAGAAGAAAATTTTAACATTTACTCAATGATAAGAGGTTATTTAAGGATTTTCCTGTTTTGATCATGAAGGGAAGCCCTAAAAAGATTCAACAAAGTAAGGATTGTGAAGAACACAGGAATTAATGAAGGCTTATGTGGGATAATTAGAGTAATTAACTAAATAAAGACTTTGGACACTTAGAGTACCAAGATTTCTTGCCAAAACTTGATTCTAATAGGTTTCAAGTAACAGAGTTCATACTATCTGACAGAAAGTGTAGGCCACTGGGAAACTCTAGATAAGCAAGGTCCAGAAGTAAATTAGATTTTTTCTCAATTGGAAAGGTAAAAATGGACATAATAAATGATAATCATTGCCAGTTGAAGAATATATCTACAACTATCTAGATGTGATCTTTTCTTAAAATTTTGTTTCTTCTTGTATTTATTTATTCATCCCTTAGTTATTAGTTAACATGTTATCATTTTAATAAATGATTATATATTTAGAGCCAAAGGAATATCAACTTGTTTTTTATTCATCTTGGTTATTTCCTTAATAATGGGCAGACAGTACCATTTCTTGGTATTTTATGAATAAAACTTAGAAAGATGTTGGTGTCCTCTCTAAGTTTTACATTGGACATCTATTCATATTTATTATATAATTTGAAATATAATAGTTATATCATAAATATTAGAATCTGGGAAAATATATTATAGAGTAAGTCATCAGTATTCCACAACTAAAATAAATAGGTTAAAGGCCTAAATAAAATAAGGTCAAATAAGAACCAAGGAGTCTAAATCTATATTTCAAAATTTCAAGGACTATTCTATGAAAGTACAACTAGTTGTTCAGCCTCAAATAAAAGAGCTATGAACAATAAATAAAAGTTAACATTATTTTAGGTCATTATAAGGAAAGATCCTTTCTATGAGTAATGTCATCCAGCAGTGGAACAGGCTTCCTTACAAAGTGGTGAGTTGCCTGTTACTATGAGTGAATTGCAAAGTACCTTAAAGATTATTTAGGTTAGTTCTCTCTGCTTTATAATTGATTCCAAGGACTTGTCCACTTTCATACCATGTTTTTGAAGAGGAGATAAACTTTTTAATGAAGGATTCCCTTAATTGCAAGGAAAGGTGTACTTCATAACCTCTAATTTTCTTTATAGCTCTAAAATGTGTAAAATGGAATTGTAGGGGGGCTGCCAGGGGAACCCCAAGAAGGAGGATTAGTTGAAGGCAGTTGGAACCAAGAGGATAAAAGGGTTCCCCAAGCAAGTGGGAGTTAGTTTGGGGAGTTGTGAAGGAGAAGGAGATTGAAGTCGGCAGCTCCAAGCCAAACCAGCCCTTGTGACAAACCTATGTTCTTGTTGCCCCAGAAAAACTGTTGACAGCAGCCATCTTAGATCCATTTAAACCAGTTAACCAACACAACATCTACAGAGAGATTTTAGGACTCTTTTGGGAGCCTGTCTCTTTGGGACAGCCTACCCTCATCCATTTCTTACAAGAGACCCTTGTTTTACTTTAGAAAGAACTATAATAAATCAGAATAAGGTGTTAGTGTGGAAGGGAAGAGAGAAACTCAGTTTGGACCATTAGCCCTGGCTGAGCCAAGGACTCTTGGCTTCAATGAGGAATCAATTAGCCATCCCATTCACCCTCTTTCCCTCAACCTCCATCCTTCCCGTCATATCAATCCTGTTATTAAAGTCAAGTTATTAAGTCAGATAGCATTTCCGGTTCATTCAGTACAGTTATTAGGGAGTGAACAAGACTGCTGCCTACCTTTGGATGGTTCTCCATCTTGAAGATGATTTCAGTTGAAAAGGGAAAGTGGTTAGTGAAGGGGAGGTTCTTCCTGTTATCTCTAGCTAACAACATCATAGACCAGTGATGGGGAAACTACAGCCTGCAGTCCAGATGCAGCCTCTTGAAATGTTTTATATGGCTGCAGGACATTATTCCTAATCTGATGAATACAATGAGTAGGATACAATACAATGAAATTTCGAAAGAGTTGCCTTAGAAACAGACCTACAGATGAGCATTTCCTTTCCTTTGGCCCCCTCTTTAAAATGTTTGCCCATCACTATCATAGACAGATAAGATATACCTCAATCAATAGAGAAGTCTTTCCTTCATCAAGTATACAGCAGCACAAACAAATCAAATCACTCCATCTAGTAAAGTCATCAACAAATAACCCCCAGTAGAAGGAAGACTCCTGGGGTGACTTGAAGGAGAGATTCCACTTTGACCTCTCTCCCTATCACCCAACCCCCATAATGCAGGAGGCTCTTTTTACAATTGGCAGATTTCTTATGTCCAGAGTAAAGAACATAAACTATGATTACTTCTTTTCTGACTCAATTCAAATCAGTAACTAGTTCGACTTGGATAGCTAGTGGCACAGTGGAGAGAGTACTAGACCAGGAGGCAGGAAGGGTCATCTTTCTGAGTTCAAAGAAGGCCTCAGACACTTAATAGCTGTGTGACACAGGAAAAACCACATAACTCTGTTTTTCTCATTTTCCTCATTTGCAAAATGAGCAGAAGAAAGAAATGAAAAACCATTCTAATATCTTTATAAAGAAAAACCCAACTAGGGTGATAAAGGGTTAAATTTTTTTTTGAGGGGGGAACAATTTTGTCTACATGTACAGGGTTATGGATTGAATAAACTGACAACTTCATATTTATTTAATTACTAGTCAGGTCATTAAACACAGACGTCCTGACTTTGTGTCTAGAAATGCCTTGTCAGTCAGTCAGTGTTTATGGAGCAGAGATTATGCACAGAACATTGCATTAACAGTGATAAAGGCACAAGATTGGTGAGTAGTGGGGGGGGGGAGAGACAAGGTTTTTAAAGCATATTTTATTTGTCAACCAGCACACTAAACAGCTTACAAATGTTAATCATGTTATTTGACATTCATAACAACCCTGTGAAGTAGGTGCATTTATAAATTCATATTTTACAATGGAAGAAACCAAGGTATTTATAGAAATAACTTGTAGAAGGTCACACAGCCAAGTTAATAAATGTTTGGGTTAGATTTGAACTGGAATCTTCCTGGATTCAAGTCCAGTGCTCTATGATCTGAACTACTTAACTGTCTCTGAGTTTTGGTTCAAAAGAAAAAAAAATTCCTACCCTCCAATTATCAGGATGTTATTTGAGATGATAGGCTAAGCATAATTAAATTTGAATTAATATAATAATTTATGTAATTTGAAAACTAATATAAGTAATAACCAAA
Source organism: Gracilinanus agilis (assembly GCF_016433145.1). Lineage (NCBI taxonomy): Eukaryota > Metazoa > Chordata > Mammalia > Didelphimorphia > Didelphidae > Gracilinanus > Gracilinanus agilis. The sequence continues at coordinate 520,954,369 of NC_058130.1, read as the reverse complement.
GTTTTTTAGATTGAGAGTCCTCCCTCTCTCCTTGAGTTCCCAGACCAAAGACCTCTCTTCAAAGTTCCTTTCCTACAATCTTCCTCTTCTGGTGTCAACCAATGCTCCTGTCATTCTTGCCTTTTCCAAGGTTCCAACTGTCCTTGAAACTTAGTCCTTACAAGATCTATTAAGAATGAGACCAAAATATCATTTGGATGGCTTTATTTATTACATAATTTTTTCATATCACCTCTGTATAAATATATGAAGTTGTCTTACTTTGTATGTGCATGTGCATATGTAATATGTTGTGTATATGTGTGTATATGCACATATGCACATATAACACAACCTCATTTCATATACATGTACATATATATATATATATATTATACATGCACTAAGGGGATATTAAATAGAAGAGTGGAGTTAATTGATAGAGTCTAAAAAATATTTTCCCCTGCCCCCAAAATAGTAAAATAGTCCTTGTAATACTGCTTAGGGAAAGATTGAATTTGAAAACTATATACATAAATATATTATAGACATTAATTTAAAAAGCATGCAAATATTGGCAGCATCTTTTATGTTGTTAAGAAACTCTCATGATAGCAAAAATTTCCCTTAGAGATGACATTTTAACATATATATGACTGAGGATCAATGTTACTTGGATGGATGCCTAGCCCCGTAACAAATAAAATTAATATAGAAGGAAATATATAAAAGATATTAGGGTTTAAAAATATTTTTAAAAAATAAAGTCTTTTGGTTCCTCTTCACATGAATACTAGATAACAATTCCATTTATTCTTACATGCTCAATTTGGAATAGAATTTTGTACACATGTTTTTATTTTTTAAAACTGAAAATCCATTCCTAATTTTCTTGAATTGAGTGTATCTTTTGGTTCACTTTTATCCCACCTCAATCCACTTTTCTCCTTTTTTTCTTTTTCTTCATCATGCCTCCTCAATAATTTGAAAACTCTGTTCACATATCTGAAATACTGTCTGTATAAGGGAAGGGATGAAACTATTCAGATAAGATGAATCAAACACATTATATACATGAGTCTAAAGTGGAATTTGTCATCATAGATTATTTCTAAGTTCAGGGGAAAATGTGAATTGAGCAATCTGGTAAATATGGAATCAAAAAGACCTAAGTTTGAACCTAGTGTTAATCACTATCTAGTTTTTGTGACCCTGGGAAAATCACCTAGATGCCATCTGCCTCAGTTTCCTCATCTATAAATTAAGGATAATAATAGCACCTACTTCCCAGAATTTTAATGGTAAAATTATGTTTCTAAATGTGCTATAAACTTTGAACCAACATATAAATGTTATCTATTAGCTGTTCCATCATTGTTAAGTTGTTTCAGTCATGTCCAACTTTTTGTAAGCCCAGCTGAGGTTTTCTTGGCAAAGATACTAAAGTGGTTTGCCATTTCCTTCCCCAGCTTATTTTATAGATGAGAAACTGGGTCATACAGGATTAAGTGACTTGCCCAAGGTCACACAACTAGTAGGACCTGGAGCCAGATTTGAATTCAGAAAGGTGAGCCTTTCTGGCTCTGGGACTGGCACTCTATCCATTGTGCCCCCTAGCTGCCACTATTATTAGTTACTAAATGCAGTTTACCTTTTAGGCTACTCTTGCAAATAATTGATAGACAGTAATAGTCAGACTTTTTTAGAGCTACTCTATTTCAAAAGCCTCTACAGAGAAGATACAATCTCTAGAGGAACATTCCACAAAGTGAAACTCCTGAAAGTCACAAAATACTTACATGAAATTGAAGGTCAAGAACACTAGCACCACTGTGAGATAAAATTGCAAACCAATTTTTAGAGAAGATTCAAATTCACTTTTATTTAATGCTATTAAAAATAAACTTAATGATCCGGGTCATCAAAACTCTAGTAGCCAGTTTAAATCACCATTATGAGGAAACTATAAATGTTTGGTTTTGCTTTAAAAAATCATTGAATATAATGACCTATGCAGAGCAGAAATCACTAAACACAGCCCTAGACTCCTCTATGTGTTCCTTGAACAACTATATTGATTTCTTCCCCTAAAAAAGCTTATCTGGAAAGAAGTCTGGCAGAAATTAGGTTTTCTATAAAACATTATATTTCATTCTTTAATATTGTATAAAAAGTAAAAATGGCTGTGTTACATGCACAGAAATGATCATACAGTGTTGGGGAAGGGAGTGAGGCTAGCCCACGGATCTATCCCCATCTATTAACTAAGATCAGACTGGTATTCTTTTAAATTCAAGAGTTCTGAGCTGTATTAAACTATGCCAGTTTAGGGAATGGTATAATTTTGGCATCGATATGGTAAAAGCCATAGGAGTCAGGGAGAGGAAGTGAGAAGGGACTGCCTTGTGAAAGGAGTGACAAACCAGCCCTAATAAGAAATAATACAATAAAAATTAGAAGGGAGATTATATACATTTGAAAGCTTTGAGTAATGAATTCCTAACCAAAAAAGGGATACAAGCAATTATGAAAGACAAAATACATTATGTTGATTACATGAAATTGAAAAGTTTTTACACACACAAAATTAATGAACCTAGTCAAGTTATCAATGATTTATTAAGTGTCATTTATATGTTAGGCACTGCACTAAGTGCTGGGGATACCAAAAAAAAGCAAATAACAAGAAAGAAAAAAAAATCCCTGTCCTAAAGGAGATCACACTAAAATAGAGGAGACAATATGCAAACAACTACAAACAAGATGTGTACTGGATAAATTACAGATAATCTCAGAGGGAAGGAACTATCAGAAGGGAAATCAAGACTTCTTGCAAAAGGTGAAGGTTTAGCTAAGACTTGAAGAAAGCCTTGGAAGCTAGAGTGCAGAGATGAGGAGAGAAACATTTCTAGGCATGGGAGATAGCCAGTGAAAATGCATGGAGCCTGATGATCAGCTGTGAATGATTATTTATGATCAGCAATGCAATGATCCAGGATAACTCAGGGGATTCATGTTGAAAAAAGCTATCTACTGATTGAAATTTACAATGTCTGAATGCAACTGAAAGCATTTGATTCTTCATGTTATTTCCTCCATGAATTTTTCTCTACAATAAGCAATATGTCGTCTTTCACATGGAATATGGAAATATGCATTATATGAGGACATGTACAATCTTTATAATATAATCTTCCATCTTGGGGAGGAGGGAAAGGTGAACGTGAGAGAGAATACAGATTACAAAATGTCAGAAAATTACTATTAAAAATTGTATCAATGTATAATTTAAAAACATTATCTCTATACAGGACAATCTTTTTGACCATAATGAAGAGTTGGAAGGCTCCTCCTTTGCCAAAATTTGAGCCAAAGGTTACTGGCTTACATTCTTTACATATCTATACTCAGAAGTAGTGTACTTTATGTATGAACTAGATGCCCCTCTATAATTATTTCTGACATGTTATAATCCACCCTGCACTTGAAGATCTCTAGTGATTGGTATAAAAGTGGAATTAGAGGGGGTTTCAGTGGAACCCCAAGAAGCAGGATCAGTTGAAGACTGTTGGAACCAAGAGTATAAAAGAAGGAACCCACCCAAGCAAGGGGGTTGGTTTTGGGACTTGTGACAGAGAAGGAGGTGAATTTCTACAGCTCCTGGTTCAAGCCTACTCAAAACTTTGCTATCCCAGGATAACAGTTACTGCAACCATCTTTGATTTCTGTCAAGACTGATCCTGCTCTACTGCACCCACTAAAAGATTCAGAGACTCATTAGAGAACCTATTTCCATTCAACAGCTTTCCCTCAGCATTTGACCTCAATTATCCCAATAAGTGACTTCAAACTTACAATAAGTTAGTTAAGGACAAAGGGGTTTAGTGGGAAGGAATGAAAGACCCAGCAAAGGCTTTGGCCTAGCTAGGCTGTGAACTTCTTAAATATTAACAAAGATTCAACTAGCATTTCCTATATGCCCTCTTGCCTCATCCCTGTTCCCTTTCCTCTGATTAATCCTGATAATTAAAGCCAATTATAAAGTCAGATAGCGTTACCAGTTTATTCAATATATTCATACAAGAAGTGAACTTAAATTGCTGCCTACCTGGAGAAGATCCACCATTTTCCAACTGACATTCAGGTGAGACAAGGAGGTATAGGAGGAGTGGGGAGGTTTCTCTGGCTAACTCTGGCTTACCACATCTCAGAGAGCTAAGAGATATCTCAATCAAAAGAGAAACCAGTACTCCTAGTGCAATCTGGCAGAGGTTGACCAAATCACTTCATTTAAGGAAGCCATCATCCATTGTCCCCATAAGTAATTAGAGAGCTCCAGTAGTGAATTGTGAGCAATTCCATCTGCTCCTTCCTTTCTCCCTTGCCCATCCCCTCCTGAAGGAGCTTTCTTTTTACATTAGGAATCTAGAATATCCTAAAGTTGCCCATTCCACACTGGAGAATTTTAACTGTAAACATTTAGTTTTCATTATCCCTTTTACATCTAGCCCAAATCCAAATATTAAGATTTCCATTCATTCACAGCAGAAAAAAGTTCAAACTATCTTTTATATGAGTCCTTCAAGTACTTGACCACAATTATTATATTCTTCCCAAGTCTTATTTTTCCTGACTTAATTTCTCTACTACTTTCCATTTATTCTTTTATGAAATTATTTCAAGACCAGTCACTATCCTGGATTCCTTCATGACCTGTGTTATAGAGAAATGTCAAAGACATTCCCACCAAAAATAGAGGTAAAGTCTTTCTTATCAACTTCTATTTAAATCAAAATATATATACATACATAACTACATGTATATTTCTGTATATGAATATATTAGACAATTTGAAGATCATGTAAAAAAAACAATGGAATAAACAAACACTTATGCTTTGATTGAATTTGTAATTTGTCCAAATAGATAGCAAGTGAGACTGGATCCCAAATTTTCTAACTCCAAATCCAGTATGCTTACCATTATACTACATGCAAATAACTCAAAGGAGGTGTTTCTTTATATGTGAGACACATATTCTCCTATGGGAAAGCAAAAAAGTCAATTCTCATCAGACATTATGGAATTGGGGTTCAAAGGACTAATTCAAAATATTAGAAAGGTATTTTATTGTGTTTGAAGAAGAAGGCTGGGATTTGAAAGAAGATTCTGAATGATTAGAAAAATATTTTATTGTATTAGGTAAAGAAAGCCATAAATGTTCTTAGAATTTTCATAGAAAATTCAGAGGTATGTATGAGAGATATAGTCCTTTTAAGTTATTGAGTCACAGTGGTATATGGTTGATTGGACTAGGGAGTCAAACAATGTGGGTTCTGATCCAGACTTTGGCATTGATAAGCTGTATAATGTTGGATAAGTAACTTAACTACTTTCAATTGAAGTTTCTTCTGCTGGAGAATTAGAGGGTTAAGTGACCCAGTGTCATAATACCTTTTAAAATCTAACATTCAATGAGTATCATACAACAGAAGAACTTGCAACAAGGATATGATGATTGAGATATGGGTTGGAATTGGAATTCTAATACCATGTAAACTTAAGGAAGTTACTTAACTGACATTAGCCTCTTTTTACCTCACTAGTAAAGATATGGATAGTGATATATTAACTATCTACAGCATATAATTAATATGAAGAAAAACATCTTCAAAATCTTAAAGCTTCATGTAAATGTGAACTCTTATCATTGTCACCTATTCACCCAATTCATCCCACACTGTGTCATTTCCTAAAAGAGTAGATCAACTCCTAGTTCATGATTTTCAAGTGATTCTAGCAGTACAGTCAAATCCCCTTGCTCTCCTTGTATTTGATGATATATCCAAGCTTTCTCTCAAGCAAGGTCTATTAGGTGTCACCGAAAAGTACATTGCTGAAATCTGGAACCAGATTTGTCCACATTATGAAATCAGGACTCTATTTTTATTTACTAAAAATATAAATATAAACATAAAGAATCAACTTAGCATATTCACATATGATTAATACAGAAGAAACTATTCTAAGCTTATGTTCAAAAAAGATACTTTTATTATTTGTATTTTATCCCAGCTTTCATCATACTTTTTTTCATTTCTATCATACTTTTTTAAACAAAGGTACTAGAATTCCTTTGAGTACAAACCACTGATTTAATCGGAGGCTTTGCAGTATTTCAAGTTGCCTCATGTATTTAACTTGTTGATAGCTGATGTTTCATATATTCTACTAAATGCTAAAAAGGAGAAAAAGACAATACTTCTGGAAATAAATTATTATGTATCTTTGCTATGGTAAATGGTTGGATTTATCTTTGATTGCATTATCCACTCTCCCTATTTTTGTTTCCAAAAAGAAGTAACATTTTCTCTCTTTTCTTAGTTATGAAGTGCAAGTGAACTCCATTGAATGCCCATAGCTCCATTTGTTTTATATAAGCATATTGCATTTTGGAGAACTATTAAATTATGACAGAATATTTTATTGGTAAGATCCATAAAGAAAGTTCAAAAGGACTATGATTAAAAAACAAAGGGAGAAAAAATAAAAGCCAGCAACAGAGAAGAGCAGTATTTTAATAATGGTCTTAGAACATGCATTAAAAATGTTGGCAGAGATAAGAATCTTCCCCATAGGGTAGGCAAGGTTACCTAATTCCTTTCAGAGTGACTGATGATCATTCTGACTGCAGCCACCAACTTCTTTCCACTCCACGCCATCCAGTAAAAAGCTTCTGAAAGCAATTTTCACAACCTGATTCACCTACCCTTAGAAAGGAAGCAAAAAAGAAGATGAAAAGAAATCATCAGTAGCATTTTTTTAATACAGGGCTTTTAATTTTTAAAAAATCAAGTCACTCTTATTAAGGATACAACAGCAGCAGCAGAATGATTGGGACAAGGAAGAACTGCTAACTCTGAATATTCTAACTGCACAATTGACTGTATCAATACCTTTTCTATTACCAAAACAGAATCCTGGAGTGGTGTTGAGAAAGTTAAGAGTCTTACCACTTGAAGACTAGAAAGGGGGTCAGATAAACAACATGGATCTACAGAAAGTCAGTCAAAGATTACTGATAGTTATTTGGACAAGATTACTGAGGGAGAAATGCCACTATAGAAACCTGAGAAAATCAATTTGATGGAACCAAGGGACTGGTGTGAAAGAACAGTAAGTTTCAAATAAGTCTGGAGAACTTTTCCTTCTTGTCATATGACAAATACATAAGAGCTAGTAGTTGATGACACATCAAATCTGTTGATTGACTATGATGAGAAAACCCATATTTCTGAGTTCAAATCTGGCCTCAGAAACTGCCTAGATGTGTGACACTGGGGATGCCACTTAATATAACTTGACTCAGTTTCCTCATAATAAAATGAGCTGGAAAATTAATAGGAATCCACACCAGTATGTTTGCCAAGAAGATGCTAAATGGGGTTGTAAAGAGTCAGACATGATTAAAAACAACTAAATAGCAACAGACAATCCATTCATGCCTTAGAGGAGTGTTTCTAAGTGGAACTGATGGTACTGTTATAAGGGCCAGAAAAGTTCAAATGCCATGGTGCCACATGGAGTTGGGCAAATAATTCAGATAAATTAGATAAATCAGAAGTCCTTAAAGTTTACCCTCTTCTATCAGAAAGGAAACTGATATAAGTAGCATATCCTGAAAAGAGGTTGCTTGGTAAGAGGAGAAAAATGAATTTGAAAATACAGCTTTAAAAAAGTATAAATTACACACAAAGAATGAAGAATTAGACAGTTATCACAAAGGAAAACAAAGAAAGAAAGAAGAAAAGAAAGAAAGAGAAAAGTAGGAAGGAAGGAAGAAAGGAAGGAAGAAAGAAAAGGAAGGATGGAAGGAAAGAAGGAAGAAAGAAAGAAAGAAAGAAAGAAAGAAAGAAAGAAAGAAAGAAAGAAAGAAAGAAAAGAAAAGAAGAAAGAAAAAGAAAAAGAAAAAAGGTATTTGAGAATAGAAGCTCCAGGCATGGCAAGTAGGTAGATATATGGGATTGGATTGATATGTAGGGACTGAATTGATAAATTGACATTCTCCTGAAATATGGTGCTATAGATTTGAATACTGTACCTAGACCAAAAGTGTGTGTGTGTGGCGGAGGACTAAAGGGAAATGGAATTCTTATTTGTAAGGTACATTTATGGCAAGGCAGAGTGCCTCAATGGATGACTAGTTGTAATGTGGAGGTGAATCATGATTTGAATAGATACAGAGGGCTAAATGAGCTAGTTCAAACTCACTCACCAATCAATCAGGATAGCTGGTCCCAGCTTATTTATTCTCTTTTTGTACAAAGGGAAATTGTAAATCAAAGAATAACACATCTACAATGAATCTTAAAAATAATCTATTTCTCTCACTTTACAAGTTGATAATTAGCTTGAGGAGGTTAAATAATATTAAAATGTGGTAAGTGACAGAATCTAAACTGAATACTAAGTCCTTTATGATGTTAAATAGCTTCTTTAGCCATGCCATCAGTAGGTTAATTTCCAGAGTTTCTCTTTAAGTGTTTAAAAACTTTGATCAAGATTTTCTCTGGTGTCTAAAGCTAAATATTTAATAAACTCAAATCTAAGAGAACACTATCTACTATTTCATGTGAAAGACACTGTGAGAAAGAAAAAGCAACTTTTTGATAAAGAAATATAATTTTAGAAAGAGAAGTGACCACTCAATTCCTTCTACATGATGTTGAACTGTATACCATATGCAGACACATTTCTTTATTTTTTGAATTGTGGAAACTGAGACAAAAATGCATTACCCAAGAAAACACATGTAATTAGTAGAAGATCTCAGAATAGAATCCAAATATCATGATCTTAATTCCGGTACTACTTTCCTCTATTCTACAATATATGTACCTTTAAGATCAATTATATGAAATTTGGATTAAATAAGCTAAAAATAAAAGTGGAGTAAGACAGATAAAAAAATTAAATAGTGTAAATTAAAACAGACTTAATAGATTAGATGAGTACATCCCCTGCTCTGAACATAACTTGTATTTTGTCTTTATCTGCAGCATTACAAAGCTGAACACTAGAAATTTTTTTTTCCTAAATGAACTTTAGAGAGGGGTGGGGGGTGGGGAAGAACTCCATAATTCTAGTATTAGCTCTTTTTCCCCCATGATCTGTCTAGTCATCCATGTAACCTTGTACTGACTAAAATTTTATTGAGGCCATATATTACAATGACAAGAATTGCATGAATTAGTGAATTTGTATTGGTGGAGTATTTTCAGAAAAAAACAATATGATTACAAAATTTGTAAAACAAAGTGTTTGTATTAAAATGTGAAGTATTGTTTTGTTCAGTTTCAAACATCTATTTTACTATCACTACCACATAATATATGGCTTTCTGATATTGGCAGCTGATTTTACATTAAGAAATTAGATTGTGTATGCAGTAAGGCATGATGAATTAAAATGGCATGTAATTCTCTGTGGATGGGAAATAATTTTGAGAAATGAGATTACATGAAGGATAAAACACCTTACATAAGTAGTGCCAGAAGTTTATTGATATACAACATGCCATACTAGGAACAGCAATTCTGTTTTTAACTCTTTAATGAATATAAGGAGTTTAGGAGGGGTTGCATTACATAGCCAATGTAGTATTTGATTAGGCTAATTTATTTCATTTTTAAACTAAATAAAGGGAGGACTAGGCCTAGACTTAATTGCCTTAAGGAATTCAGAGATGAAGAAATTCTACAGTACCTTCTCTACAAGTTAAAATTTTAGAGAGTTTCCTAGAGCAACAAGAGGTTGGGCAAACTCCTTAGAGTCACATAGATAGCCAGTATGTAACAGAAGGAGACCTTGAACTTAAAGCTTCCTTGATGTAAGGATAACTCTTCATCAACTATGCCAGGCTTCTCAGGTTGGTAAAGCTATATTCTAATTATTCAGGTTGGTAGATTATTGAAAATATTTCTTCTTACTTTCTTGGATATCAGTTGTCTAACAAAATTACCCATTTAAAATTATTAGTCATTTAAAATTATTAAAACACCAACTTTACCTTCCATCCTCAGAAACAATATTGCATATTGGTTCTAGGGCAGAAGAGTGGTTAGGACTAGGCAATGGGAGTTAACTGACTTGCCCAGGGTCACATAAGTAGAGGTATATGAGTTCAAATTCAAACCCAGAAATTCCCATCTCTAGGCTTCCCCCCCTAACCATTTAGACTTACAGAGTAGTTTACAGCACAGTCCATTCCATGTTACCCTTTGATGCATAAGTGGCACAAAAGTCCATTTGCTCTGTAATCTCAACAAGTGACCCTAATGGTCCATCAAATCAGTCAGTAGTTTCCTTGATCTTATCTACTTTACTTCTCTTAATGGGAAATCATCAAATCCTTATTAAAGATTGCTTTCAGAAAACTGTAGATATATAGATAACCTGAAGGTAACACTTCTGACTGCTGGTTATGCACTTCACACACCACTTACAGATGCATGTCTAGAAATACCATTTCCTTTTGTAATATTCACTGATACAGGGAATTGCCTTGATTTAAGAGCACGACTACATTTTTAGTGAATATATCTGTGGTTCATCTTGTCTCTTTTACTGAGTCGAGTGGGCTGAGCCCTAGGATTGACACTAAAAGAAGTGGGAGGCTTGAATACTGTCTCTGGTGATTCATATCCTGAGAAGGGCACGGCAGCTCTCTGGGCTTCTATTTCCTCACCTGTCAAATGAGGAGTTCGGACAATAAGATTTCTAAGATTACTCCTGCCTCTAAATTTCTACTCCTATATTGGGTTGCTTTTCTAATTCAATCATCAAGTTTCCAAGAAAATGTTTAGGATGTAAAAACTACTGGAATAGGTTAAAAAATGAATATTTTAGGATAAATAATGATGTCTTCTTTCAAAATTAGACTATTATTTGGTTGTGTTTTTTAAGAGGAAGTAAGACTATCTTCTGCTAAAGCAAGAGGCTGCATGAGAAACAAATTACAAAATGTTTCACATGTGTTTTGTTTTTCTTTAGAGGTTAGGAAACAATGAAATATTGACCTTGTATTTACAATGTGTTAGCATTATCTGAAAACCAGACAAGGTTAAATATATAATATTTTCTGTTCTGATTTTTAAATACTGGGGGATATAGAAAGGAAATAAAAACAAGCAAGCAAAAAAAGCAAAATAAAAAAAGCCAACAACTTTATAAGGAAATAAAAAGGCATATAGCTGCTTTTGATTGTGGTTGTGATTACCAGGTTGGGAAAGAAGTTCTCTAAGTGGTCGGTTTCTTAGTTAGGAGCATGCGAACCATTCGTAGCTAACAATGACCATTCAAGGACTCTTTTTCCTAATTCAACACTTGCCTTGCCTCTTCTCTCTACCCTATTTTAAACTTTAATCTCTATATTCAGTATACCTGGAGGGTACCTACTTGAGAGAGTTTCCTTCTCTAATACCAAAAATAATTTCATTGGTTCCCATGGGTTGTTAAAATACTATAAGTAACATTGTATTTCAGGTTCACATTGGCTTTCCTCACTAATTGGCTTTGAAAATTAACTTATAAACATTATGCTCAAATTCCAAATTAGTCATTTCTAAAATAACTTTTGGATCCTGGATTTCTTGAAAAACATTTGTTTTTGTTTCTTGATGAGAATAGACTATGTCAGCACAAATTCTCTGACTCAAACTTTTGGTTAAAATATTATTATTGTCCACATACATTACTATGTATAATCACATGCTTTAAGGATCTGTGATCTAGTTCATGAAGGTACCCTTTTATTGATCTTAATTACCAGTATTCCGTAACTCCCTAAGGTGGTCTGCCACAGTTGCCTAAAAATTATGTCACTCTACTGGGGGCAGCTGGGTGGCTCAGTGGATTGAGAGCCAGGCCTAGATACTGGAGGTCCTAGGTTCAAGTCCGGCCTCAGACACTTCCAGCTGTGTGACCTTGGGCAAGTCACTTGACCCCTATCGCCCACCCTTACCACTCCTGGGCTAAGGACAGTCCCTAGCCCGGATTAAAAAGGAGGAGGGTTGGGCTTGGGGCTAGCAACCCCACCCTGTAAAAACTACATCTGCTAAAGAAACTGCAACCTAAAGTAGGGGCAGCTGGGCTAGCTCAGTGGATTGAGAGCCAGGCCTAGAGACGAAAGGTCCTAGGTTCAAATCCGGCCTCAGACACTTCCCAGCTGGGTTACCCTGAGCGACCCATTGCCTACTGGTTGTGGCCCTATGCTCCTAGAATGGAGTCCCAGGATAAAAAAACAAAAACAAAACACTTAATGGAGTGCCTCTTCATATTTGATTGATACTCACACAAAAGACCTGTACTAAATATTATTCATCAAATTCAGTTTGAGACACTTTTATGAAGAATTTATTTATTACTTCTTATGTGTTAATCATTACATTAAATGTTGGGGATAGAAAGAAAGGGGCAAAATCTGCTTTCCATTTAAATATCTTCTAATGAAGGAGAATATTTGGAGATAAGAATGTACATATATATATATATATATATATATATATATATATATAGAGAGAGAGAGAGAGAGAGAGAGAGAGAGAGAGACTAGTTAGTAAGTAATATGAAAAGGGAAGAGGTTGAAGGAACCAGCAGAAAACTGAGGAAGAAAGGTTTTGTGCTGAGCATTGATAGAAGTATATATATATATACACACTTGAAAAGTCACTTTGAAAAACTCCAAGCTTGCATGATCCAAGAACTATCTCTGAAAATAGTGGCATAAAAAACCCTAAGCTTGGAACAAAATGCCCCCTAGATACCAGGAGAAGAGCCCAATTTTAATATTAAGTTAAAAGTAGAAGAAAAAAATGAGTTGGAGAAATGAACTGAAATGCAAAAAACAAAAAACAAAAAACAACAACAAAAAAACCCTCAAAAAACTGAGAATAGAAAATTACTATGTTAAAAGAGATCAAAACCCAAAATCAGAAAAAAAAATCAAAGGAGTTACATGCAAAGTCACAAAGAAAACTATGAGTTAACCTCACACCTTGGAAGAGTTCACAAGTGATTTTTAAAATCAAATAAAGAAGAAAAATTGGGAACAAAAATGATGAAAGAAAATCATGGTGAAAAAAGAGTCAATAATTTGGTAAAGCTTGGTAAAGAGTCCTATGAAAAAATATGAAGAAAATTACATCTTTAAAAAGAGAATAGGCTAAAGAGTAGAAAAAGGCTATCACAGAAATCCACTGCAGAGAAGTTAAAAAGCAGAATAATCCAAATGGTGAAAGGGGTACAGAAATACACTAACAAGAAGTCCTTAAACAGTAAATTGGTTAAATGGGGGTAAAGACACAAAAATTCACTGAAGAAAATAAGTACTTAAAATATACAGTTTGTCAAATGGAAAAGCTCATACGAAAACTCATTTGGAGAAAATAATTTCTTAAAAATTAAAATGTAGCAAATGAAAGATAATGATTCCAGGAGACATCAAGAATAAAATAAAATGAAAAGAATAAAAAATAAGGGAAAATGTAAAGAATATCACTAGAAAAACCAACTGACTTGTACAGTAGATCAAGGAGAGATAATTTAAGAATGATTGGGCTTGCTAAAAACCATGATAAGAAAAAGATATCATATTTCATGAAATTATCAGGGAAAACTGTCTTGATATTCTAGATCTAGCGGGTGATACAAAGAGAAAAAAATCCACCAATCACCAACTAAAAGAGATTTCCAAAAGAAACTCTAATGAATAGTATGGTCTAATTCCAGAGCTCCCAGGTCAAGAAGAAAATTTTACAAGCAGCAAGAGAGAAATAATTCATATATCATGAAGACTCAGACAAGATAAAAAAAAGAGTTGCCAGTTTCTACTTTAAAGAGTTAGAAGATAAGGAAAGGCAAAGAAACTAGAAATACAATTTAGAGTGTCCTACCCAGAAAATTGGATATAATCCTTCTGGGGTGGAGGGAATATTTAAATAAATTAAGGGCTTTCAAATATTCTTGATGAATAGAAAATTTGACTTTCAAATTCCAAGACTTAAGAGAAACATAAAAGAGAAATGATGAGGTTCTTATTGTAAAAGTGGAATTATTGGGGGGGCTACAGTGGAATTCCAAGAAGGAGGAGCAGTTGAAGACTGTTGGAATCAAGAGAATAAAACGAGACGCCCCAAGCAAGGGGAATTGGTTTGGGGAGCTGCAAAGGAGAAGGAGGTGAATGAAGACATATCCTGGGTCAAGCCTGCTCAAACCCCTTGCTTTCCCCATACAGCAACTTCAGCAGCCATATTTGGTTCTTGCCAATTCTACATCACTACTTCAGCATAGAGATTCAGAGACTCTTATGTGATTCTGTTTTCCTACAACTGCTTAGCCTCAATTTTCCACTGCCAATTAATCCCTTAGTGATTTCTAATATATTTAAGATAGCTAGGAATAAGGATTTGAATGGGAAGTGTGAGAGGGACTTGGTTTGAGCTTCAGCCTTGGCCGGGTTTTACTCTCTTAGGATTTAACAAAGAAATAACTAGCCATTCCCTTACTCCCTCTTTCCTCAACCCTGTCATGATCCATCTGTTCAATTCCTGTTATTAAAAGTTAATTACAAAGTCAGATAGTGTTCTTGATACATTCAGCTAAGTTATCAAAGAGTGAAGGAAGCCTGTCGTCTACCTGAAGAAGATACACCATTTTCCAACTGATTTTCAGTTGAAGGAAGGAGGTGTTGGAGTGGAGAGGTTTCTCTGGTTAACTCTGGCTAACAACTTCACAGAAAGATAAATAGTATCTCAATCAACAGAGAAACCCTTCCTCCTTCTAGTGCAAGGCGGCAGAAGAAGTTGATCAAGTCACTTCATTTAGGGATACCATCTTCAAATAACCCCCCTAAGTAATTAGAGAGTTCCTGTGGAGAGAATTGACCCAGTTGGGAATAGAAATGTCTCATTCAAAAATAAATTAGAAGGGGAATAGGATCAAAGTAGGAGAGTGTTAGAAAGAAGGGTAGATTAGGAAAGTTGATAGAAGTAAATTACTTGAGATGAAGTACAAGAGAAAGAGAGAGAGAGAGAGAGAGAGAGAGAGAGAGAGAGAGAGAGAGAGAGCTGTCTCTTATACAC